>NW_024070201.1:33434148-33812970 GCF_014754425.2 Oryx dammah | reverse complement strand
GTGGGCCAGGCGCTTGTCTTCCCCGAGTTCGAGCACTGGCCTGCCGCTCAGCCGTGGACCAGGCGCTTGTCTTCCCCGAGTTCGAGCACTGGCCTGCTGCGCAGCCGTGGACCAGGCGCTTGTCTTCCCCGAGTTCGAGCACTGGCCTGCTGCGCAGCCGTGGGCCAGGCACTTGTCTTCCCCGAGTTCGAGTGTGCATGCATGCGTGCTCAGTCATGTCCAACTCTCTGCAACCCCATGGACTCCCCACCAGACTCTGTCCATGGAATTTTCCAGGCAAGAATACTGGAGAGGGTTGCCATGTCCTAATCCAGGGCATCTTCCTGACCCAGGGATCAAGTCTGTGTCTCTTGCATTTCCTGCATTGGCAGGCAGATTCTCTTTTTTAATGAATTAATTTTTTTAATTTAAATTTAGTTTTAATTGGAGGATAATTGCCTTACAATATTGTGCTGGTTTCTGCCATACACCAGCATGAATCAGCCATGTGTATGTATGTCCCCTCCCTCTGGAGCCTCCCTCCCACCCCTCACCTCATCCCACCCCTCTAGGTTGTCACAGAGCCCCAGGTGGAGCGCCCTGTGTTACAAAGCAACTTCCCACTAGCTCTCTGTTTTACACACGGTAGTGTATATGTTTCAATGCAACTCTCTCAGCTCATTCCATTCTTCATCCCCGACTGTGTCCGCAAGTCCATTCTCTATGTCTGTGTCTCTGTTCCTGCCCTGCAAATAGGTTCATCGGCACCATTTTCCTAGACTCCATATGTGTGATAATATACAGTAATCGTTTTTCCCTCTCTGATTTACTTCACTCTGTACAACAGGCTCTAGGTTCATCAACCTCATCAGAACTGACTTGAATCCATTCCTTTTTATGGCTGAGTAATATTCCATTGTAATCTGTAAATCAAATTCTTTTCATTTTTATTGTTAACATACTGTACTTTTACAGCAAACCTTCAAGTTAGGTAATGTGAATCCTTTAACTTTTCTTGTTTTTCAAGACTGCTTTGGATAATCAAGGTTCTTTATGTTGCCGTATAAATGTTGAAATCGGTTTGTCAATTTCTACCCCAAGAAAAGCCTCTTTGACTGGGGCTGCTTTAAATCTATATATCAACTTGGGGAGGACTGACAATACTGAGTCTTTCAATCCATAAATGTTATTTATCTTTCCATTTATTTAGGTCTTTAACTTCTCACAGCACTGTTTCACAGTTCTTAAAAAATCTTTCAGATTTTTTTTGTTAAGTTTATACCTGAATATTTTATTATGCTTTGCAATATAATCATAAAATAATACTTTTAAGATCTTTCAATTTTTTGGTGCTGCTGTATAAAAAAAATCAGTTTCTGAATGTTGAGCCTTTACTCTGTTAAATTCACTTCTTGCTTCTATCTAAAGTTATCTTCTAGATTCCTTAAGACTTTCTGTGTCAACAATCATCTCATCTGCAAATAAAAACAGATTTATTCCTTTCTCTTTTTTAAGCCTAATTTTGCTTTTTCTTACCTTATGGAACTCATTAGAATCTCCTTCCAGTATGAGGTTTAATAAAAATGCTAAGAGAGGGCACACTTGCCTTAGTTTAATCTTAAAAGGAACACTTCCAATTTTTTACCATTAATTATGACATTTTCTTTTTATAAATGCCCTTTATTAGACTGTAGAAGTTCCCTTCTATTTCTAATTTGCCAAAATTAGAGTTATTATCACAAATGGATGTTAAAATTTTTTCCAACTTTATTGAGGTATAATTGACAAATAAAAATTGTATGTATCTAAGATGTGCAATGGAATTTGATATACATATATACTGTAAAATGATTACTACAATCAAGCTAATTAGCACACCTATCACTTCACATAGTTACTGTGTGTGTGTTAAGAACACTTAAGATCTACAACTCACTTAGCAAATCGCAAGTATATAATACAGTATTATTATCTATAGCTACCATACTACACGGGCTTCCCATGTGGTGCTAGTGGCAAGAACCCACCTGCCAATGCAGGAGACATAAGAGACAAGGGTTCAGTCCCTGGGTGGGGAAGGTCCCCTGGAGGAGGTTGTGACAGCCCACTCCACTATTCTTGCCTGGAGAATCCCATGGACAGAGGAGGCTGGTGGGCTACAATTCACAGGGCCACAAAGAGTTGGACATGACTGAAAGTGACTTAGCACACACACACACCATACTACATGTTAATCTCTAGAATTTATTCATCCCACATAACTGAATCCTTTGACCAACATCCCCCCATTTCCTCCACCTGGCAATTACCATTCTACTCTCCTTCTATGAGTTTGATTTTTTTTTTTGAAACATATATTTCTCTTTTTTCTTAATCAGTCCAGCTAGTTATTTGTTGATATTTTCAAAGAATTATTTTGGCTTTGTTATTTTTCTCTCTCTTTGTCAGTTTCCTATTTCATTAATTCCTATTCTTATCTTTATTGCTTCCTTCTTTCTACTTACTTGGGGCTTACTTTTCTTTTTTCAGCTTCTAAAGGCAAAACCTTAAGTCACTGAATTGAACACTTTCTAATATGTGCACTTAAAATTATCAATTTCCCCAAAAGCTTTACTTTGGCTGCCTTCTACAAATTTTCATTATTATTCGGCCAATAAAATGGACAACCTAGAAGAAATGGACAAATTCTTAGAAATATACAATCTCCCAAGACTGAATCAGGAAGGAATAGAAAATATGAGCAGGCCAATTACCAGTATAAAATCAAATTAGAAAAATAAATAAACAACTTACCAACAACAAAAAGTCCAGGACCAGACAGCTTCACAGGTAAATTTAAACATTACCAAACACTTAAAGAAGAGTCAACACGTATATTCTTAAACTGTTCCCCAGAATCACAGAAGGAACATTTCTCGACTCATTCTATAAGGCCAGTACCACCCTAATACCAAAATCAGACAAAGATACCACACACATACACAAAATTTACAGGCCAGGGCTTGCCTGGTGGCTCAGACGGTAAACAATCTGCCTGTAATGCAGGAGACCAACGTTCGATCCCTGGGTTGGGAAGACCCGCTGGAAAAGGGAATGGCAACCTACTCCAGTATTCTTGCCTGGAGAATTCCACGGAGAGAGGAGACCTGGAAGGCTACAGTCCATGGGGCTGCAAAGAGTTAGTCACAACTAAACAGCTAACACACATACATCACTGATGAACATAGATGCAAAGTCCTCAGCAAAAATATTAACAACCTAAATTCAACAAGACATTAAAAGAATCATACAGCATGATCAAATGGGGTTTATCCCAGAGTCACAAGTATGGTTCAATTTCTGCAAATCATCATGATAGATCATATTAACAAGTTGAAGAATAACAATCATATGATCATCTCTCAATAGATGCAGAAAAAATTTTTAAGGAAATTCAGCATGAAGTTTTTCAATCATTTTTTGAAATAAATTCTAGCAAAGTTGCAATACTATATATTTTGAAACAAATTCTAGCAAAGTTGCAATACTATATAAAGAACACTCTTATACTCCAAATATTAACATTTTACCATCTTTGCTCCCTTTCCTCTCTTTCTCCATTTTTTTTTCCCTGAACTATCTCTGAGCCAGTTACCAAACTGATGCCCTATCAATCTAAAACATGTGAGTGTATTTGTCACCAAAACCATCAATACTCTCTGCATAACAACAATTCAACTATCAAAACTAAAAAATTAACACTGATATGTGAGTACCCACACAGCTTCAGACTCCATTTAGATTTCTCCCATCATTCCACTAAAGTCCTGTACAACAAAGGCTCCAATTCACAATGGTATATTTCATTTAGAAGCCACACCCCTTTAGAATCCTTCAATTTGGAACAGTTCCTCAGTCTGTCCTTGACTTTCAGGATCTTGTGAAAAATAGGCCTGTTTTTGGTCACTCTCCACTTCCTTCATGGGGTTATATTTTACATTTTACCTGAGTTTACAGTTGCTTTCTGTGGGGCCTGCTCCAAAAGAACTACTTCACCATTACCAGAAATGGAATCGAGATGAGGATTCAAACCTCTTCTCACCACAGATACCACATGGAAAACTTGCCTATCTGACTAGCACGAGCGTTCTCACATCTACAAAAGAGGAATAGCTCTGATAAGCAGCCTCAGGCTTCCCTGATAGCTCAGTTGGTAAAGAATCTGCCTGCAATGCGGGAGACCTGGGTTTGATCCCTGGGTTGAGAAGACCCCCTGAAGAAGGGAAAGGCTGCCCACTCCAATATTCTGGCCTAGAGAATTCCATGGACTGTATAGTCCATGGGGTCACAGAGTCAGACATGACTTAGTGACTTTCACTTTCACTTTTTCTTATAATTTTTCCAAACATCTATTTTATTATTACAATTAAGATGACACCTATATGGAGTTAAAGATCAAATAATACAGAAAAATATCAAGTGAAAAGAAAAACTCCCATATCAAACATTAAAAGAATTCTCCCTCATGAGCAGTCTCTCTATGCTTGACACACCAGTGATAAAGAAACTCTGGCTGAGAATCAGAAGATCTGAGTTTCCAATCCTGGTGCTACTGCTCCCAAAATGGCTTTAGGTAAGTCACTTATTCATGCAAAAAGTATTTACTTAGCTCTTGGTAGCATATATAACTCTCTGCATCTCAGTTTCCTTATTTGTGAAATGCACATAACAGTATCCATCTTTTCCATATGCCTCACAGGCAGGAAAATAATGATGCAATATTGTGCGTTTGGGTGTGCTGAAAGTTAAAAGCATAAAACAAATGTAATAATATATCAAGTATTAGACCTCTGGAAAAATCAACATGGAAATCAGAAGACTTAGTTGGAACATAGGAGACAAATTAAAGATGAGATGTGAATGGAAGAACCCATATTCTGCTTGGTTTTATATTATTATACTATCAACTACTGCATTGAACCAATGCAGACCATTTCCATTACCATATAAAGTTCTAAAGGAGAGTACTGATATATATTATTTTACATAATATATATTCTTAACTGCCTGATATTAATGTTGTTAATTATGGATATTAATGTTGTTAATGTTGTTTCTGTGGAATTAATACATAGCAACTAGCCTATGAAACAACAACAAAAAAAGTTTTAAAGCTAAAAAGAAATCCAGATAGGGAAGAGTTCTAACCAAACCAGAATGGTAGTGGCCTTATGTGTGTGTTAGGCACTCAGTCGTGTCTGACTCTGTGACCCCATAGACTGTACCTTGCCAGGCTCCTGTCCATGGAGTTCCCCAGGCAAGAATACTGGAGTGGGTTGCCATTTCCTTCTCTGGTAGTGGCCTTAGAGCTTGGGAAAATACCTTGGAATTGCTTGTCATTACACAGATCTAAAAGCTGAAGCCCAGGAAGCAGATTCTCTGACTCCAAGCCCCACAGAAAATTAACATTCAAGTTTGAAATGCAATCCTGGTTATTTCACAGCCTAGGCTTTGCAGTAGGATCTGGATTTTAATCACAACTCTGTCACTTACTAACCATGTGGCCTTGGACAAGTGACCACCCCCAAGCCTCACTCTCCTTATCTAAAAACTGAGGAATAATAACCGCAACGATTCTGGGTTGTCATGAGGATTAAAAGGCTTAGCAAAGAACCTGGCACCCCACTGAGACTTAGAGGATGCTACCTGCTGGCATTATAGCTAAGACACTGCTCTTTTCACTACACTGCAAACTCTGATGGGGAAGGCTTCGGCCCCCAGATGCATCATCACCACAGAGCTGGTGAGTGTCGGAAAAAATGGTGAAATTAATGCAGCTTGGCAAAATGTGCCCGGGGAGCAGAATGATAAATGCCTGCATAGTAGTAACTATGGAACTGCTCCCACAAGTCGCCATGCAGTAGCGGAATTTTCACCTTGAGGGGTGCCAAGGGAAATGCACCATTTTCTTGCCTCTGTGCTCTTGCCTTTACATCAGCATCTGAGGAATGGAACACTGCAGACTAAGAAAGCTCCTGCTGTTTCAATGACCCTCAAGCTGAGACAACCAGAGGAGTCAGTGTTCTGTTTCCATTCCTCTTCCTCCAGAATGAATACATCACAACTCTGTTAGCAATCAGCAGCTACCCACCTGCAGACCTGTCCAAGCCTGCTTCTGAGTAGGTGGAGCTCAAACCCCTAAGGATTCTCCAAGCACCTGCTGTGTGACCTAGCCTCTTGTCCCCTGCCCACCAGGGTACGAGATTGCCCCCAAATCCTAAAATACAGTGTCTACTCTGCAGCACCATATGCTTTCCTTGGAAGACCACCACACACGAGGTGATTAGATGCTAGAGTAAAACCAAATAGTAACAAGTGACTCAGACTTCTGAGGAGAGGTTTCCATTCAATTCCATAACTGGAACTGAAGCAACTACTGCTTTCTAGGCACTGCGTCATGCACGAAAGATACAGCCACCACCAAGACATGGTATTTGTCCTCAGGTAGCTTACATTTGAAATGGTAACTGTCTAAGGTAATCAACTGGGTAAGCTCTAATCTGAATTTTGTAAAGTCATACAACTTGGACTTGCAGGTAAGGGGGCTGGGGTTGAAATACGCCAAAACTCATCTATGTTATATCTTTTTGCCTTTTCATACTGTTGATGGGGTTCTCAAGGCAAGATTACAGAAGTGGTTTGCCATCCCCTTCTCCAGTGGACCACGTTTTGTCAGAACTCTCCACCATGACCTATCCGTCTTAGGTGGCCCTACACAGCATGGCTCATTGCCACTAGGAATGGAAATAAAAGCTCAGGAAAGGACCCTGAGCAATTAAAATAACTCCTCCTAACTCTTCAAAGGTTCATTTCACTGTCCTAGCTTTAAAGTGGCAGTTTTGGGGGAAGGAAGGGCACCACTGGCCTAGTCTGTGCCCAGATACCAAAGAGGGGAGAATGAATTTCACAGGTTCTATCTCCTCTGGCACCATCTGGCCGTTTAGGAGGTGGTGGTGGTGAGCACCATTCTCAGTCACCTCTGCCCTGTAGCCTGCACAACCACTACCCAGTCACCTGGATGTCCATTCTTCCATGATACTGCCACAGAGCCACTGTGTAGCTCTGCCACTTCCCAGCTGTGTCCTCAGATAAGTTACTTCCCCAAGCTTTGATTTCCCCATCTACGAATGGGAATAACATAGTATAGTGCTTCATGGGAATGCGGTAAGAATCGAAAGGCATGTTTATACAGTGTATGATGGATGGCACATAGTCAGTGTTCAACAAATAGGAGCCTTTATTATTTCTTAAAAATCCTAAAAACAAACAAAACAAATCCTAGGGTTCCCCATCATGTCTTTCTTAATTGCTAATCTCTGTGCTCAGACCCAAGCCTGCCAACACCATCCCCACATTTATCATCTCAGAAGCAACCAGCCGCTTCCCATAGATTTTTCAGGAGCCTAAAAGGCTTGATCTTCTCACCTACCAAATTCAGTCTCCCCCAGACTGCAAATTTCATCTCCTATGAGAAGCTCTCCCAAAGATTCAAGATGCCTGGACAACAACTATTCTGTGACACTGCCCCTAGATCTTTCTGCTCTCACGGTCTCAGCTCTTACCTGTAGGAGATTCATGCCGTCAGTCACATCCCATTTCGAAAGCTGTAGAACTCTGTGTCCTCCCTGTTGTCACATTCTAAGTCCACAGCTCAAATGCACTGACAGGTAATAATGGATAAAGAGGAACCCAAGAATCACGGAAATGATTCATATCAAACTCCAGCTCTATGACAACTGACAACAATTTCCAAAGAGCTGTAAGAAATGGAAGTTGCCCAAAAACCCACAGAAGACTGGATATGACAAAGAAATCAACCAGCTTAACTAACATTTGTTTGTTGCTTCATGGTTATAAAATACTTTCACATTCATAACATCATTTTGACAACCACTCGGAGAAGCAGGCCTAATAAGCAGTATTATATCTGACAGATGCAAAATCAGAGGCTCAGAGCAGTTTGTCCAAAAATCAAATGACAATGTAAAGTCACTTAATTCTCCCAATTCCTTCTCCTCCTGGTTGCTCCTTCACACAGACTCTTATCCTCAAATGATGTGCATGCTCTAGGTTAGTAATGAAATAAAAAAATCTTACCCAAAAGGGCTCCCATGGAAATAAAACCAGAGAAGATACTCAACAATGACTAAATTATCTTTCTAGAGTGAGGAACTTTCCTCAAGCAATCCCGGCAGTGCTGGCTACAGCAACACATATATTTTGATCAGCAGCCATGAACAACTGTCCCCAGCCAGCTGGATCTCCTGAAGTGGTGCCTGGAAGGTCCTAAAGGCAGCGACAAGCAGGCCCCAGCACCTATGAGTGGCTTCGACTCTGCTTCCTGCTCTCCTTTCTCCTTGCACTTTTGGCCCCTCTGAAAAGCCAGAAGATTCACGGCTGATTGTCACAGCAGCTGCTCTTTTCACAAAGACATCTCTGACTCCTTCCATTTCTGCTACCACAGTCAGTCTCCCCCATCTTGGATGACACCAGGCATCCAGTAAAAAAAGCTCCCATACAAATAGCAAGCTGCAGATGCAGGAGGTGGCGGCCACCACCTGCAGAGCTCCCACAGACAGAACCACTGCCTCACAGAAGGGAATTCCAGAATCACACAAAGACTAACTTCTTCCTTCTAGTCATAACTGGGTGGTCCCACTACCAAATGACCTGGCGTCTTGGGGTTCTTAAGGCTACATGCCAAAAGAAAGGCTTGGTTTTGCTTCCTTGGAAGTGATGAGAATGTTTTCTCTTTACCTACCTCATGGGGAGCCTACCAGCCAAGGCCTCAACAGCTCAGGACACTGGAGGCAAAGAAGAGTCTGGAACTGAACGGGATTAACCTTGGGGAAGAGGGGTAGCTACAGGGTTGGTTCCTAAGGCAACCATTCAGTATAACATATCCAAAGGAACTGGCAAAGAGAGGCTTGATTCAGGCCATTGCCAATACCAAAGAAGGCCTCCAGCAGGAAGCTCCAAGCAGTGATAACCCTTGGAATTAAACACTTGGCACTCTACTGGGGAACCAGCCATTCCAAACAAGGTCCCAAACAGTGACAAGGGGTCCAGGACACAGAATCTATTCCCCGGGCAATGAGACTGGCAAAATCCAGGGTAAGGTTCCTGTCCCAGTCCTCTGCTAGAACTGGCAGAGAGATCCAGCTGTCTGGACTGGATCAGTGTGGGAGGGAGAAGGCATTTAAGAAAGGCAAAAGGAAGGCCAGAGTTCATCACAGCCAAGAAGCCAGGCCTCCAGCAGCCTACCAAATTCCAGAGCTGGAATCTCAAGAGATCTCAGGCACAAGGGAGAGAAAGTGGAAAGCAACTCAACAGAGTCAAGGCAGGTGGGTAATGACACCAAATGAAGGAAAACTTTGAAAGAAAAGACAAGTCTGTCAAGCTGGATGGCAGAGAAACTGAGATGAATACAAGACATCACCCTTGTTATTCCCTGGGGGTAGGGGGAGCAGGCAGCAGTTGTCCAAGCAGCCAAGGGCAAAGGAAGGCAGAAGAACCAATCCATGCAAAGACCCAGAAGTATCAAACAACATGATTTCTCTGGTTGGCCACGATGAGTCGCAAAGTGCAAGGGAGAGAGTGATAGAAGGTGAGGTTGGATATTGACAGGGGCAGGATCAATCTCTTAGGACAAGTCAGAGATTCTGGACTTCATCCTGTATGGGAAGCCATTAAAAAGTATATTCATCCCCAAGACAATTATTTGCTGATGACCTACTGTGTGCTAGGCACTAGTTAAGGTGATGGAGACACAGTGGTGAACAAGGCCAACAACAATTCTGAAACTCACGCTCTAGTAACCGCATTCTTAGCACACTCGCTGTGGGGATCAGGGACTCTGTTTCTTGTACCTCTTGAGGGCAGAGGTTGCGTCTCATTCTCCACTATATCCTGAAGGCTCAGCTAAGTTTCTTCCATGTAAAGTTTTCCAGTTGGGTTTCCAATAAGTGTTTATTGTGGGAAAGGATGCTTTCTGTATTTTTTTAAATGTTTTTTAAAAATAAGATCCTAACATGGTCAGATTTATATT
The DNA here is from genome assembly GCF_014754425.2 of Oryx dammah. Taxonomy (NCBI): domain Eukaryota; kingdom Metazoa; phylum Chordata; class Mammalia; order Artiodactyla; family Bovidae; genus Oryx; species Oryx dammah. The sequence continues at coordinate 33,802,904 of NW_024070201.1, read as the reverse complement.
TTAGTTCATTATTTTGGCAGCTGGGTGGAGGCAGCCAGAATTAGCCCAGCTAGAAACAAGGGGTTCTCAACTACGGGGTGGTCATTGTCATCAACAGATAGTAGGGGTCCAAGCTAGAGGAACAGTGGTGGAGATGGAGGTAGTTTTAGTCCCCTGGACGACTGATTCACTTACAGCTCACTCAGCCTTCACAGACTTTGTACGTCTCTCATCAAACCACTGCAGCTTTCTTTGAACCCTCATTGGCTCCTGTTTTCACTCTAAACCTCAGCATGATTTACTTTTACCCTGGGACAGCCCGGTTTTCAAGGTCAAAGGCAACAGTAGAGAGCTTGGTCAGCTCCAGGATGACCCTGGGCACAGCCTGGGGCAGTCGTAATGCTGCAGAGCGTGGTGGTGACACATGAGGTCACTGGGACTTTAAATCAGCCCTGATGAACTTCCTCTGCTGCTGAGAGGAAGCGCTGGAAACATCCTTGCTGCGGATGCTGATGGCTACTTCAAAAGACAGGAACTCACGCTCCCAGGAACTGCATGGAGATTGGCCACGGATTTCCAAGTACCTGGCCTCCAGTATTTCCACTGGTTATGATTCTAAGGGCTTCCCTCATAGCTCAGTTGGTAAAGAACCTGCCTGCCATGTGGGAGACCTGGGTTTGATCCCTGGGTTGGGAAGATCACCTGGAGAAGGGAAAGGCTACCCACTCCAGAATTCTGGCCTGGAGAATTCCATGGACTGTATAGTCTCCGTGGGGCTCCCAAAGACTTGGACACGACTGAGCAACTTTCACTTTCACGATTCTAAGAAGTTTTGCCACAAGGTCTAGGATGGTTCTTTGTAGCTCATAAGATCTCAAGTGATTAAGACAGAAGAGCAGCTCTGATTCAAACTTATAACAAAACATGTGTCTGAAGTACAGAGTGGCTCGCATGTTATGAACCCAATAGTAACTCTTGTACAGCACTTTACAGTTCATAAGAGCCCTTATATAGTTTATTTGCATTTTTCAATAATCCTGTGGGCAAGGTAAACTAGATATTATTACTCCCATTTTGTAGATGAGAAAACTAACGCTTGGAGAGGTTTTGACTGGCCCAAAGATATATGGACTATAGGTGACAGAGCAGAAATTCCAACCCAGGTTTCACTCCATATTCAAGCCTCTGTCCACCAGAGATCCAACTCCAGAAAGCAGTAGGGTTGACCGTGGTCATGAGTTAACATCTCTGTGCCAGTCCTCATTGAGGCCGGTCCTCTCTTTGCTGCTTTTCCTCATAAGACAAGGACCCAGTCTGGAGTCTGCAGAGTGCTACCAGGATGCACCCACTGCAGAGTAAAGCGAACTATCCCTCCTTGGAAGCCTCCTCACACTAACCTCATCACGGCAGCAGACAATTTGTCTTTTGATCTAAGCAAGATTTATGCCCCCCAACAGGAGTTCTTGCACTGTGTCAGTGCACTTCTCCTGATGATTTACTTTGTATCAAGCCTTGGCCTAATTATATAAAAATAAATAAGACAGTGTAGGCCCTCAAAGAGTTCCAGGTTGATTTAGAGATGGACAAATTAGTAAGGACTGTATTACTAATAAATATGGTATTACAGCGTCGGGTTAGCAACTTTGCCTTTTCTTTGTGAGAACTTGGCTCACAGCACTGTGCCTGGCCCACAGCAGGATGCAGTAAACACTGACTGGATAAATAAACGAAACTAAGATAAAACATGACAACAAATGGTGCACACACTTCAGTGAAGCATTGTTCTTCTCCACCTTAAAACTGCCATCTTCCCACAGCCCCTTTTCTCTTTATGCCTGTGCTGAAAGAGAAAGCATCCTTCCTTCCTATTGGAACCAAGCCCTTCACAGCGATGTCCCTCTTCAGCCTCATTGCATTGGCAGCCCTGTTCCAGCCACATCCTCCACCCCCCGCCCTTGCCTCTGTCCTCAGAAGATTTCTCTCTTCCCTGCTCTCTGATCCTTGCATTCAGGTTTCTGTCCCACCCCAGGTTCCCCGAGCTTATAAAACTAACAAACCAAGCTCTCCTTTCAAGTGTCTATGCTCGTCCTCAACCTCCTTTGACCAACGAATCTCCTGATTCTGTTGTTCACGCCTGCAGCTGGGTTTCTCCTCAGCCTTCCCTTTGTACCACGTCCTTGCGTCAGCTTCCACCTAAGCTTGTCTCTGATGCATCATCCCCACTCCCCATCGCCAAGGCCAGTGGTCTCGTCTAGGGTTCCCAGCTCCCTGACCTCCTGCTGAAATCCCCCAGGCTTCTGCGACGCTGCAGTTCCTGGCTCGCTTTCTCCCTCTCCTGTCAATAATCATCTCTATCTGGCTGCTCTTCCTCTGCTTTCCTCTTAATGCAAGTTCTTGCCAAGATTCCCCTGTTACTTCACATTAACTCCCTTGAGAACTAATTTAATGTCAAAGCTTCCAATTCAGGAAGTCTTTCCAGTCACCACCTCCCACCCCCACCACCCCACCCCACCCCAACCCTGTAGAACCCAAAAGAACCACAGGGACTGAAAATGCAAGAAAGAACAAGGTCCCCGAGGGCAGGGGAAGGGATGGGATCAACAGAGTTTCAATGTCAGACTCTCTCCCGCCTCTGACACATTCTGCTTGTCCTGCAATGAACTTTTTACCTAGCCCTGCCACCAGCTCACAAGCTCCTAAGACAGGACCTGTCCCACTCTGCTCTCTTGCCCCCGTTCGGCTCATGGAGTGCTCAGACAGACAGGCAGACATAAGCATCTGCTGGATAAAAGAAGAAAAACCAAAGTTGAACATGTTTGAAGGCATAAACTGGTCAACTGTTAAACACTAAAAGACGATAAGGCTCGCCATCAACAGACTTCATAGGAAATGTCCAGGTTGCTTGGGCATTTTACAGGTCTGTCCATTTTCTGGCTCTGTTGGACATTTGATGCCCAAATACCTGAGAACATGGAAGTGCTTATTCCGGAACTGGCCTGGGATTGAGAAGCACAGACTGTAGCGACAGAGAGAGAGAGGGAGAAGCTGAAGAGAGCTGAAGAGGACCGCAGCCTCGGAAACCATCTCTTTCTCGATGTGTTCAATCAGTAAACATCCACTAAGCACCTCTGAGGTGCCGGGATCTATGCCAGACACTGGGAACATGGCTTTGAACGAGATGATAAGGTCCTTGCCCTCCTGGATCTTATATAGTTCAGTGAGAAGAGGTGAATAAATACAAATAAATAAGAAAAACAGCGGGCAGTAAATAAGCGCTTCTGCATCAGATCCTTGACCATCAATTTCAAACAAGACAGCCCTGACTGGTGACTCCTTCTCTCTCCTGAGTGTTCACACGAACAAATCCAGCTCCCTGCTTTGAGGTTTGTTTTGTGTTTCTCTCCTCTGGTTAGGTCAGCAGCTACAGCATAGATGTGCTAGCTTTTTTAATCTCCAACGAAACCCTGTTTGGATGAACACTGCCCCCTGCATCTGGGGAGGCCTCTGAAACCGCTCCAACGCGGACAGCTTGGGCAGCCAGACGCCTTGGTCTCAGAGACCTCCCACCCCTAAAGAGGAGCCAGGATGCTGCGGATTACTTCCCAGAAAGCTACTTGGGGACGCTTTTTCAGGTTGTGTTCCATTCTGTCAGAGCCCTCTGGACTCAGCTGATTGCTGGTGGTAGATTTCTGTGTTATTTAGGGCACCAAAGTCCCACAGTCTTGACACAAACTTAAAATTAGAAATGTATTAAATATAGGAAAGGAGGAAGGTCATTCAGGAAAGGCAGCCTTCTGAGGGAGATGCAGGACAAAGACACCCTGGAAACTTCCAGGTTCATTAATGGGTTTTACACAGCATTCAAGTGGTATTTCTCCTTCAGAAATAACACTGTGGAAAGCGTAGGGGACTGGCTCAAACCTCAGCTAACACAGCTGAGTGAGTGACTCTGCAAACTAAAAATAGCTTCTTTCCCACTCATTCTGACAGATTTCACTTAGACCCTGTGCACAGGTTGATTCTCCAACAAACAGTTTCAGTCCTGTAGCAAAATGAGGGTTGGTGACATTTGAGCTTGACAATTACCCAATCCCTGGTTCAACTTTTGTTTATTTCCATGTTTCTTGCTCCAATGGCTGCATATGTGCACACGTGCACGTGTGCACTGAGCTCCCTGGCTGGGATCTGGTGCTCTTCAACCAGACGTGGGCAGAATTTAAACCAGGAACATGACTCAGGACCATGGCTACAGACGGAGCCCAGAGCCAGGCTCTCAGAAACAGTGGGAAGCAGGCTCTTTGTCTCAGGTCTTCTCCTAATTCCCAGCAAGCCTCTCCGGGTCTCAGTTTCCTCACTTATAAAACAAGGATAAACATTCCTATTCTAGCCTACTTCACAGCATCACACTGGAATCGAGAGAGAGAATGCACATGAGAGTTACTTTCTTTTAGACAGGACTCCTACCAGAAGGATGGATGGCAGTGATGGAACAAGTGAAACAGGCAGCCAGACTATAAACCTCAGCTGGACCACTGGACGGGGCAGCCACCCCGCTCCTTGACCTTCCGTCCAGGAGCTAAAAGCAGATCCAGATTCAGGGCTTTAGTTCATGTTGTCCCCTCTGCCTGGAATGTCCTTCTCCCTCAGCTAAACTCCTATTCATCTTTAAGAACCCAGTCCAAACACTTTTTTTTGGTTATTGTCTTCAGAGTAAATCATTCCATCTTCACTGCTCCCTTGGCCTTTTGCACATATCTCCCACAGCACTTTTCACTCTACATGGTAAGGAATTTATTTACACACCTGGAAATTCTTTGATGGCAAAGAGTATTTATCTTTGTACCCACCTCCCCAGCCACCACCACTGTGTGATCCAAAGTAAGCATATGGTAGGTGTCAACCAATGTTCCCCCGGTTGCCTACAGAATGGGCAAGAGCCCAAAGCCAAGAAAGGGATAAACCCAAGAGACATGCACAAAGATGGGATAACACACACAGAACCAGTGGCGGGGGTGGCAGGAGGGGGATGTAGGAACGTGGAGTCACCCAGGTCTGCTGTTACCAGCAATGAGGTCACAGCCACAGGGATGGGAGTCAGAGCCGAACTGCAAGTCCTGGGAGGGCCAGGTGGGAGCATCCAAGTCCCAATGACCTAAACTGGAACTGGAGGCCCCGGGGATGAGAAACAAGGGCAGAGAACAGAGCCAACATTTCCAGATCTGACAAAGTTGGGCCAGCAGCTTGGGGTTGAGTGACCTTGGCTATGACACCTAGGGACTCTAGAGGCAGGAGTCATTACAAATTTAAGTAATGATCATCTCCTTAAAATAAGAATCAGACATGGAAGGGACTTTAAGAGGTATAAGAAACTTTAGGAATCACCTGGTCTAACAACCCTAACCTATATATTGGAGAACTAAGGGTACAGGAGGAATGGGGTTTGTCCAAGTTTAGCCAGTCAGGGCAGAATCGTGGGGCTTCCCTGGTAGCTCAGCTGGTAAAGAATCCACCTGCAATGCAGGAGACCCTAGTTCAACTCCTGGATCAGGAAGATCCACTGGAGAAAGGATAGCCCAGTACTCTTGGGCTTCCCTGGTAGCTCAGAGGGTAAAGAATTCACCTGCAATGTGGGAGACCTGGGTTCGATACCTGGGTTAGAAAGATCACCTGGAGCAGGGATCAGCTAGCTACTCACTCCAGTATCCTGGCCTAGAGAATTCCATGGACAGAAGAGCCTGGTAGACAACAGTCCATGGGGTCACAAAGAGTTGGACATGACTGAACGACTCTCCAAAAAAAAGGGGGTGGGTACAGGAGGAAAGGGTTTTGCCCAAGTTTACCCAGTCAAGGAAGAATCATGGCTAGACCCAGGTCTTCTGAACCCCAAGCTGGACCTTGTCCCCTCAGAGGCTGTTGACCTTTAGTCAAGAATGTCTCCTGATAGTTCTACTAACATAACAGGTACCCTACTCTAGCTGCTTCAGAATCCTGGGGGAGCCCCACTGAACCCACTAAGTGAGTACAGATATTTCTGTCCTACTGGGAAGTGTGGGCTTCTCCCTTTGGGTGGAGTTTGGAAGCAGTGTTCCACAGGAAATGAGCAGAGAGTAGCCCCACCGGGAACTTAGAAAGCAAAAGGCTGCTGGCAGGGAGCAGACAAACCAGTTTACCCACCCCCTTACCCTGACATGTGCATGGGGGTAATTCCAACCATTGTGATCACCCTGGAATTTTCCAAGAATGGTTAGAGAGGGCCAGTACCTAAGGCAAAGCTGACAGTACATGAAACACAGTCTTCAGTACTGTAAGAACACTGAACCACAGCCTGTCTGGTCTAAAACCTCAGTCTTTCTCAGGCTAGAGATAAGACAGGGCTCAGAAGAAAAGAATTGGGACTCTCAAAGAATCAGAGATCCTGACTCCCAGAACTTCCCTGTGGGTGAGCATACACAGGCAACATTGTTTCATCTCTACAGAGAGTATGAGAGCTTCAAGTCCAAGTCCCAGCCCCACAGTTTACCTACTGTGTGATCCAAGGCCAGCAACTAACTCATTAGTCTCCTTATTTTTACCACAGTGATTATAACATCTATGTCCAAGTTTATTGTAAAAATGAAAGAATAAATGTAAAGCATTTAGCATGCTTCCTGGGCCATAATAACCACAAAGTTACACAGGATTTATTTGCTTTCCTTTGTTCGTGGGAGGGGTCAGTCAGACCGGAGTCCAGCTGTGCCTTCCTCTCCCACCTGGTTGTCTCTCTGGATCCTCCTGGGCAGACATCCTATCTGAGGCCTCAGCCCAGATAGCTCCCTCCTCCCTCTGTTTATCCCTGGACATAGCAGAAGGTAACAGGTCAGCTATGGGCTACTCTGGTCAGGAATCAGCTTAGTCCAAAGCTGTTACTGTCTCCCCAGGTGTCTGTGCACCTCCCTGGCCAAGCCCCTACCAGGGTATTCCCCTGGTTTATTACAGCTCTGGTCTTCCCTAAGGTGAACCCACTCCTAGCAGCTTACAGCTCTGGGCCTCCAGCAAATAGCTGCCTGAGCAGCCAGACCTAAACAACAACAGCAGAGAGAATTCCCAGATCCAATTTACCAACAGGAAACGACCTGGGGTCTGTGCCTGCAGAGAGACCAGTGAGTACACACACTGGTACCAGCTTTCCGGAGTCTGGAGAGGAAATGGAGGGGAGCACAGAAATGAAGCAGCTACAGGGCTCAGAGCTCAAGCTGACTCCTCACACCGCCCTGCCAAGAAGCTCAATAAAAAATCACATCAAGGTGAGGCTCTCCAGCTATCTGCTTGCACTGCCACAGGGCTGCATAGCATGACCACCGCCGGGCCTTCCAAGGCTCCAAAGGGAAAGAAGAGAAAGGACCCCACAGGTACTGCATGCTGGGCGGATGCCAAAAACTTTGCGTGTGATTTTCATCGATGACCTTCTGTGGTAGGTATTCTTGTCCTTGTCTTGCCAATAAAACCAGAGACTCAAAAAAATCCATGAAGCCGGTGTGCCTCTGTTATGCTACCTGACCACTACATCTTAAGCATTCTGGGAAAGAAAAGGAAAGCAAAAGAGTCTGAAGCAACAGGTACCAAGCTCTCAGCACCTTCCTCACTCAGCAGACAGCACTAGCTCAAGTACTGCATTCCCTCCTTCACCGGAGTCAACGTCTCTCAAACACAATCTACAGAAATACAGCAAAAGCCATGAAGATGCTCATGGCCTTTGCCCCTGCAATGTCATCCCCAAGATGTTCCCTTCAAGAAAGAGTTCAACAGAGTATTTGCTGCAGAATTCACTATAGTGACTTAAAAAAAAAAAAAAGAAATGATCTCAATGTCCAATATTCACAGAATGGTTTGGAAAACCCCAGAACCTTCAAACCATATAATATTAGACAGTCATTTTGAGTAATCAAAGACCAGGAAGAAACAAAGCAAGGCATTTGTGATCAAATAAATGAAGTCTGAGTATAAAACATCATAAATGCCATCACTACAACTTTGTAAAGTGTCTACATGTGTATATGCAAAAAAGGAATATAGTTGTGTTAGGGTGGCAAGATAACAGGTGGTTTTATTACTAGCATTATCATATCTAAATTGGTATTGTTCAGTTCCTTTACAATGAAAGAAAAAAACAGACAGACAGACTCAACCCAGCACCAAGGAAAGACCCAGGAGGACCAGGGCTGGGATGTGAGGCAGAAACTGAGAACCGTCCTACATACCGGAAGGAGGAGGCCAGGCAGGCCCCGGGGGAGGGGAAGCCCTCTAGGTATGGAGAGGGTTGTAATTAGTCTGATGCTAATTACAGAAGTCTCACTAGCTTATTAATTTTTTTGACAGACTCAATGAAGACTGAACTCCTACATGAAGCCAACTTGGGTTCAGAGGCACATTTCCTGAGTGGCCATCCTCCTTCTTCTCAAAAAACCTAGCCTTCTCTTTTCTTTTTTTTTTTAAGGACAGCAGTAAAATAAAGTTTAGTAATAGAAACACATACCCTGCAGAAATTAAGACTCCTGCCTTAAACGGAGAAATTCAAGACATTTCAGGGAACTAAGGGGCTTGAATAAGCAACTGAACGACTGTGTTTTCTACACTGGGAAATATAAACAGAAGAGCAAACTACTCAGCTTAGTAGTAGAGGCCCCTCTGATAAAGCTCCAACTCACCCTTCTGATATTACCTCATCTTCCCCACCACAGACACGCCAGGCTCCAGCCAAGCAGAACCACCAATGCTCCCCAAACACCTTCCTCACTTACCCACCCTGACTCTGCTGCAGCTGCGGTGCCCACCAGAAAGTCCTCCTTTCTCTCTCATGCCTGCTCAAGTCTCACCCATCCTCCAAGGCATAGCTCAAGCCAGGCCCTCCACAAAGCCCAACCCAGCCCTGTACCCTGACTGCAGCTCTCACCCTCCAAAGTGGACCCGGAGTCCCTGGAATCTCTAAAGGAGTCACAGACATTCTGCCCTACAGTACAGGCATCTGGGTAATTGCCTTTTCTACCATATTCGACATGAACAACAAAGCAAAGACCCCTTCAGGCTCCTGTGTGGAACTCACTGTATGGCCTGGACTATAAGCACACAGTAGGCCTTCAGTGAACACTCCCCCAAACGACAAGGAAGAGAGACACATCACCCCTGTGGAAAGAGGTCACTTCCTACCTCGGTTGCTCCCGTTAAGCAAGGCAGACACGAAGGTGTGCCCTTCTGTGGCCTGGAGCCAGGGAGGGATGGATCCTGCTTCTCTGACTGCCAACCTTCATGAGTCTCCACTGTCCTCCCCAGCTGCCCGTAGTCCGCTCGGCCCCAGGTGAACACCTTGCCGGTTACTAAAACAAAAACAAAACTTGAATTAAGGCTATATTCCATGTCTGTACTCCCACGGGTAAGCAAAGAACTACAAGAGAATGTGTGATCACTCATTTCAGTACCAGTATCACGCAGCAGGGGCCTTCCTATCTTCCTGTAAAAAAGTGCACACATGTACATGTTTACAGATAAGGGAAGTGAGGCTCAGAGAGGTGAGATGTCTGACTTGATGAAGATCCAACAAGGGGTGAGTGCCAAAGCTGGGTTCCAACAGAGGCTGCTTCTGCAGCCTGGGCTCCTGCCTTTTACATGTGGACATGGCCACCGAGAACACTTCGACCGCTCTGTATGTAACACTTCTAACCCCCCTCCCCTTCCCCACACCCGCCTTGCACTTTGCAGGGGAAAATGATATCTGTTCTTGGGCTCCCCTCCCTCTCATCTAATCCAGAGCCCCCATCAGCCACTTTGCGGTTCCCCAGGCTCCTGATCTGCCCCCGGCCACAACCTCTCAGTGACCAATGGCACATGTCTTCCCCTCCATGTAACACAGAGAACCTTCCAGAGTCTGTGCTCTTATCCACAGGAGCAATGCTAACAGTCCCAAAGCAAGTGCCTATGTGTGCTAGAGCGAAGGGAGTGAGAGGGGGAAAAAAAGACAAAATCACTTGGAGCCAGAAAAGCAGTCAGTACCCCCCAGATGCACCACCTGGGAAGCTGGCCAGTGCTAAAGACGACTGAAGAAAATGAAGTTTGGAAAAAAGGAACTGGCCTTTCTTCTCCCAGATAAGAGAGAATTCACCGAACTTACTCAGTTGTACCAAGTGCCTTGTTTGTTATTTCAACAGAAATGCAACATCTGACGAGGCATAGATTATTAACAGATTCTCTGCAATAAATATGCATAACCATGTGCGCTGTATAAATTCTTTATACATGTTTGTTTTAACAAAGAAAAACTTTGCTTAAGAGATAAAACACCAAGTAATGCATATGAAATTCTAGACAAATCTACTACATACTCTGTGTTTTAGTATCAGAGCTTCATCTGGCCCCACATTCAACTTATGGTTTATAGTGTCAGTGAAAAAACAACCAGAGAACTCACAGGGGAAATGTCAGAGTTGTGAAGGGGTACAGGGCTCCGCAGGAATACAGTTCTCGGGACCAATCTGCTCACAGACACCAACGTCAATACCAAGAAGTTCTTCCTGGCTTCCTCAAAGAGGGAACCAAGTCTGTGCAACCCATGGGGTAGCAGATATATTACAAGAACAGGGAGAGGGTCCATTTAGATGTGCTGTTTCCTGGCCTCACACGCGCTGTTCCTTTTGCCATGGATGCCCTTTCCTTACATCATTCACCTAACAAACTATGACTCAAACTTTAGAGTCCAGCTCATGGATCCCAGTTCTGCAAAACCTTTCCTGACTTTTAAATTCTCCTCAGAATGGAAGAAACCTCCTTCCTGCGAGCACCTTTATTACTGTACTCATCAACCACTATGATCCCATGAAACAGGTGAGAAGATTAAGGTTCAGAGAAGTGACCAGCCCTGGGTCACACAGTTAAGCCACATCTCCTTCTACTAGTCCATGACACCACTCTGCATTGGTTATTCACACTGGCCCACATCAACGTCTCTTAACTCTTCCTTAACTTCTGTGGGGTTGCAGTGGGGGCGGGGCAGAAGCTCAAGGGCCCAGGACCCACAAAGCATTCCCAACTGGGAAACTGTCCCTCTGCTTGAGCTGGCTGGGATTTACCACCAGGCTGCCTTAGCAAGAAGAGCCCCAAGAAGCCAGAGGATGAGACTGCTATTTCTTAGAGGACACTAGCATTCCTCCACTGAGAAGAACTGGCAAGTTGCTAACTACAAGACTACAGAAAGAACTGTGTTATCACAAACCGCACAGTGAATCCTTTCTTATCAAGTAAGACATCTTAGAACCTTCTCTGCTATTGATTACTGATGTCCAAGACAGGCAAGACTGCCAGAATATGGCGCTACCATGATTACATTTCCAATAGCAATTCAACCATTCCACTTATACAGCACTTTTCACCTTCAAAGCACTTTACAAAAATGAACTAATTAATCTCCATGCTCCCTGGGGATGCCACAGACATTTTATTAGAGACAGTCAGGCTGCCTGGATGGCTAGCCTTCGAGCACCAACCTAAGATTGCTCAGTCAGGTAGGTCCACTCCCCGAAGCTGTCTGTTTTTCCCCAAAATACATTTTGCATCGGAAGGCTCACAGGGGACAGAGGGAGTGATCCCTTTTTTCTTTTCCTTTAAGCTGACCACCTCCCAGGGGTCTAGCATATTCACAGACCATGCCTCAATCAATCCTCATAAGAATTCTGGGAATTATAGATTATTAAGCTTATTTTACAGATAAGATTAGATCACTTGAGAGGTTAGATGACTTGATCAAGTCCATGAAACCAGCGGGTGATAAAAAGCAAGATTTAAACCTCTGTCTTCTGATTCTAAGACCAATGGCAGATTCAGTGATTACACAGCTGCTGTCACAAACTGATGAAACCTGGCTGATGAAACAGCCGTTCTCACAATGTTTGAAGAGGGGGAAAGCTCAGATTAAATGGATATGTTCTGTGTACCATCCAGCTTTCCTCACTAGAATGGCCTCCTTCCCAGAAGACCATTCAGAACTTGGAACTACAAGCACTGAAATAAAGGCATTAAACACGAGGATTACGATTTTTAGGTCACCTGGAGTAAAAGAAAACAATGAATCCACATACAAAAGACGTTCATTAATGCACTGTAGATAAATGTCTGCCTGCCTCGAGCTGAAGCATGCTGGCAAATCCAAGCACATTCAGATCCCAGATGTATAACAAATGAATCTTTACCTTATGGTAAATAATAGTACAGAGCTTCCCCAGTGGCTCAAGCAGTTAAGAATCCACCTGCAATGCAGGAGACGCAAGAGACGTGGGTTCGATCCCTGGGTTGGGGAGATCCCCTGGAGAAGGAAATGACAACCCACTCCAGTATTCTTGCCTGGAAAACCCCACGGACCGGGGTGTCTGGCAGGCTACAGTCGATGGGGTCGCAATGAGTCAGACACAAGTGAGCACACAGCACATCAGCACAAATAATTATATTTTACTGTGATAAAAAAAAAAATAGATACATTAATGTCATCCAACAAGTATAGGTGTGTATCTCCAGATAAATGGGAGAAACAATATACACCTCAAAATAAAGTCAGTAAGTAAATTATAATTTAAAGGCACATCCATGTGAGAGTTAACATAGGATAACCAAGAAACATACATGGCCAAGGGTCCCAACGCAATGGAGAAAGCAACGGGGCCAGATGAGTGGTATTGACAAGGAAGGTCTAGGGAACTTAGAGGGAGCGTTCCAAGTTGGAACTGTTCCAGAAGGCTTGATGGAACAGGTGGCATTAAGGCAAACTTCTGGACAGGAAAAGAAAACGAGAAAATCAGGGAGAACACTCCAAGAGCAGGGGGAGGGGAGAAGCAATGACAGAAATTCAAAAGCACGAGGTGGGCAGGTGGAGAATGTGACGGTCGTGAGGCTGGGAGGTGGAGGCGAGTCAGGGCTGCCAGGCTGGGGCCACCACAGGGCAACGCCAGGCTCAGGGTCTGGACCTGAACTTCAAGACTTGTTTGCTTGCACTTCTATCAGCAAAATACTTTCAACATACCACTGATTATATATCCATATATATATATACACATATATATTCATTTATTTATTAAAGTATGCACTTGCATTATACAAATTTGTGAATTAGATACTTTTGTGCAAAGATAAAGATAAAAGTAAAGGTGGCAATGCCAAAGAAAGCTCAAACTCCTGCACAACTGCACTCACCTCACACTAGTAAAGCGATGCTCAAGATTCTCCAAGCCAGGCTTCAGCAATACATGAACTGTGAACTTCCAGATGTCCAAGCTGCTTTTAGAAAAGGCAGAGGAACCAGAGATCAAATGGCCAACATCTGCTGGATCATCGAAAAAGCAAGAGAGTTCCAGAAAAACATCTATTTCTGCTTTATTGACTATGCCAAAGCCTTTGACTGTGTGGATCACAATAAACTGTGGAAAATTCTGAAAGAGATGGGAATACCAGACCACCTGACCTGCCTCTTGAGAAATCTATATGCAGGTCAGGAAGCAACAGTTAGAACTGGACATGGAACAACAGACTGGTTCCAAATAGGAAAAGGAGTATGCCAAGGTTGTATATTGTCACCCTGCTTATTTAACTTCTATGCAGAGTACATCATGAGAAACGCTAGGCTGGAAGAAGCACAAGCTGGAATCAAGATTGCCGGGAGAAATATCAATAACCTCAGATATGCAGATGACACCATCCTCGTAGCAGAAAGTGAAGAAGAATTAAAGAGCCTCTTGATGAAAGTGAAAGTGGCCAATACTTTGGCCACCTGATGCAAGAACCAACTCACTGGAAAAGACCCTGATGCTGGGAAAGATTGAGGACAGGAGGAGAAGGGGATGACAGAGGATGAGATGGTTGGATGGCATTACCAACTCGATGGACATGAGTTTGAGCAAGCTCCAGGAGATGGTGAAGGACAGGGAAGCCTGGTGTGCTGCAGTCTATGGGGTCGCTAAGAGTAGGACACAACTGAGCAACTGAACTGAACTGAGTATAAAACACACTCCAAAGGTAGAAAACTTTACAGAATGAAATAAAAACACAAAAGACATCATAGTTTTCTGTCCCCACGCCCTGGCAGTTCATCGGGCACGCTCACTCTAGGGCATGCTCACTGCTACATGGGCTCTCAGTCTCAGACTGCAGACTTTGGGGCAGAGGTAGGGTCTGATGGAATGAGTGACTTGGGGGTGCGACATCTTCAAAGAATTAGGGGGGCAGTAATAACACTCACAGCTAACATTTCCTTCCACAGCACCCACTGTGTGCCTAAACACTCTGTTCTAGGAATTCTCTACATACTGTTCTAAACCATCTCTATGTAGTATCCTAACAACACCATGAGATAGGTACTCTTACCAGCCCCTTCTTACTGACAGGGAGAAGGTTCTAGGGGTGAGGAGAGGGGATAAGCAAAGTCATAGTAGGAGTAAGTTAAAAGGAAAGGAAGGAAGGGAAAGAAGCCACCACAGTGACACAAGCCTGAGATGTATCAGCCACGACCAAGGCTGAAGTCACGAGGGGCTGGGGAGGTAAGAATTTGCAAGGCTTGATACCCCATTTGATGTGAGAGAAAGGGGATGGGAGGAGATAAACAGCACTCTTGATTTCAGGACTTCAAGGTTAGTGGGAAGGTGGTGATGCCATGAAAAGGAACAAAGGGGCAGAGATGCTAGATTGGGGTTCCACTGTTGGGACTCAGGAAATGTTATTTCGTTACTAAGTTATTTAAATCCTCTGGGCCTTTTATAAGCCCCTTTTGACAAGCATCTTAACAAATAGTCAAATACAAATAAAGGGGGAATAAATGAGGGGAAAGCAGATGAGATGCCAAGCCCTGGACGCTGTGGAGTCAGAGCAGACTCGGGAAGGGGGCTGGGTGGGAAATGTTCACGGAGCCAGCTTCCTTTACCATCCAGGGGGCTGCCCGAGATGTTGGTAAAGGCAGGGGCTGCAGCCACAGCAACAGGCGCAGCGAGAAGCAGCGCCAACAGTATCATCAGTCCTCGGGGGAAGGGGAATCTTCACCCTGTTCAGGAAAAGGGGTCCTGAAGGAGACAAGAAGATAGACTACACTGTAATATAAGGAACATCCATATTTTCTTAACAGAATCTGTCCCAGGAGGAAACAATGCCACTGAAGATATCAAAATGGAGTTAGAGCAAATAGAGGTGGATGTTACAAAAAGAATCCCACAGGGCAGGCAGAGGAAAGTCCACACAACCTCTTTAGTCCCTCCCACCTGGAATGTTCCAGGATGCTATGACACCTTCTGGAGTACACACACACACACATACACGGAGGAAACCTCTGTGCACTGAGGAGTTATATTTATAATTCACCTGTTTACAAACACCTATTATTCTCAGGGTTATTAATTCTAAGTCCTTGGAGTATAAGTACCTCATTTCTATAACTCATCCTCCATTCTGCCATGTGGACAGAGACTTTGTAAAAAGGCACTTGATGATAAAAACCAAGAAGTTTTCAACACAGAGCTAACTGCCCGAGAGTCACCAAGCAGGAGAGAGGAGAACAGAGAGGGGAGCTCAGAGCACAGGGGCTGGAGGCCAGCACACCAGGCTACTGCCCTCGGATAGACGTGTCATCCTGCTGTTTCTCAAGGCCTCTACACTGCTTCCCTTCATCCCACTGTCTCCTCTACCCACCACCTCATTCACCTAGTCAACTCCTACTCACTCTGCAGCTCTGCTCAGTCCTCAACCCAGATCAGACTCTTCTGTGAGATGATCTCAGAGAAGCACTTTCCTCATCTGGGGAGCACTTGTCTCAGTTTATAAATGTACACTCATTAGAAGGACTGTTGATTAAAGTCTGTCTCCCCTCCAGAGAGTTGGCTCATGATAGCAGGCACTGTGTCTGCCCATTCCTGTATCTTAGAAAAATGCCCAGCACAGAGTAGATGCTCAATAAAATATTTGTTGCCTGAATGAACAAATGAACAATCTAACCATCTCCACTCACCTACTTCTTGCTCAGCACTACTAACCTTTGTCACTTGCTGGCTCTATAATCTTGAACAAATGACTCAACATATGAAAAATGGGAATAAGAACACCTTTGTAGGGCTGTTGCAAGGATACTTTTTCATAAAGTGCATGACACATAACAGTAAATGTTAGCCCTATTACTATTATCCTCCTCAACTCAACACCACAGCCTTACCCAGGATTCCCATTGCTCCACTCCCAGTTTCTACCGATTTGCCAAATCTTCTCTGCCAGCTGCCGGCTACCAATATCTTTGGGCCATTGCTTCTACTGACAATAAGAGAAGAGTACTGAAGTTTCACCATTGGATTTTGGGATTTTTATTAGGTGCAAGCATAGTATCTGGCACATCGCATCATAGAGCACAAATAAATTTAAACTCAAGGGTGAAAAGGAAGAGGGTGGAAGAGAGCAATGGAAAGGAGATGAAGCAAGGTGAGCTGGAGAAGATAAGATGCTTTAACCAGAGACTCAGAGACCTGGATCCTAAGCCAGGCTTCTCTCCAAGACTACATTACCTTGAACACTCCCCTTCCCTTTGGGACCTACTTTTCCCATCCATACAGTAAGAGGACTGGGAGAGATGACCTCTGGGACATTCTCGTGGTCTAAACTTTAATAATGATGTGTAAAAATTTTCAGGGTCAAAATGAGTGGTGTACAAGGAAACCAGAATTGAGAAACACATGTACCCCAATGTTCATTTCAGCACTATTTACAATAGCTAGGACATGGAAGCAACCTAGATGTCCATCAGCAGATGAATGGATAAGGAAGTTGTGGTACATATACACAGTGGAATATTACTCAGCTATAAAAAAGAACACATTTGAGTCCATTCTAATGAGGTGGATGAAACTGGAGCCCATTATACAGAGTGAAGCAGAAAGAGAAACACTAATGCAGTATATCAATGCACATATATGGAATTTAGAAAAATGGTAATGATGACCCTGTGTGCAAGACAGCAAAAAAGACACAGATGTAAAGAACAGACTTTTGGACTCAGTGGGAGAAGGCAAGGGTCGGATGATTTGAGAGAATAGCATTGAAACATCTATATTCCCATACGTAAAACAGATGACCAGTGCAAGTTCAATGCGTGAAGCAGGGCACTCAAAGCCAGTGTTCTGGGACAACCCAGAGGGATGGGGTAGGTAGGTAGGTAGGAGGGGGGTTCAGGATGGGGGGACACATGTGCACCCATACATGATTCATGTTGAAGTATGGCAAAACCACCAAAATACTGTAATGCGTTTAGCCTCCAATTAAAATTAATTAATTAATTTTAAAAATGAGTGGTGTACAATCTAATCTTGTTGGCACCTTCTGAATATCTAGTCTGACCAGTGTCCTCAACTAAAATATCCACTTTAATATCAAAGTGAATATCATCACTTCATGGCAAATAGATGGGGAAACAGTGGAAACAGAGGCTGACTTTATTTGGTGGGGGGGCTCCAAAACCACCACAGATGGTGACTGCAGCCATGAAATTAAAAGATGCTTACTCCTTGCAAGCAAAGTTATGACCAACCTAGATAGCATATTCCAAAGCAGAGACATTACTTTGCCAACAAAGGTCTGTTTAGTCAAGGCTATGGTTTTTCCAGTAGTCATGTATGGGTGTGAGAGTTGGACTATAAAGAAAGCTGAGCACCAAAGAATTGATGCTTTTGAATTGTGGTGTTGGAGAAGACTCTTGAGAGTCCCTTGGACTGCAAGGAGATCCAATCAGTCCATTAGTCCTGGGTGTTCACTGGAAGGACTGATTTTGAAGCTGCAACTCCAATACTTTGGCCACCTAATGCGAAGAGCTGACTCATTTGAAAAGACCCTGATGCTGGGAAAGATTGAGGGCAAGAGGAGAAGGGGATGACAGAGGATGAGATAGTTGGATGGCATCACCAACTCAATGGACATGAGTTTGGGTAAACTTAGGGAGTTGGTGATGGACAAGGAGGCCTGGCATACTGCAGTTCACGGGGTTGCAAAGATTCAGACACACCTGAGCGACTGAACTGAACTGAATATCAAAGACCACTAATGTGGTTAACAATCCTTTTTTACTTCAGTATAGTTGATTTATAATGCTGTGCCAATCTCTGCTATACAGCAAAGTGACTCAGTTGTACACATACATACATTCTTTTTTTTTTTTTTTGAAGTACAGTTGATTTGCAATGTTGTGGTAACCAGTTTTAAAAATTGGAAACCTGGCTGTATATCTTATTTTTTCTTTTTTTTGTAAAATTTCCCAAGTCTCCAAAGTTGTACCATGAAGACTATCACATAAAAAAGGTTTGGAATTTTTTTTAATTAATATAGAAATAAAAATTCCAAACATGAGCTGTCCAGCTAAAAAGAAGAGAAGTAATCTGCAAAGAGATTGAATAAAAACATAAGGGCCTGGGGAGAATTATTTATTGGGAGCTGACTCTGTGCAAAACTCTATTTTAGGCATTGCCATGAAGTTATATAATTTAATCAACACTGAACAATGGGTGTGAACCCCATTTTACAGAAGAAGAAACAGGTCACAGAGGTTAAATGACTTGCTCAGGATCACACAGCTTGTGAGTGACAAACCTGCAACAATGATGATAATGATAATAACGTGTGTCCTAAGTGGTTTCAGTCATGTCTGACTCTCTGCGACCCCATGAACTGTAAGCCTGCCAGGCTCCTCTATCCATGGGATTTTCCTGGCAAAAGTACTGAAGTGGGTTACCATGCCCTCTTCCAGGGGATCCTCCCAACCCAGGGATCAAACCCGCATCTCCTACATCTCCTGCATTGCAAGTGGATTCTTTACCACTGAGCCACCTGGGAAGCCCCAATAATAATAACTAATATTTGAGAGCACTAACTTTATGCCAAACTCTTGACATGGATTGTCCTGTTTAGTCCATGAAACCCCCGTGAGAAGGCATTATTACAATCCTCCAGTTACAGGTAAGTTAAAGCATAGGGAGGGGTGAAGTCTCAGGTTCAGAGCGTAGAGCTGCCCCTAGTCAGCGCCCCTGGTCACTGCCCTGCAGGGGACCCACCAGTCCATGTCTGGCTCACACTGCCTCTCCAAAAGTGGATAGTGCATGGACTTCCAGAGGCTGTTCAGAGTCCCAGCGACACCTGTGTGGACTAAGGGAGCAAAGCTGGCCTAGTCAGCTTACTAAGGGAGCATCATCCTCGGCCCCATACAGCAAAGACATGCCAGACGCTCCACACAGCTGCTCCATTTTCACCACCGATTTTATTAGCTGTTCAGCTGGGAGCACTGGTGAGAGAAAACCAGACAGACTCTTCCTGAGGAGCCCCAGACCAGCCACAGGACTGTCTATACCCTGCAGGATGGAGGCTTCCCAGACAAACGCAGGGAGGGCTGGTTTCTTCTCCAGTCCTGGTGAGGGCGTCTTGGGAAGCCCCGGTCCTAGACTGTTTGTGTGTTTAGCTCTCTCGCCCCTCACAAGCCCGTCCCTCCAAGCACCTCTGTTCTCTCAGCACCAATGACAGCCCTTCTGTCAAGGGCACATTCCACCTCCTCGCTCGCAGGCCTCAGGGTTGTGCTGTGCCCCAGCCCGTATTGCCGGTCGGCCTACTTGTTCCACCCACAGGATCCCTTCTCACTCTTCAGAGCCTGGCCCCAATGCCACTGCCTCCCTAAAACATTCCATTATCCCCTAAGTCAAAACAGGCCATCCCTTTTTTAGGAGCCACTGGCATGGTGCTTATACCCTGTTCCAACTATTATCCTATGCTGCCAAATAGGAGATCATTTGATGACATGTCTTATATCGCCCACTGTCTTGGTCAAGGTTCTCCAGTGAAAAAGAACCAGGGGCTCCTATAGAGCAAGATGAAGTAGAAGGAACTGGCTCACCCAGTTATGGAGGCTGGCAAGTCCAAAATCTGCAAAGCCAGAGTCCAAGTTCCGATGCTGTTGGTTGGTGTCAGGCAGGAGAGTTTTACTCAAAGAAAGGTCAGCCTTTTGTTCCATTCAGGTCTTCAACTGATTGGATGAGGCCCACCCACATTAGGGAGTGCAGTGTGCTTTACTTAGTCTATGTATATGAATGTTAATCTCCAAAAACACTCTTATAGAAACACCCGGAATAACATTCACGCAAATACCTGGGCACCTATGGCCCAGTTAAGGTGACACATTAAAAATTAACAATCATATAAACCAAAGGGTGCAGAACAGTGCCAGGGCCTGCCCAGAGCAGGTGCTCAGTGTTTGCTGAAAGGAAGAAGAGTTGCAGGCATTGCTTACCACAGGCTTCTGTTTGCCACAAGGATGCCACAGACCATCCCATCCAACTCCCCACAAGAGAAAACAAAAGTGAGGAAAATAAATAACTCTTCCAAGTCACACAGACTACTTAGAAGCAGAGCCAAGCACTCTTAATATTCAATAAATAGTTCCTGAGCACTTTCTACACACCAGGTGCTGTCCCAGTGCTAGGAGCCACAGCTGGGAAGGAAACAGACAAAACCCCCTTCCTTGATGAGGTTTACATTCTAGCATTTGGGGGCCAGGGGGAGGGGGAGAGGAAGCCAGAACAACAGACAAAAATCACACGAAACATACCCCCGGCAAAGGATTTTAAGTGCTATAGAGAAATACAAAGTAGGGAAAGGGGCCAGGCAAAGCAGGTGTGGGAGGGGGAGGCCAGGACAGGTGCCCAGCTCCACACTTCCTGTCTGGGGCTTTTCCTCTGTAGCACACCCTCTTTCTTAAAGGAAGACTCTTGCATTGAGGAGACCTCACCCAACTCCTGAAGGGGCAGTGAGACCAGCTCTAACTACCTCTCAGGTCTATGATGAAAAAGGAGACAATAAATATGAAAGCACTTTATAAACTCTAAATAGAGGAACTGGCAATATGACTATAACTCTTTCTCTAAAGCCAGTTTGCAAGAACCATCCTGAGAGGCTGGACCGCGATCCCCGGCCCTGAGGATGCTTCTCTGGCCAAGTGCTAGGGCTTCCTGCTCCTCCAGGGGACACACCGGACCACCAGTCACACCTAGCAGTCACTTGGCACTCAGAGGGAAAAAAGAAAATCCCAATAGAGGCCACTGGCTCTGCAGATGTTTCCTATCTCATTCCACATTCCAACTCCAAAGCTTCTCTGCACACTTTCAGAGTCTTATTAATAACATTTTAAAATGTAGATTGCTGCCTAATCTTAGCTGCGTAATTAAAAAAATAATCTTGCTTCTCTCCCTCCCGGCAAGAAAGGGAACTATACCCCAGGGCTTCTGCAGCTAAGAATCACACCCTGCAGAAAAGCTAGCAGGAGCCTGGGTGGCGGGTGGGAGTTGGGGGGAGTTGAAGCCAAGAAGGGAATCTAATCCTTGATTTTCAAGAAAATGGAAAAGGAGGTGAGGGATTTGCCCGAGGATATACAATGTATTTTGGCGGAGCCAGAACCAGAATTCCAGCTTCCTGCTTTCCAAGAGCCTCTGTCCACGGCCTCGTGGGGAGAGGAGAGGAAGCAGGCCACGAGGACGTTCCTGAACCTAGACAGCGCATTAAAAAGCAAAGACCTCACTTTGTCAACAAAGGTCCGTACAGTCAAAGTTATGGTTTTTCTAGTAGTCATGTATGGATGTGAGAGCTGGACCATAAAGAAGCCTGAGTGCTGAAGAACTAATGCTTTTGAATTGTGGTGCTGGAGAAGACTCTTGAAAGTCCCTTGGACAGCAAGGAGATCAAACCAGTCCATCCTAAAGGACATCAATTCTGAATATTCATTGGAAGGACTGGTGCTGAAGCTGAAGCTCCAATATTTTGGCCACCTGATGCAAAGAGCTGACTCAATGGAAAAGACTCTGATGCTGGGAAAGACTGAGGGTAGGAGGAGAAGGGGACGACAGAGGATGAGATGGTTGGATGGCATCACCAACTCAGTGGATGTGAGTTCAAGCAAGCTCTGGGAGTTGGTGATGGACAGGGAGGCCTGGTGTGCTGCAGTCCATGGGGTCACAAAGAGCTGGACACAACTTAGCGACTAAACAATAACAAGGAATCTGTACCTGTGTGATTGTCTGTGAGCAGCGCTCACTACATCAGGACAAACAGCTACAGGTCTCAACTGTTGAAGGTGACTGTGGAACCAAGGCTCAAAATTCTTACATTCAGTTCAGACTCACAGAGCACCAGAGCAGCAAGGGTCCTCAAGGGACTCAAACCCCACCCCCACCATGTGCTTCAACCAGAGAAGTGCAGTCCAGTGAGCAAAGTGACTAACTTACCCAAGGTCACATAGTGGCAAAACAGGACTAGAACTCAGGTCATTCTGACTTCTAGCATATTCTCCTCACAGATTCTTAGAAAAACCTCAGTTAACCTATCAAAGCTTTCATTGTCACCTGCATCAGTTAATTACCTAAGGCCTCCTGGGCTCCTTGGCAGAAAAGAACAGAGACCAGTGAGGCCCATACAGCCCCTCACTGCCTGCCTCCCTAGCATGGCTTCTTGGAAGACGCAAGGGCAAGGTAATGGAAAGACACACATCCCCACCCTTATCTCAGAGTTCTCCTCTCCCCACCTAGAACTGCCGTCCTGGCCCTGAACTTCGCCTTCAATTGCTGTCTCTTGCAAATGATCATCAGCAGTTTCCATCTCTGTGAAGTTACAAAAAAAAAAGAAGAAAAAAGGCCAAGCACTGCACCCAGCTGTTGGTGAGGCCAAGTTTTCCACTGATGACGATGACTCACGGTGCCCAAGCTGGAGGCTGAGCTGGGAATGAGACTTGGGAGATCCGGCAGGGCCAAGGGAAAGCCGCAGTTCTCCAGCACGCCTGGGCCTGCAGAGAGGCGCTGCCTGGGTCCCTTGGGTGAATCCTCGGTACTCGGCTGTGTGAACACAGCTCCCCCTGCAGGCCAACCTGAGGCCAGCAGGACCGGGAGCAGGAACAAACCATTACCTGGAGCCAGGGCATCCTGCAGAACTCACCGCGGCATCCAAGCTGTTATGTTAGGAAACCAGGATTGCACCTCCGAAACCCCTAGAGATCCCACAACACTATTTGCATCCTTAGTTTTCAAAGAGAAACTGAACTGTTAGTTAATAGGAGGCCCAGATTAAGATCTTCAAGCAGAGAGGCAGATGTTGCCCCCGAACTTTGGAAGGGCAAAAAATTCACCCAGGGGTAGGAGCACGGAGGATGCCAGTCTGTGATCAACTGGCAAGCACACCTTGGGACCTGACTCTGGATGCTGCCTCGAATTTCTTCTAAACCCACGGACTATCCCAGGTTCTTCAGCAGCATGTGTGTGCGCCCAGTTGCTCAGTGTGTCTGACTCTTTGCAACCCCATGGATTGCAGCCCGCCAGGTTTCTCCATCCAGGGGATTCTCCAGGCTAGGACACTGAAGAGGTGAGTGTAAAAGACCTACTGGGGAGACTTCCCTGGCAGTCCAGTGGTTAAGACTCGGCACTTCCAATGCAGGGGACATGAGTTCAGTCCCTGGTGGGGAAACTAAGACCCCACATGCCACATGGCATTTAAAAAAATTTTTTTAAGACCTATTGGAGCCCTAAAAGAGCTGTACTCACAGATGGGGTGGGGCGGGGGGGGGTTCTCCCATCCCCACCTTGGAAGACCCTGCAAGAGGGAGACCTGAGAAGCAGGACAAGGTCAGGAAGAGTCTGTAGAAGTAACACCCACTCACTGTTGGTGCCCCGAGAATGTCCCACTTGCCTCAAGCAATGGCAGTAAGGAGCACCACCAGAAGAGGCCATAAGGAGGACCATTATGATCAAGCACTCATCAGGAAAGGGAAGATAATCAGATGTAGAGTTCCAGTAATTTCAACAAAAGGCACACTGCAAGTTACACTCCAATTGCTCACCTGGGGGTCCAAGGCCTCATGCTGTGAAGAAGGGCCACCAGGCCAGATCCACAGAAGGACAGCCTGTCTTCCACCGTCCACATCCGATCTCTCCCACTCTGCTCCCTGAGCCCATCTGTCCCTCAGGCCCCAGAAGAAACATCCTTTTTACCAGTACCCTACCCACCAACAAATTGCACCAATGTGACCCTTCTGTAAAAACCCAAGCCAGTTTAAAGTGACCTCGGGGACTGACACTAAGTCCCACCAGAAATGGTGAAGCCACAGTGCCTTCCCCAAGTGGCTGGCTTTTCCCGGGCCAGGGACTGGGAAAGACATCTGCTGCACGGGGTATTTCATTGCAGAGGATCAGCTCCAAGCAAATCAGCACAGCACTGTTACTATGGACCATCTGCCAGGACCCGGAAACAGCCCTGTTACATAAAGGGGCTGGTGTAACGAAATTTATTAAACTGGATTCTTCCTTCCTCCACAAAGGAGATGAAGCAATTAAAGTGTCTCTCATGAGAGGTGCTGCAGGGCAGTGAAAGGGCCATGGGCTCAAGACCCCTGGGTTCTAATCCTGGCCCTGTATCCATGAGCTGTGGGACCATCTCCCCAGGCTTCTCTTTCCTCATATTTCAAGTAAGGATGAGAATGTCTCTTGCAGCATTAAAATTCCATAATTTCTTACTGTTGTCACCAAAATGGCCAAAAAGTAAGCATACATTGATATGAATTTTGTACTGTAGAGTTTTCTGAAGAAGAGCGATGCCTTCATATTTGCAGACTAACTGAGAACAGTGCTGAGTGGAGCCCCTGGCCCAGGGGCTGGCTAGGGGAAGGTGCCCAGAAGAGAGACCAGAGCTTGGAACCTTCTAGCACCAGGCAGGAAAGACCCAAGGGAGTCACACATAGTTCTCTGGGAAGCAGTGCTTCAGTGAGCCACGGCCTATGCACGCAGCATCTGCGTGTATTGTACACAGTGCCTTCATATCCAGGATCTTACCTGATCCTCCTCGTAACGCCCTCCAGTTGCCGACCCCATTTCACACTGGGCAAGGTAAGGCCAAGTAACTAGGTGGGGTGAGGCCAAGTCTCTTAACCTCTCTTCCTCACACATACAATGGAGAGAGAGCCTTGCTCGGCAAACTTTGTGTAAGGATTATATAGACGATTTTGCAAAGCCCTGGCAAAACGCCTGGCACACAGTGCATCCTTGGTAAACACGAATAACCATTCCCTACACCCTTCATCTCCTTGGGGAGGTGTGGGAGAAACCCAAAGCTGCTCATCCAGTGATTCAAGACGGAAGGAAATGTGCCGTGGTCCCCGGGGCCTGAGACAGCTCCCCAGAGGGCGAGCCAGCGAGCCAGGTGACTCCAGTCCTCACCTGTTTTGCACTTTCTATTTGTCAGATCACAAGGGAGAGGACTCCCTAAGAATCCAGAGTACCTCAAAATCAGCCACAGAGAAGAGGCTGGAGCAGAAAGCTGCCTATAAGAGCTACTCCAAGGAAGGGCCTCCCTCCCTTGTTCACGTCTCTCACCTCTTCCCCGAAACCTTCAGCCCTTCCTCCCACTGCTCACAGCAAAGCCAGAATAAATCCATAGCTATATTCTTGAGGGATTCCAGTCCCTCCTGATCCCATCTGACCCTGTGGTAAGCAAACTACACCAGGGAGCACTTCCTACTGCTATACCTTTGTTTCCAGGATTCCTTCTGCCTGGAATGCCCTCCCTTCCCCTCAGCCTATTCAACAAGAATTTGTTGAATAGTAGAGTGAGGATGGGAGAAGGCGATGGCACCCTACTCCAGAACTCTTGCCTGGAAAATCCCATGTATGGAGGAGCCTGGTAGGCTGCAGTCCATGGGGTCACTAAGAGTCAGGCACGACTGAGTGACTTCACCTTCACTTTTCACTTTCATGCACTGGAGAAGGAAATGGCAACCCACTCCAGTGTTCTTGCCTGGAGAGTCCCAGGGACGGGGGAGCCTGGTGGGCTGCCATCTATGGGGTCACACAGAGTCGGACACGACTGAAGCAACTTAGCAGCAGCAGCAGCAGAATGAGGACGTGAAGGAAAGAGTGTGCGAAGGAATGAAGGACATGATATTTCCCCCTGGAGGCAGCCAAATTAGGGATTATGTTTCTCATTTAACAGATGAGGATATTCAGGCCCAGAGAGGCTAAACGACTAGCCCAAGATCACCCGGCCAATGAGCAGCCAAAGTAGGACTTGAACCTGGCTCTTCCGGGCTCTTTTGGCTGCATCAGACTTCCTCCTGAGGTAGAAAGTCACTCTTAGATTAGGAAAAAGCTGATCCAAGATTCCTCAAAATGGGCCAATTTTATCCTGGCCCACATCCGAGAGCACTTTAAGGCACTGGCTGTCACTATGATTATTGAGCATTCCCGTGAGACAGGCAAGGTCCCCAGAGGAAGGGCAAGCACAGTGCCATCTGTCAAGAACCTAAAAATGATGGTGCAATTACAGCCCGGTCACTTAATGCTCACTTTTAGAGAGCTCCTGGAACAAATCAATCCCCACCAGGAAAGAGGAGGAGGGTTCTCTGAATGGAAACTCAGTCCTCTTGCCAGGGGCCAAGGAGCCCTTCCCAGAAGCACACTGTGAGCTCGCAGCAGGGTGGGCCTCTGGCAGGGTGGGCCCCCGGCAGGGTGGGCCCCCACCCCTGCCTCCCCTGGACAGACTGGGCAGCCACGGGCCCAAGGCAGGGTCTGGCAGACATGCAGCAGCAGCCTGGGGCCGTAGGCCTCACCATCAGCCTCAAGGAGCTGAAGCTCCCTGGCCCTGGGCCTCTCCAAGACGGTGGGAAGAGGGCAGGGCCTCGAGCCAAGTCAGCCAATTTCGGATGCCAGCCTCCAAAAATGGCATCTCTCCCACATCCAAAGCTCCAGGCGCCCATGCAGCTAACTCTCACGGAGCCCTTTTCTATGCCAGGGGAGAACTGAGGAGCATAAACCAGACGGGTTTATTTCACCTAACTTGCTCACACCTGGTGAGGGGAGAATGATGACAAATGAGTAAACAAGCCATATGTGGTTTCAGGGAGTGAAAACTGTTTGGGTGGAAGATAAAGGCGGGCAGAGTAGACTGCGTCTGAGATAGGTGAGGGGGCAACCTCCGGCTTGGCGGACAGGGAGGGCCCCGTGAGAGGTGACGGTGGGCAGAGGGCGATGGGCACGTGGAGTTGCTACACAGGCAGGGCTCAGGGAGACGAGCATGCCCGGCAGAGGGAACTGCTGGACAGGAAAGGCACTTGAGCTCTTCTCCGATGGCCTTCCACCGCCAGGTGCCACCCCTGAACCTGCTCCACAAACACCTGCCCTTCACTGCTTCTCAGGCCCCCTTTCCCCAGCAGCCCACCACCAGCTTTCTCTACAGAAGAGAAAAACCTATTTTCTCCTCCCTGCCTTCCAGCCTGGGGGAGTCACTTGCTACTTTTCGAGGCCAGTCACTTTGAAGGGAGGTAGCAAAGGCAAAAGAAATGAGTCTGACCTTTGATATCAAACAGAGCATGCTTCCACTGTCTGCTTGGTTAATTAGCTGTGTTACTTTAGACAAGTCACTGAGCCTCTCTGAGCCTCAAGTTCCTCACCTGGACTGCAGGGGAGATGAACCCCACCTCAGAGGGTTCTGGGAAGTATGGATGTGTACCCAGCAGAGTATGGGTACTTAGCATGTACCCAGAACATGATATGTGCTTGGCAAGATTGGTTCCCTGCCCTACTCTGATTCCCTGGGAAATTTTTTTAAGAGAATTTTTTTGTTCAACCAATTGTGCTAACTTACTGCAATGTGCAAGGCCCTGGGCCTGCAGATCTGTTGGGTGTGGGGACTCGGAGATGACCCTTGACAAAGATTCCATCATGGTACAACCTGAGAGGAGGACTATGAACCAGAGGACAACTGTGCAGGCAGGAGGGGAGCAGAAAGACAACGGACGCCGTCCTCACTGAGGGTGGGAGGGTGGAGACCGTTAAGACCAGACGCTCGGAGAGATCAAGACCAACGCGGACGGTTAACTACTGCCCCCTTCCCTTCCCACCTCCGGCTCACTGCTCCATGGCCTAGGTCTTTGTCTCCTGGTTCTTCCTGTGCGGCGGCCAGCTAGAAAACAAACCAATCTCAGTTCTTCTAACAAGCGAGGAGATAATCACGTGTTAACGCATGGTGAGACCTTAGGTATTGTTGTTGTTTAGTCACTAAGTCATGTCTGACTCTTTTGTGACTCCATGGACTATTGCCCACCAGGCTCCTCTACGCATGAGATTCCCAGGCAAGAATACTGGAATGGGTTGCCATTTCCTTCTCCAGGGGATCTTCCCAACCCAGGGATCAAACGGGATCAAACCCAAGCCTCCTGCATTGCCAGTGGATTCTTTACCACTGAGCCACCAGGGAGGCCAGAGATCTCAGGTACCCTACTCCTTTCTCTGGGCCTGGGAGTGACCTCTGGGATGCTTTCAGCTCTGACCTTGCTAATTCTAACTCTGGATGCTGGCTTTATCGGCTCACCCCACGACTGTCTGCCTGCCCACTGCTGCCATCTGGTGGCCTCGTGGGACCAGCTGAACTTGGCTTTGGCCAGGCCCTCTGCAAGGCCCTTATAGAAAAACACATACTTCAAAGGGTAAATTTTGCTTCTGCTGCAGCTGGACAGACACTGCACTCCTCTAGACCACAGATCAATGGGTGTTCATTGCCAAACACAAAAACCAAAAATAATGCCAAAACTTCAGCTCTCTAGCAGAGATGACACAGCTGCAGCTGAGAGCTTTGACTTCCCTGCCCAAAGAAAGGAAGTAACCTGCCCAAGGTCACACAGCTGCCAGCTCCCAGACCAGTGCTCATTTCTGCACTGTTGTTTT
Source organism: Oryx dammah (assembly GCF_014754425.2). Lineage (NCBI taxonomy): Eukaryota > Metazoa > Chordata > Mammalia > Artiodactyla > Bovidae > Oryx > Oryx dammah. The sequence continues at coordinate 33,774,165 of NW_024070201.1, read as the reverse complement.
GTTTTCTTTTTTTTATGTGGGGGGTGCAGTGTTCTTTTTTGTTTGGGTGCTGGTTTTTTGTTTTTTTGGTCATGCTGCTCAGCATGTGGGATCTTAGTTTCCAAGTTTCCAAGCCAGGGATCGAGCTCAAGCCCCCCACATTGGAAGCATGGAGTTTTAATCACTGGACCACCAAGGGTGTCCTACCAGAGCACAGTTCTACTTTACCACAATGCTTAGGGCTAGTGGGCACCCTGGAAACCAAAAGTAAAGTCAACCCAGGGTCAAGTAAATAAAACCTTTGGAAGGTGGCAAATAAAGTGTCAGGACTCCTTGCAAACCTCAAGAAACGGCAAGAGAGGACATGTGAACATGTGAGTACTGCTTGCAGAAGTTCACTGGAAATAACAAACTGGAGACAGTCAGGGTGCCTCCTGCCCTTGGAGGACATCATTCAGGAGGATGTCTGCAGGTCTTCAGTAAACCAGCCTCCAAGCACTACCACGGCCCGGATCCTAGGCTAGGCAGACCACAGGAGGGTGACAGAGATGAGGAAGACACATGGGTAGCATCACGTGTTTGCATGGGTTTCCCCCACCAGATGCTGCCCCTTGGGGCCTTGTTTTATCTTCTCTTCTCTACCTCCAGGCCTCTTGGCACCTGGCCAGAACAGCTGGGTGAATGTGTACACAAGCAGATCCCTCAGATTTCTGCACAATCAGGAGAAACAGTCCATCTTCTGTGCGTGCAACTGATCACATTCTTAGCTCTGTCTATAGCCTTGTTCTTAACTCTATAATAAAGACCCAGAAAAAAAAAAAAAAACACCTATGTGACTTAAAGTAGGTCCCCTGCCTTTTCTGGCCTGTATTATCTCACATATGCATAACTGAGTTCTGCTGGGTGGTCTTCAAAGTCCTCTTCAATCTAAAATTCTAGAATCTGAAATCAAATTGAGGCAAATCAAGGCCACTCTTCACCCGCAGAGCAGATAGGGCAAGTGGTCAAACAATGCTTCCCTCTAGTGGTGTAACACTGTCACTACACCCTCTGGTCTCAGCCCCATTCAGTTTCATCCCCAACTCTGAATGGGAAAGATCTTACAGCTAGCCAGCTAAATCCAGATACAGAGGAGTGAAAGAGAAAGAAAGGACCCAGTCTCAAGGAATCAGCTGGTTCAGCTCTCAGCTGATTCAGCTCTCAGCTGGTTCCATGACAGTGAAGAAATTCTCCACTTTTAGGAATGAGTGTATCTTGAGCTCAAAGGACTGTTTGTGACCTCCAATTCCCTTCTTCAGATGAGGAAACCAAGGCTCAGGGATGTGCAGAAAGGTCACAAAGTTTCCTCAGGCCACAAAGCTGACTCATGACTGAGCCAAAAATAAACCTGTGTTTTCCTGCCTCCTTCTACAATCTCTTGCCTCTTTTCCATGCGACCTCCCAAACGAAGCCCATGGAAGTGATGTCAAGGGCATATACACACAAGAATACACCAGCAAAGGGGCCAGTTCCCTGCACTGAGGGACAAGAAAGTTTATTCACTGACATTTATGGGGGATATAATCAGGCTGAAAATTACATATTCAGCATAGAAAGTACAAAAGAAAAGAAAATTCACCCATGCAAACATTCTTTTTGAAAAAAAAAAAAAATAGAAGTTGTAGTACAGTAACCTTGCAATCTACTCTTTTTACTTACCATATCATGAGCATATTCTTCTGTTATTAAATATCCTTCTAAAACATTCTATTTAGTGGGTATATATTCCAACATATGTTTGTACCATAATTTATTTAACCAAACTCCCTACAATTTCATTTGTTTCCATGGATTTGTTTTTGTCATTGTAAATTAGGCTGCAATGAATGGTATTACACTTAATCTTCCAATGTATCCATAATAATTTCCTTAGGTCAGTTTTACTTTTTTTTAATATTATGGAATTTCAGAGCTGGGATGGCCTTTGGATATCCTGTCCATAACCTGCTATTGCTCAGATGGGAAGAAGGAGACCAGAGAGTTCTGTGTCTTACCAGAGGACAAAGAGAAAGCAACAGAACCAAGTCCCAAACCCTCCACACATTAAAATGAGACCTTCCCCAAGGATTTCACACCCTTCTGTGACCACACTGACCTCCCCTTCCCCTGAAACCCTAGAACCTTCAGTGTCTGGGCCACTCCTCTGGCTCTTTGCCATGTTTTATAATTTTTCTACTAAATATTTCATTTGTTCACCCAACTATAAAATTCCTGAAGGTAGTTCCGGATTTTATGTTTCCCTGTAGTCTATAGCATACTGTTAATTTCATCTAGGTAAGCATTCCATTTGGAGAAGGGAGTGGCAACCCACTGCAATGTTCTTGCCTGGAGAATTCCATGGACAGAGGAGCCTGGTGGGCTACAGTTCATGGGGTTGCAAAGAGTTGGACACGACTGAGTGACTAACATACAAGCATTCCACTAATACCTGCTGAAGGATCAAGGATAACTAGGAATGTTCTTTCTTGCTGCTTGTGAGAATCATGGGCAAAAATTGAGAAAACATGCTTCTCTGAAGAGTAAAGGAAATTTAGTTCATCGGTTAGAGCATTCTGAGATATGTGCTTCTTGGAGTCAGAGTAGCAGGTTTGGGGACAAAAGACCAGGTTCAAGTTTTAACTATGTCCAGCTACGTGCACCAGGGCAGTACAGTTAACTGATTAGGGACCTGTCTGGAAAGCAAGGATAATAACACCCATCTTGCCACCTTCCTATGAAAAAATGGAGGTGAAGGCACTTGACAGGGATAAAGTGGTCGACGAGAGCGAGGACTGTTGTTATGTTATTATAACGTGATAATGTGTTACAGGCCTTTGCGGAAAGGACTTGCTTCTATGAGTCCTGGGATGGCCTCCAGACCTGCGCTGCCGGAGCACCAGCCCCAGTTTCTACTCCACGTGCAAATCCATTAAAGGAACCTCTGGCTACACATTTCAGGTAAGAATTGGTGTTTTCTTGAGGCTGAACTTCATGTACAGAAGGAACTATTATGTCTGGTTTAGGTCGCTTGGTGTGTGTAGTTAAATCACGCACATTTCCTCCTCATCGCTGCAGAGAAAGTGACAAGGTGTAAAGAGCACTAGACCCAGGCCAAGAGACCCCAGTTCTGTCCTCCCTCCTACCTCGCTCCCAGTGCGTCCACCTCTTCAGGCTTCAGTTTTGCCATCTCTAAGCTGAGAGAGTCAGACCAGATGAGATCTAAGTTCTCATCCATTCCTGACATGCTAAGGATTCTAGGATAAAAAATAGTGGTTTAAACAAGAAGCAAAAACTACCCACTTCAAAAAGAGTCGTTTGAAAAAATAAATAAATAAATAAATATTAAAAAAAAAAAAAGAGTCCTTTGGGTTCCGTTTGACTTTCAACCTTTGGGTTTTCAAAGTTCTAAAGCACAAACATCAAGAATTCCAACACCCCTGCTTTATATAGAGCCCATGAGGTCAGAACCTCCCTGAGCTCGGTTGAGGTTTCATGATATAAGGTCTCAAAGAAGACAGAGTAATATACACTATCACCCTATTCTGGAGGGATCTTGGCCCCCAAACAGAAAAATCAGCATTAAGTATATTTATAAACTCAGTTTAATGTGAATCAATGGCTGGGCTTGGATTTCCCTAATGCTTAGACATCAAATGCAACAAAATATTTCTCCATCTGTGACTCTTGAAGAAAGGAGAATGGCTAAGATCTGGTCCCTTCCACACGTGCCATGCAATTCCCCACTTTGAAGAAATGAAAGAATAAAAAATATCTCAACTAAAAGGACATAACCAAGAACCAGGAAAATAATGAAAGGCGGGGGGGGGGGGGGAATTACTGAAAAGTAGAATTGAATTTCCAGCCTCGATGCTGCCATAAATGCACATTCCTGCCTCCCTGTTTCAGTTTTCACACTTCCCAAGTGAGGAAGTTTCTCTTTCCATTTCTGATTCTTGAAAAGATAAGACTTCAGGACCTTTTAAGGTGACATTGAAGAGAGTGAAGAATGTCAAGAACTCTGTACTGGGGCTCACTTTTTCAGTCCATAGCCTGCGTGAGACTGCAAGGCTGATTTGGGATACTGCATGGCCCAGGGAACACTTCTAGCATCCCCAAGGCAACTGGGCTCTAAACATTCTAACCAATCCTATATTAAGGTTTGGATCTCAGGTAAATCGTTCTCCATGAAATTCTAATAAATCATCAGCAACCAGCACTTAGCATCTTTAAACATTGATCTTTCTGCACTCGCCACGACAGTCCTGAGTCAACCTGTTACCTATCCAGAGACATTCAGATCCAGCCCCACAGAGACCTCTGCCAGAAAGAGAAGATATGGGGCATTTGACCTCCTGATCACTCCAGTTTCAAAGGACAGAGGAAGCTAAGGTATACTGAACCGAAGCAAGCCCAGTCCTGTGCTGGATGCTGGAAGCTTTGATACACCATTTTATTTAATCCTCATCCAAGGTCAGCAAAATTTCCCTGCTTTCCTAATGAGGAAATAAGCTCAGAAAAATTAGGCTTATTCATTTGTCCGGCACGCACTGAGTACCTACCTCGGATGTGCCAAGTACTTTGCTAAGCACAGAGGACACAATGCTGAGCAAAACAGATGTGGCTCCTGTCCAGATGGAGCTTACAATCTAGTGGGATGGAAATGAGTTAAAAAAATCCTATAGAAAATAGCACAAAGGAGAGGCTGTAGTGCTTGAGAAGAGAGAAAAGGGAAAAGTGATGAGTCAGGAATGTCAAGGGAAAGCCTCCCTGAGGACGTGATGATTAAGTTGAGGTCCAGCAGGGGGGAAAAACGTATTTAACTAAGTCAAAATGAAGAAGGAGAGCAGGGATAAGTGTGACAAACAGAAGGAAGATCAGTTGCAAAGGTACTATGTTGGGACATACAGGATGCATCCAGGTACCAGACGAGAGGTCAGCTAGAGATCAAGGGTTTGCATGGTCAGAAACAGGGCTGGAAAGACAGGCAGAGGGCAGACCATGCAGGGCCTGGCAACCACTAAGGACTTGTCTTTATCCTAAGAGCAATGGGAAGACGCTGGAACTTAACACATGGGCTTGAAAAGATCTTCCAACTGAGAGATGGGGAACAGAGTGGGTGAGAGGGACTGAATGAATGTGAGGTCACCAGGCAGGGGCCACTGTGGGACCCCGCAAGAGGTGACATGGCCTGAACTAGGGGGTGGGGCGGGGGAGCTGGTGATGGGGAGAGGTGGAGCTGCCACCACAGTCAGAAGCTGGCAGAGCCGAGAGTCACCGCTCGGCCGGTCTGACTCCAAAGCCAGGCTTCTCTCTACCTCACCATTTGTTCATTCATTCAGCAATTAGTCACTAATCCTTTACCCTGTGCCCAGGCCTGTGCCAGGGGCTGGGTATATAGCTGTGAACAAATGCTGCTCTCATGGAATTTACAGCCTAGACGTTAAACAAAAAAGAATGCAAATGAGACTCCTCTGCTGGTCCAGTGGTTAATGCAGAGGACATGGGTTCAATCCTTGGTCCAGGAAGAGCCCATGTGCCACAGGGCACCTAAGCCCATGCGCCACAACTACTGAGCCTGCGCTCCAGAGCCTGGGAGCCACAACAAAGATACTACAATGAGAGTCCATGCAAAGAAACTAGAGAGTAGCCCCCGCCCACCACAACCAGAGAAAACCCACACACAGCAGTGAAGACCCCGCACAGCCAAATAATAATAAATAAATACTTTCTAAAAAAGAATGCAAATGGATGTATACAGTTACAAATTGGAGTGGAGGAGTGTGATCAGAGATTTTAACAGGGAAAATTACCTGTAAGGCCATGACAATCCTACATTGATCATAGAGAGCTACATGCCTGCTGCATGTAAGTGAAAAACCTTAGAAAACTGCCTGTCAGAGCTGGATCTCAAGCAAGGCATCCCTAGCCAGTTCATGAGCCCTGTCTCCAGCCCTGCACAGACCCTGCTGAAATAGAAGCCTTTCTAAAAGCACCTGCTAATTCCTTACTATTATACTCACACACCCTAACCACAGTCATCCCCACTTAGGTATATGCAGCATTTTACAGTTAGTTAGGACCATTCACGTAGCTCAGCTGGTAACGAATCCACCTGCAATGCAGGAGAGCCCGCTTTGATTCCTGGGTCAGGAAGATCCCCTGAAGAAGGAATAGGCTACCCACTCCAGTATTCTTGGGCTTCCCTGGTGACCCAGACTAAAGAATCTGCCTGCAACGTGGGAGACCTGGGTTCAATCCCTGGTTTGTAAAGATCCCCTGGAGGACAGCATGGCAACCTACTCTAGTATTCTTCCTGGAGAATTACTTGGACAGAGGAGCCTGGCAGGCTACTGTCCATGGGGTTGCAAAGAGCTGGACACAACTGAGCAGCCTAAGCACAGCACACAGCGCAGCACCATTCAACAGACTGACTCATTTGAACCCTACGGCAGCTGACAGAAGGGAGGTAGGTTTTAACATCCTGGCTTGAGAAATGAGGAAACTGAAGCCTAGACAGGTGAAGTGACTTCATTAAGGTCATCAACTAAGAAGGCACCCAGATCTGCCATCCAGTTCTCACAGGAACCACTTCAGGCCAGGAAATCATGAATCTCAGAGGAGACAGCTGCAGGTCACCGAGCCTGGATAAAGTCACCCAGGAGTCCCATGAAGTTCCCGAGAACAATGATCAGGGACATTAAGCAGCTTGGGAAAGGTTTCTAGAATGCAGCTCCACCAGCCTGAGACACAGGTACCTTGCCAACTTTCCCAGATTAGAACAGGTTCTCCTGGACTCTTTCCAAGTGCTTCTGACTAACGGAGAAAAGTATTTTTCCATCGCAAGCACTGCAGGCAGGCACCAGACTCCTGATGGGGGAGGGCAGAGACTGCATCCCAGAGTCCCAAGCGCATGAACTGCAAAAGTTATCCTTGTACCATGTGACCTGCCCTTGCTCAGCACCTGCCAGTGGGGGTGGCCGCCTTGGGCAGCGTTCCTTGATGGTGGCACCACTACCAGCGAGGGCCACCTCTGCATTGTAGGACATTCAGCAGCATCCCTGGCCTGTACCAGCTAGAGGCCAGTAGCACCCCAATCCTAGATGTGACAACCAGACACATTCTGAAACCTTGCAAACATCCCCCAAGGTACAAAGTGGCCTGTGGCTGGGAGTCACTGGTGTAGGGACTATCATACCAGTAGGTACTCACACCAGTAAGGGGAGAGCACTGTCTACTTCCCCGCTCTCATCCTAACCCAATCCAGCCCCCCTTACTGGGCAGATCCATGGTCACGGCCCATAAGCTGTTTTTAATCAATATCCCACCCTGATGCCTTGCAGAATGAGACAGGAGGCAGCCTTCTGATGTGGCTGCAGGTAGGTCCCAGGAGCCATTCTCCTCCGGAGCTTGTGAAAACAACTCGAATCAAGTAACTCCTTGTTCCAGTAATGAGTTGCTTCTGACCCTCTAAGCAAATCTTGTTCCTGTTAACATGAGCAGCTGGGTCTGATTAAACTGGAGGCCCTGGCTGTTTTCTTTTCAATGACACCATGCCAGGGCAAAGACATTCATGGCTGCTGGGGAAGAGGGTAAAACTAGTGAGTCAAAGAGCAGGGGTCTCTCATCCATCTGAAACTCAGTGCGGCAACCAGGCCACTCCAACATCCCAGCTTCCAACCACTCTGCACTCGGGAGAAAGGGGAAAGGGACAAAGCGCACAAACAAGAGATCCAAATCAAGGTAATTAAACAGCTGAAATTTTACCCAAAGACCATGCTTTCAGGGGCGGTAAAAACCTGAAGCTGAGCCCCACAGAGGAGCTGAAGTGACTCGGGCAGTGTCAGGGACATGGGTTCCAACCTCCCACCCCGAGGACTGTGCTGTTGGCCCAGACGTGGAGATCAGAATGAGTTCCACCGCTGCCAAGTCAGAATCAAAGCAGCAACATCTCTATGCCTTTCTTTAGTCAGCTGCCTAACCAGCTAACCCGCTTACTGACAGGCTCAACTAAACCCACTGCCGCTCGGTAGTAAGTGTACCCTGCTGCACTGCAATCCTTTGAAGACTGACTAAGCATGACATGCCCGCCTGTTAACACCCAGTGACCCACACTACTGCCAGTGTCTGTGCCCCTCTGCACGGTGACTTGGCTCCACTGATGCACTGAGATCGGACGCCAGGCCTGTCTCCCCCACTGACAGTGGGCTCCTTGAGGGCAGGACTAGGAGCAAGCACAAGGAATGGTACCTAAACGGATCTTCCCCATGTGTATGGTGGACGGATGGGTAAAACCTTCTATCTCTGCGCTCTTCAGCCTGTCCACACGTGGCAGGGACAGGGCATGCATGCATGCCAAGTGACTTCAGTCTTGAACAACTCTTTTCAACCCCATTAACTAACTACAGCCCACTGGGCTCCTCTGTCCATGGGGTTCTCCAGGCAAGAATACTCGAGTGGGTAGCCGCTGCCTTCTCCAAGGGATCTTCCCGACCCAGGGATTGAACCTGTGTCTCTTATGTCTCCTGCATTGGCAGGCAGGTTCTTTACTGCTAGCGCCACCCGGGAAGCCCCGACAGGGCATGGCCCGTCTCCTCTGTTTCTTCAAGCTTAGCCCACTGCTCAGAAGGTTCCCAATAAACAAGAACCAAATTCAAAGAGACAAACTGAAGCCTTCTGATCATGGACCTCTTAAGAGGAATCCTTGCAGTCTACCCTGCCTCATTTGAGTTTGTTTAGTCTCTTTTAACTAGAAGGTTTAATGCAGCCAATGAATACTTTCTTTGGGAGGCGGTGGAGATACAGATGTGAGCAAGGCTAATATGGGGCTTCCTCTCACAGAACTCACTGTCAGGAGAAGAAGAGACACAGTTAGCAATTATACAAATATGTAGCCACTATGCTCAGAGAGTCTCTTTAAGATAAATTTCTGTAGATGGTCCCAATGTTTAAGCAGTCAAACTACTGTGAGGAAAGTCATGACTCACCTCCAAATGAATGACATCATTAGAGCATCCTCTGAAAAAGTAAATGCAGAAAGTTTATTATACACCTTGGTTATACAGGCCTCTGTTTCAAAGCAATCTTAAAAAAAAATTTTAAGAACCAATTAAAAGCATCATGGATGTAAATACTCCTAAGCCTATGTTTGTGTGTTCAAACATGTAGTATGTGTGACTAACCAAGGATAACTGAAGCGGACTTGAAAACCTACAGAAGTCAGAAGGCACTGGAATAAGTCATCAGGTATTTGGGGGTCTACTGATCGGCATGTCGCTAACAAGCAGGCCAAGAGCAGGCAAAGGGACTCCTGAGAACCCCTGAAGTTCAGAAGGCCCTGACACGATGATGGACCTCAAGAATCACAACCTGCCAGCCTGGGAAACTCTGTGTCAGTCAGCAAGAGCTCTAGGAAGGTTGGGAGGAAGGGCGGCTATGAAAACACAAACCCTGAGAACACAGTCAGGAATATGAAGACTAGGAAAGAAGAAATGCCCTATGGGAAAGATGAGAAACAATGAGGATGAATCAAGAAAAGACAAAGATGCCAAAAGCTGGATGGCCTGGCCTGGTAAAGTAACGTCTGAGGGAACACGTGAGATATTCGAATCAATGTACAATTTGTTAGGGTTAATAAAAATCCAAACCAAAACACCATGCCAGCTATGACTCAAAATAATGCTCCTGCCTCAATCTTGAACATTTAACTTAACAGTTTCTGATGCCTTGAATTTAGACTCAGGTGGAAATGCAAATAGAGTCACTCCTTTAGTTATGAGAAGGCAAAGATCTTCCCAACAACCTGGACAAATTTCTGGGTGGTGCCTGTTCCCTCTCGAAACCTCATGGACCCTTAGAACCACAAGGAGTTAACCTAACCCAGCCTTGCATTTTTGGATACAAATCTGTGATCCAGAGAGGTAAAGCCACATATCTGACTGACTGCAGAACTATTAATAGATCTCAGGTCCTCCCCTTCCCAGTCCTTCAAGCTTTTCATCAGTGAAAACCAACCTACCTACTCCCGCGCATTCATAGCTATTTAGACAGCTGTCCCCCAGCTGCTCTTCCCAACCGCAAATTCCCTGCTGCTCTCTCACCTGTCTGAGCAACCAGGTGTGTCCACCCACTCCAGACAGCAGCGATCTTTTCATTCTGGAAACAATGTGCTTCTATTCTCTGGGGCAGGAGGAGGAAAGCAGCCTGGGAAGCCAGTTGCCCGTGTTTGTTGCTTCCCCAAACATACAGCTCTCCTGCATCTTTAAACAAACAGAAGGGAAACAAAAGAGGTGAAGAAACATTAGCCCAAAGTGATGGAAAATAACCCGAGTTTGGGGGAAAAGGTGGTTCAAAGAAGTTGTGTTATTCTTACCCTACAATATTGAATAGAGCAAGGCAAGATACCAAATTCATGTATAGCATAATACATAAGATTTTTTTGTAATTCTATAAATAGGAAAAAAGGCCAAATGTTCTTAACAGTTTGTCAAGGAACAGGAAAGTGAGTTTATTTTTTCATTAATTCATTCAACAAATATTTATTCAACATCCACCATGTGCAAGACATATGGTTCTCTGTTTTCTACATTTTTTAAATAAATGCTTACCTTTTGTTAGGAAAAAATATACATTAGCTTTTCAAAATAACAGGTTAAAAGACAAATTATTTAAAGTTTAAACTTTATAAATATCTGATGATTTCACCACATGCCCTGTTCAGCGGAAAATATAAAGTTATCGTATCACATTCGCATAGCACCTAAGCTCATTTGAACCTCACAATAATCCTTTGATATAAGCAGGAATGAGACTGACTGACATTGTGATTTAATAGAAAGAGAGCAAATTCAGAGTCAAGTGACTCTGGCTTCTATTCTTGGATCTGCTAACTAGTTACTGACCTTGGACAAATCACTTCCTCTCCAAACCTTAGTTTCACGAGCTGAAGACTGGAGGGGAGGCTGATGGTGGAGAAGGGCACTATAACTGATGTACAGGAGAGACTGGCGGGCGACTGTGGCAAACCACAGGGCACATGGCTGTCCAGAAGGCATTCAAGTTCAACAAATCTTTAACTGGAAGTCAAACAAAAGGGGGCACGGGCCACAGTCTGGCTTATGAATCTACAGTCTGTGACTCCTTGGATGGTCTCTCAGTGCTTCCCCAACCCTAACATGTAACACTGCACAGAACAGCACATGGTGCCCACAGGCGGCTAAGGAGCCAGAGTCTCTTGACGCTGAAATTGCTCTTTCTATTAAATCACAATGCCAGTCAGTCTTAATCCTGCTTATATCACAGGATTATTGTGAGGTTCAAATGAGATGTTTTGAAGACAAAAAATAAAGCACAATGTATTGCAAAAACTTAGTGCAAACACAGAGTATGGCTCCTTAAGAATTTTCATATCGATTACACGTTGCAATAATATTTTGGATATACTGGGTTAAGCAAAATAAATTATTAAAATTAATTTGCCTGTTTCTTTTTACTTTTTGCAATGCAGCTCACATTATATTTCTCCTAGACAGCACTCTTCTGGAAGATAAATTAACCAAGGCTTGGAGACATTAAGTGACTTTCAAGACTGCGAGGCTTATTAGGGATCAAGCAGGACCAGAAGCCGGATTTTCCACTTCCACTGCATCCTGTGACCTCCCAATAAAGGTTTACAGCATTGCTTGCCCTGGAGCAGCTTGGTCTATTCTCAAAAACCAATCAGAAGCCAAACAGTATCATTAAAGGATATGAGGCCAAGACTTGGGGTTTAAGTCCCAGATCTGCTGCTGGATCACTCTTTGACACTGGGCATGTCACTTCACATTCTGGGTCTCTGTTTCATAGTCTAAACTGTGTGTTCGGTCCCTCAGTCGTGTCTGACTCTTTGCAACCCCATGGAGGGCAGCCCGCCAGGCTCCTCTGCCTACAGAATTTTCCAGGCAAGAATAGTGGGGTGGGTTGCCATTTCCTTCTCCAGGGCATTTTCCCAACCCAGGGATCGAACCTGTGTCTCTTACATCTCCTGCACTGGCAGGGGGGCTCTTCACCACTAGGGCCCCCGGGGAAGCCCAAGTCTAAAATGAAGGACCATAAATCAGTAGAGTCTCTGTGTCACCCAGGTGACTTTGCAGCACTGACATACCGCAGTTCTATACAGCAAGTTTGGTCTATTTCATGCCTAGAGAGAAGACAACCTCCCTAGACCCCACCAGGGTGTGTTAAGTATGAGGATCCCTTACAAGAGGGAAGTGGAGCCCCTCGGCAAAGTCTCCACCCATGAAAGGGACTGCTGAGCTACCAAGGTGCCACTGACAATGAGCCTGTGTCCGTTATAAGCCTTCATTTATCTTAGTAAGTCTAAACCATCTTTTTGCAAAGACAAACTGTCTTCCACATGCAGATCATTACGCTGTGCATCAGCAGGCAAAATTAAATTCTGCTGCAATGCCAAATAGTTACATAAGCTACAACTCCAGAGAGGTCTAGAGAGCACCGAACAAAATGCAGTGTGTCACAGCTTGAACCAGACCAGGAAAGAGGGATATTAATCTTGACCCTTTTAAGTCACTTTCAAAATAACCAAAACCAATTTACCTTGTGCATATACTCTAAAAATCACTAAACTGCATACTTTAAAGGAGTGAATTTCATATATGAAGCACATCTCAATAAAAAATTCAACATCTGTGTTTTTTAAAACAACATAACAAAAATACCCGCATATGAAATAATAAATAGTTTTAGTAATATAAGATTTTTGAAGAAATCAATATTAATGAGCAATTAGAAGAATCTCTAGGTTTACATAATACTAGCCATTTCAAGTTAGACTAAAAGTTGAAACCTCTTAGTCTAATTCTTATTCTTGGAAAGGAATGCCTTCTCCCAAAGCTAGTGAGGACTACAAGGGATGAACTAGTCACTTCTCATCCCCTCTATAAAAGGGGAGGTGGGGGACCACATGCCTAGAAGAGTCCCTTAGAGCTGGCATTCATTTCAGCTTACCCTTTTTAGCATATCTACAAATCCACCTAATATGAGCCAGAGGCTAAAAGCAGGTATTTCCTTCATTAGTTAGTTGCTTTTAATTCATTAAATATCAAATTATCTATAATTCAGAATTTATAAAGTGTTTAAATTCTCACATTACAGCTCTTGTGTTCTGGACACCATAACAACTCCTCAAATTTGATGTTTGAAGAATGCATGCCCCCATTAATTTACAGATACAGTGTACACATCTTTAATTTCCACATAAAACACTGAAAATACAGTGTAGGAAAGTCATTTCCCTTGGCTTAAAAAATGAAATGCATTCAACTCTGGGCAAGAGGGCTTACCAACATAAATCTCTCATAGCTATAGTCTCCAGTCTACCTGCAGGAGTCAGGGCAATCTGGGCTTTGAAAAAGACAAACTTTGAGAAAGATAGCTTTCACTTTTAAGAAAATGCTGGGGCTTCCCTGGTGGTTCAGTGGTAAAGAATCCACTTGCCAATCCAGGAAACATGGGTTCAATCCCTGATCTGGGAAGATCCCATGTCACAGAGCAACTAAGCCCACAACTACTGAGCCTGTGCTCTAGAGCCTGGGAGTCACAACTACTGAGCTCACGTGCCACAAATACTAGGTGTGGTAAACGACTAGGGTGAAGCCCACGGACCCTAGAGCATGTGCTCTGCAACAAGAGAAGCTACCACGGTGAGAAGCCCCCGGACCACAACCAGAGAGGAGCTCCCACCTGCTGCAACTAGAGAAAAGCCTATGCAGCTACAAAGAGCCAACGCAACCAAAAAAAAATGCTGCACTGTCACCAGACAGTTTATACTGTATTGACTAAGTGTGTCAAATAGATGGATGGATGGATACATAGCCAAGACAGAGAGATGTACATAGTGTGTGAGAGAAAAAAGGCTAGAGAGTGAAAGCAAAAGTCACTCAGTCATGTCCGACTCTTTGAGATCCCATGAACTATACAGTCCATGGAATTCTCCAGGCCAGAATACTGGAGTGGGGGGCAGATTAAAGAGATGGAATAGAGAGATCAACTAGAGAAATATATGAAAACCTAAAATAAATTAGAAAAATATACACACAAGGAGAAGGCAATGGCAACCCACTCCAGTATTCTTGCCTGGAGAATCCCAGGGATGGGGGAGCCTGGTGGGCTGCCGTCTATGGGGTTGCACAGAGTCAGACATGACTGAAGCGGCTTAGCAGCAGCAGCAGCAGACTTAGCGGTATATGGAGACCTTGGTTAGATATAAAGATGAAAGATAAAAATAGAAACATGTAGTTAAATAAAATAGAGATAAACAGGGAGAACAGACGGGGCAAGAGACAAAAGGAGTAGAAAGGCACAGGGCTTCCCTGGTGACTCAGCTGGTAAAGAATCTGCCTTTAATGCAGGAGACTTGGGTTCAATCCCTGGGTGGGGAAGATCCCTTAGAGAAGGGAACAGCTATCCATTCCAGTATTCTGGCCTGGAGAATTCCATGGACTAAACAAGATCGCAAAGAGTCTGACATGATTGAGTGACAAAGCAAAGCAAAAATATGCTAGTTTGGGGTTAAATAGCTAGAGAAGAGGAAGCTAGAGAACCTAGACAGCTTAGATAGTTTTACGTGTATATGTGTTAGTCACTCAGTCATGTTTGACTCTTTGCAACCCCACGGACTGTAGCCCGCCAGGCTTCTCTGTCCATGAGATTCTCCAGGCAAAAAATACTGGCGTGGGCAGCCATTCCCTTCTCCAGGGGATCTTCCTGACCCAGGGATCAAACTCGGGCCTCCTGCGTCGCTAGAGACTATTCACTGACTGAGCCACCAGGGAAGTTTAAAATAGTTACATCAGACATCAGAACAGATTAGATGAATAACAATACATTTTACATAAATTTACTGTTGCTTATACGATGTGACAATCACAACTACTCTGAAAGATATTTTTATCCCTACTGTACAGCTGAGAAAACAAACTCAGAGGAAAGGAAGTGAGCCTCTATTTCACATGAGTGTTTTAATGTGTATTATCATATGAAATTCTGAAAACTACGCCCAAAATATTTTATAGACAAGTCAATGGTCTCAGGAAGGTAGAGTGACTTGCTAAGATCATATCAACAGTGGCATCATTATCCTGACTGCATCATCTATGCTGTTCCATCTGTATCCCAACAGCAACACTTGAGGCAGAAACACCCAGAATTCTGAATGGCATGTTACCTACCTGTCAGTGAAGCTGAGTGATCAGAGCCAGCAAGAACACATACTGCTTGAGAATTCTCTAGGCCTACCAAAAAAAAAAAAATTCTTTTGAAATCACATTTATAACAGAACAAATTGGGTAGAGAAGGGCCACAAGCAGTGACCCACCAGCACCTGGAGAGAAACTAAGCCAAAGCGTGAACATCTGAGTCAGCAGCTCTGGCTAACATGAGTGGCGTGGTAGAGAGACTGGTGATATCCAGGAGGTTGAACAAATAAGTAAATATTTTGAGGATAAAGGAGTCAGATTTCCCACTATCAGAAAAGAGAAGGAAGGAACAGATATGAAAAGGTAAAAGGCTAGAATCAACAATTTGACACTGGATTATAACTGAAGTCAGTGTAAACTCATGGTTTCTACAAAAGATAAACAAACATAGGTGTACGTAGGTATAAACACAAGTGTGTGTCCCTGTATATTTCCTTGCTCTGTCCATGGAGTGGGCCCAGAAGCAATGACATCTCTTATATTTAGCTGCTATCAAGTGCAGACACTGAGACACAAGTCCAGGCCTTCTAACAACACACAGACAGAACTAGAATTTGAACTTGCCTCCCATCTCAAATCCAGGCTCTTCCTCCCTAAATACACTGCTTTCAGTGATGAGGTATAACCCCAATCAACTCTGCTCAAAGCTGTGATTATCTGGTCTGGCATGCAGATATGCAGTCTTATTTCGTAACTTTCTTCTGACATTTGTTTAATTTACTCAGTTCAGTTCAGTCACTCAGTCATGTCCAACTATTTGTGACCCCATGGACTGTAGCATGCCAGGCTTCCCTGTCCATCACCAATTCCTGGAGTTTGCTCAAACTCATGTCCATTGCATCAGTGATGCCATCCAACCATCTCATCCTCTGTCATCCCCTTCTCCTCCTGCCTTTAGTCTTTCCCAGCATCAGGGTCTTTTCAAATGAGTCAGTTCTTCACATCAGGTGGCCAAAGTATTAGAGTTTCAGCTACAGCATCAGTCCTTCCAATGAATATTCAGGACTGTGTACCTTTAGGATTGACTGGTTGGATCTCCCTGCAGTCCAAGGGACTCTCAAGAGTTTTCTCCAACACCACAGTTCAAAAGCATCAGTTCTTCGGCACTCAGCTTTCTTCCTAGTCCAACTCTCACATCCATACATGACTACTGGAAAAACTGTAGCTTTGACTAGATGGACCTTTGTTGGTAAAGTAATGTCTCTGCTTTTGAATATGCTGTCTAGGTTGGTCACAGCTTTTCTTCCATGGAGCAAGCGCCTTTTAATTTTATGGCTGCAGTCACCATCTGTAGTGATTTTGGAGCCCAACTGTTTCCTTTGTTTCCCCATCTATTTGCCATGAAGTGATGGGACTGGATGCCATGATCTTAGTTTTCTGAATGTTGAGTTTTAAGCCAGGCTTTCACTCTCCTCTTTCACTTTCACCGAGAGACTCTCTAGTTCCTCTTCACTTTCTGCCATAAGAGTGGTGTCATATGCATATCTGAGGTTATTGATATTTCTCCCAGCAATCTTGATTCCAGCTTGTACTTCATCCACCCCAGCATTTGACATGATGTACTCTGCATATAAGTTAAATAAGCAGGGTGACAATGTACAGCCTGGACATACTCCTTTCCCAAATTGGAATCAGTCTGTTGTTCCATGTCTGGTTCTAACTGTGGCTTCTTGACCTGCATACAGATTTCTCAGAAGGCACGTAAGGTAGCAGTTCAGTTCAGTTCAGCTCAGTTCAGTCCCTCAGTCGTGTCCGACTCTTTGGGACCCCATGAATCGCAGCACGCCAGGCCTCCCTGTCCATCACCAAGTCCCAGAGTTCACTCAAACTCACGTCCATCGAGTCGGTGATGCCATCCAGCCATCTCATCCTCTGTCGTCCCCTTTTCCTCCTGCCCCCAATCCCTCCCAGCATCAGAGTCTTTTCCAATGAGTCAACACTTAGCATGACGTGGCCAAAGTACTGAAGTTTCAGCTTTAGCATCATTCCTTCCAAAGAAATCCCAGGGCTATAGTAGTAGGAGTAGTCAATAAAGGAGAAGTAGATGTTTTCTGGAACTCTCTTACTTTTTCTATGGTCCAACAGATATTAGCAATTTGATCCCTGGTTCCTCTACCTTTTCTAAATCCAGCTTGAACATCTGGAAGTTCATGGTTCATGTACTGTTGAAGCCTGGCTTGGAGAATTTTGAGCATTACTTTGCTAGTGTGTAAGATGAGTGCAATTGTGTGGTAGTCTGAACATTCTTTGGCATTGCCTTTCTTAGGGCTGAAATGAAAACTGACCATTTTCAGTCCTGTGGCTACAGCTGAGTTTTCCAGATTTGCTGGCATATTGAGTGCAGCACTTTCACAGCATCATCTTTCAGGATTTGAAAGAGCTCAACTGGAATTCCATCACCTCCACTAGCTTTGTTCATAGTGATGCTTCTTAAGGCACACTTGACTTCACATTCCAGGATGCCTGGCTCTAGGTGAGTGATCACACCATCATGTTTATCTGGGTCATGAAGATCTTTTTTATATAATTCTTCTGTGTATTCTTGCCACCTCTTCTTAATATCTTCTGCTTCTGTTAGGTCCATACCATTTCTGTCCTTTATTGTACCCATCTTTGCATGACATGTTCCCTTGGTATCTCTAATTTTTCTGAAGAGATCACTAGTCTTTCCCATTCTATTGTTTTCCTCTGTTTCTTTGCATTGATCACTGAGGAAGGCTTTCTTATCTCTCCTTGCTATTCTTTTGAACTCTGCATTCAGATGGGTAGTTTTCCTTTTCTCCTTTGCATTTAGCTTCTCTTCTTTTCTCAGATATCTGTAAGGCCTCCTCTGACAACCATTTTGTCTTTTTGCATTGCTTTTTCTTGGGGGTGGTCTTGATCACTGCCTCCTATACAATGTCATGAACCTCCGTCCATGGTTCTTCGGGCACTCTTATCAGATCTAATCCCTTGAATCTATTTGTTACTTCAACTATATAACTGTAAGGGATTTGATTTAGGTTATACTTGAATGGTCTAGTGGTTTTCCCTACTTTCTTCAATTTAAGTCTGAATTTTGCAGTAAGGAGTTCATGATCTGAGCCACAGTCAGCTCTGGGTCTTGTTTTTGTGGACTGTATAGAGCTTCTCCAGTGTCTTAAAATATCCCTCATGCCGTCAAGTATCCCATAGAATGAGAAAGGGACAAAGCAGATGTTTTTGCCACTTTCATCAGAGAGGACGCACTGGTCCCCTAGTAGCCAGGTTGGGAGAGGACGCCCAGGGTCCCAGCTCCAGAACTGATGGTGATGCTGTAAAGATGGGGGGAAGGTAAAGTGAAAGACTTTGAGGGCAGGAAGCTGATATCTCTGCTACTGTCTCATCAGAAAACTCCCCCAAATCACCTCTGAATCTAAGCTGTGCCCTGAGAAGATTCCCAACCAGGTTAAGTCAAATCAAATAAAAATATTACTGATTCCTTTTAGATACAAAATCTGTACAAAAACAGAAAGTAGACACAGTCCCTGGCCTTAAAATGCTCATCATCTTCGGCATTTGGGAAAACATGTAAACAACTCATAACAATACAACACACTGTGCTGTCCCTGCAGAGAAAGAAAATGCCAGCGGAGGCAGGAAGAGGGAAGAGTCTTTCAGTTGCAGCTGAGCTAGGACCTGAAAAATTATCAGGATTTTTCCACGGAGAACAGACAGGAAAAGGCATTCTGCACAGAGGTAATAGTCTGCCCACAAGCACAGAGGGATGAGAACACAGTGCATGCCCAGGGAGCAGTGAATACCTTGGTGAGGCAGGAAAAATGTTTGGGAAGTATGAGTTTATATTACAAATGCTTTCAATGTGAGGCAGACTCTGGCGTGTGTCCAGTGGTCCCTTCTCCTTCTCTGAGAGAACTCTCCCCAGCTCAACCCCTGGGCTTCAGAGGGCTAACCTTACCCCCGCAGCAGGGGGAAGCCTTGAGGACTAAATCAGATCAGGGACTTCCCTGGTGGTCCAGTGCCTAAGACTCCACACTCCAATGCAGGGGGCCTGGGTTCAATCCCTGGTCAGAGAACTAGAGCCCACATGCTACAACTAAAGATTCCTCATGCTATAACTAAGACCAGGTATAGCCAAATAAACAAATAAATTTATTTTTTTAAAGAGAGAGAGAGAGTGGGAATCAGAGCATCCCAACAACTTGTAGCACACTCCCACTGTGGCTCACTTCTCAGTCCTCTTTCCCTGCTTCCGACCACCCTCAAAAATCCCTCCTTTGTTCTGAGCTAGAGGAGAATAGAGGTTTCCTGACAGCTTTTTCCTAGAGCCAACCCTCAGTTAACTGGATCACAAAGTCAGAGAGCCAGAGAGGAAGAGAAGGAGGAGGTGGAGACGTGTACTACATATGGAGAGAGAAAGGCCCACCAAGAGAGTGTAGATGGAGAAAGACAGAAAGTCCTGGAGGCCACCTTCCCAACAAAAGGCTGACCAGCAGACCGGTAGGCAGCACCTTTCCTATCTGCTCTTCATGTGCTCATGAAGAGACTTCCCTAAGGGAACACTTCTGGCCCCTCTTTCTACGTCATCACCCACTCCTGCTTTCCTTTGGGGAGTGGCTGGGCTTCGTGGCTTCTCTCTCTGGGCTGTGCCTGCCTGCAGAGGGCCCCTCCTCCAGGTGCTCAGTGGCACCAGGAATTTAGCAGGACTGCCTGCAGCTGCTCCTGTACCTGGTGGGTAAATCCAAGCTGGGATTCAGAACTTGGAGGCTCACTACTGCTACCCGTTATTTCCAAACATCTAACTCATGTCTTCTGATCTAACTTTTAACATTTTTAGAACTACCATTTTGATTTCTATATACCTGACTTGCATCTGTCTCTCAATGGCTTCTGAACTCTGGCACCTAAGAGGGGTACTTTTACCGGGCCTACAAAAATCCCCCCAAATTAAGAGACCTACCAACAGAGAGTTAAGCAGAGAGACCAAGAAACAGCAAAAAGAAAAATGCCATTTACCCATTTTCTGCATGCCTGTATCTCCATTTCCAGACAAAGAATGAATACAGGACTCAGAAGAAATAAGGGCCTTACCTGTCACTGTGCTGGGTTCCTTTGCTGTCAGAAACAGTGGGAGAGTCTGCCCAGGACACAGTCGCCGTCCAGATGATGCCAAACCAGTTCCCCACTGAAACACGGTGCCACTAGCTTCCCACAGCATAGGAGAGAAAAAAGAGAAAATGTTTACCTGGATTAAGACTAGATGGTGCTTTCAACCTCAGGCCGTAAGAGATTCCCCATTCATGGTTAGTTAGCATGAATGAAAAAGCTTATGAAAAAGTTTACTGCCTCAAGCAGTCCTATGGCTGGTCCTAGGGATTGCCACCAAGCCGATCACAAATCCAATCTTCAGGGCAATCTAAGACCATCAGTGGAAATCCCAACATAGTAAAGTTCCCTTCAGAAAGTTCTCCTTTGACTCCCCTGGAGTCAAATTTGACTCCTTCAGAGTCAAATTACTGGGATGATATCTTTTTCATGATTAACCTGAAAAGACAACCCAGACTCCAGACCAAGCAGGAAACAACCTTGAAGCCTACCACGTCCATGCCTCACATTCACTGGATAAGAAACTGAAGCCTGAAGAAGGCACGTGATTTGTCCAAGGTCATATAGGGAGCAGGGAGCAGAGAAAATACCAGGACTCAACTCTCCTGCACCTAAGTGCCTTTTCTACTACACCAAGATGAACTCTGAGATTCCTAATTGTCAAATAAATACATATTTATGACTGCAAGATAGCTTCTTAACAGCCACCATTTCCACACGTGGAATGGTCTTTTGTTTCCATATTCACTGGATCTAATTCATATACTAATGTTCTGAAACTCATACAAATGCGTAGATGAAATATCATATTTTTGGCCTACAGTCAGATGTGTGTAACTAGGCTCCATCACCCAACAGCAACATCAAGATACTGCTCTTCCAGAAGCATCCTATACCCAATGGTCCTCTAGGCTGAAAACAGACAAGCTTGCTGTGTGAAATGTAAGTGGTGATGATTGAGCACAAAGTGAACAAAACAAAGTGTTGAAGTAAAACGAAACTTACCAACTCTTCAACAAATTGCAAGAGAAAAAACAGAGGAAAAGGTACATAAAGAAACTGGAGATGTCCCATAAAGGACTAATATTCAAAATATACAACAACAAAAACAAAACCTGATTCAAAAATGAGCAAACGACTTGAATAGACTTTTCACCAAAGAAAATATATAAATGGCCATAGGCACATGAAAAGATGATCAACGTCACCAATTATTAGGGAAAGGAAATCAAAACTACCCTGAAATTGCCACTTTACACTCATTGGGATGGCACTGGGATTGCTACTACAACCAGGGTTGGCAAGGATGTGAAGAAATTTGGGAATCTTCTGCACTACTGGTGGTCAGGTAAATTGGTACAGCCACTGTGGAAAACAGTATGGCAATTCCCCCCAAAACTAAAAATAGAATTCCTGTATGACCCAGCAATAATACTTCCAGGTAAATATCTGAAAGAATTGAAAGCAAGATCTCAAAGTGATATCTGTACACCCATGTTCATGGCCGTATTATTCACAATAGCTAAAATACAGACACAACCAACTGTCCATCAATAGATGAATGGATAAGCAAAATATGGTATATACACATAGGAGAACACCATTAGGTCTTAAAAAAGAAGGAAATCCTGACATTTGCTATAACATGGACAGACTCTGAGGATATTATATTGAGTGAAATAAGCCACAAAAAGACAGAGACTGCATGATTCCACTTACATGAGGTACCTGTATGAGTGGTCAAAATCACGGAGATAGAAAGAATGGTGGGTGCCAGGGACTGGGGGGAGGGGAAATGAGGATCTATTGTTTAATGGATATAGGGTTTCAGTTTTGCAAGATGAAAAAAGTTCTGCAATGGACTGTGGTAATAGTTGCACAATAATGTGAACATACTTAATCTCACTCAATCGTACACTTAAAAATGATTAAGATGATAAAACTATGTTATGTGCATTTTATCACAATAAAAAACTAAAAGGAATAGGGACTTCCCTGATAATTCAATGGCTAGAACACCATGCTCCCAATGCAGGGGGCCCAGGTCTGATCCCTGGTCAGGGAACTATCCCACATGCTACAACTAAAGATCCTCACTGAAGATCCTGCATGCCACAGCTGAGACCTGGCACAACCAAAATAAATAAACAAATATTTTCAAAAAGGAAAAAATACATTTTAAAAGAGAAAGAGAGAGACATGGGATACATATTAACTAACTGCAATGATAGATCTAATTTGGATCCTGATTCAAACAAAACCATTAAAAGTATTTTTGAGACAATCAGGGAAATTTAAATACTGACTGGATGCTTAATGAAATTACAGAATTACTGATAATTTTTTGTAGATATGATGGTGGTCTTTTTTTTTTTTTTTGGTAGTGTTTTCAGAAAAAGTCCTTATCTTTTTGAGATGCAGGTAGAAATATTTACTGAAAAAAGTGGGGGAAGAAGAGGACCTTAAAATTAAACACATAATTGTGTTTCTTTTTAACTTGACAAAAATATACTCACAAGACCAGCGGTCACAGAATCTTGGTGGGCAAGGGGCAAGGAAACCAATGACAGGCAATTCTCTGGCTGCCCCTGCTAATTTCTAAGGGAATCTGCTTATAAAAATATAATCACTACCATACAACTCAGTCATCACACTCCTGGGCATTTATCCCAGAGAAATGAAAATTTATGTTCACATAAAAACTTGTCCACAAATGTTTATTGCTTTATTCTTAATAGCTAAAAACCGGAAACAGCCAAATGTACTTCAATGGGTGACTGGTTAAACAAACTGTGGTTGTTATAGACTGAACTCTATCCCCTGTAAATTCATATACTGAAGTTCTAAACTCCAATGTAACTGTATTTGGAGATAGGGCCTATAGGATGTGCTGAAAGTTAAATGGGCCATAAGAGTGAGGCTTCTGAAAGAACTGGTGTCCTTTTAAAAAGAGAAAGATTCACCAGAGATCTCTGTCTCTCTCCACATGCGTGTATAGAGGAAAAACCATGTGAGGAGAGAGCAAGAAGGTAGCATCTGCAAGCCAGGAAGAGAAATGTCACTAGAAACAAACCCTCATCTCGATCTTGGACTTCCAGCCTCCTTAACTGTGAGAAAATATTAATAAACTCCTGTTGTTTAAGCCACCCACTCTATGATATTTTGTTATGGCCACCAGGAGAAGGCAATGGCACCCCACTCCAGTACTCTTGCTGGGAAAATCCCATGGATGGAGGAGCCTGGTGGGCTGCAGTCCATGGGGTCGCTAAGAGTTGGACACGACTGAGCAACTTCACTTTTACTTTTCACTTTTCACTTTCATGCATTGGAGAAGGAAATGGCAACCCACTCCAGTGTTCTTGCCTGGAGAATCCCAGGGACGGGGGAGCCTGGTGGGCTGCCGTCGATGGGGTCGCACAGAGTCGGACACGACTGAAGTGACTTAGCAGCAGCAGCAGCAGCATGGAATACTGAAGCCCCCTTGTGGCTCAAACAGTAGAGTCTGCCTGCAATGCAGGAGACCTGGGTTCAATCCCTGGGTTGGGAAGATCCCCTGGAGAAGGAAATGGCAACCCACTGCAGTAATCTTGCCTGGAAAATCCCATGGATGGAGGAGCCTGGCAGGTACAGTACAGTCCATGGGGTCGCAAAGAGTCGGACACAACTGAGCGACTTCACTTTCACTTTTCCATGGAATATTACTTAGCAATAACAAGGAACAAGTTATTGATACTCCCAGCTTGGATGAATCTCCATGGAATCATAAGCTGAGCAAAAATGCCAACCCCAAATGGCTATATACTGTATGATACCATTTTATAACATTCTTACAATGACATTATTATGGGAGAACAGAAGAGCTAAGAAGGGGGTGAGGGTAGGTAGAAAGTGGGTGCAGCTATAAAAAAGCAATAAGGGGGATCCTTGTGAAGGTACTGTTCTGTATCTTGACTGTGTCAAGACACCCCGGTTGAGCAATTACACTATAGTTTCACAAGATATTATCACTGGGAGAAACTGGGCAAACAGTGTGTGTGATCTATTTCACTTCTTACAACTGCATGTGAATCTGTAAGTCTATCAGAATAAAAACCTTAATTTTTCAAAAAACTATAATCGACCCGAAGCCCCAGGTGATCACCATGTAGCGCCAGACACTTGATCATCTCTACTCCTCTCCCGGTTCCAATTCTGGACTCACCAACGCTTGGGCCTCGGCTGCCAGAGCCGGTTCAGGCTGTCCTTTAGCCCAGAGGAGTGGGAGCAGAAAGCAGAAAAATGAGCAAGAGAGAGAAAAAAGGGTCATGCCTCCTCCACTTTCCACCTCTGACCTCACACACTCTGTCAGCCCTATACCCATCACCCTCTTACAGTGCAGGAGACAAGCTCACTTAAAGCTTTTAAATTAATAAACATTAAAATCTACTAGAAAAGCAATGCAGCTCATGACAAAGAATATGGGTCTTGGAATCCAGCCTAGACTCTGATCCCAGCTCACCTTTTATTTCCCAACTCCCTGTGTAACCTCAGACAAGCTCTTTAGCTCTCTGGACCTCAGTTTATTCATATGTAAGACATACAAACAATTATGTATAAAATAAAATAAGCAATAAGGATATATTATACAAGGAACATGGTCAATATTTTCTAACGACCATAAATGGAATGTAATCTTTAAAAACTGTGAATCAAAAAAAAAAACTGTGAATCACTATGTTGTATACCTAACGCTTATGTAATATTATAAATCAACTATACCGCAATTTAAAAAAAATTAACTCACATTACTGCATGGCTATGAAGATTAATGAGCTACTAATTAAACAAAGGGAGCTTCCCTGATGGCTTAGCGGTAAAGAATCCGCCTGCCAGTGCAGGAAATGCAAGAGATACGGGTTCCATCCCTAGGTTAGGAAGATCCCCTGGAGAAGGAAATGGCTCCAGAAATGGTTCCCGCTCCAGAATTCTTGCCTGGGCAATCCCATGGACAGAGGAGCCTGGCAGGGCTTCAGTCCATGGGGTCTCAAAAAAGTCGGATGCGACTTAGCAACTGAACAACACCAAACAATTAAACCAAGAGAACCTAGCACCAAGCCTAGAACACAATGAAAAGCTAGACCACCTCATCTCCTTCTTCCCTACCTGCTGAAGGCTTTCCCACATGACCTCTGCCTTACGCTCCCTCCTTTTAATCAGACTGGAGCACAGCAGACACTCTGAATTACTCCTTAAAGTTTATTTCTTCCAAAGCTCCTTTGTCTCCTTATTAAATGCCCATTAAGAAAATAATAGCAAAATGATCACCTGTTGCAGCTAAAGCATGCCTCAGTCCAGCAGCAATACTAACAACCTTCTCTCTCAGGAGCTGTCAAAACAAAGAAAAGGATGGTGATCTCAGAACTATCCATCTACAAAGTGTTACGTAATTTATGCCCAAATACAATGCAGCATGGTCCTCATTATGTGTCTGATTAGTGTGGCACTCCCAATTCCCAACATTTCCCATTCACAAATGCCTCTATATGTATCCCTAAAAGGCAAAATATTTTTCAAATACCATATCACAATGCCACTCAGGGCTAGGAGGCACCTGCAAGGTCATTCAGTCCAGGGGTTGGCAAAAGTTTTCCATAAAGGGCTAGATAGTGAAAATTTTAGACTCTGTCACACCACTATACTCTGCCATTGTAACATAAAAACATTCATAAATATATGAACAGGTGTGGTCGTGTTCCAATAAATCTTTATTTACCAAGGGGTCTAGTTTGCTGATCTCTGATCTAGTCCAATCCGCACTCAATGCTAGAAACCCTTTGACGACACCCCACCAAGGGTCATCTAATCCCTGCCCAAATACCTTCTTCCAGTAACATGGGCTCACCACCTCCCCAGGTGCCTGCCTATGTTTGCACAGTTCCATCTATCTCCCTAGGTGGAACCAAAGCTAACTGGCTCTTGCTTCTGACAAGGCTTTCCAAACATTTGAAGTCAGTTGTCACGTCCTCTCTAAGACATCTTGCAGTGGCTTTAAAAATAGGTCCTCCGGGGGTGGGTGTGGGAGGCTCAAGACGGAGGGGATATATGTATACATAGAGCTGATTCATTTTATTGTACAAAGGAAAACTAACACAACATTGCAAAGCCATTATACTCCAAAAAATAAAATTTAAAAACAGGTCCTCAAATTCTTTTAGACTACTCCCTTCAAGATATGCAGCTTAATTTCCCGCACTTTCACTGTAGGCTGGTCTTGGTGACTTGCTTCTAGTGAATGGGATAAGGAAGTGTTGAGTGACTCAGAGACTAGACAATAAAAGGCATTGAAGCCTCTTGCTTGACCAAAGGCGGTGAAGTTTTCTTTCTCTCTCATCACTTTTCAGTTCAGTTCAGTCGCTCAGTCATGTCCGACTAACTTTGCAACCCCATGAACCGTAGCACGCCAGGCCTCCCTGTCCATCACCAACTCCTGGAGTCCACCCAAACCCATGTCCATTGAGTCAGAGATGCCATCCAACCATCTCATCCTCTGTCGTCCCCTTATCTTCCTGACCTCAATCTTTCCCAGCATCCAGGTCTTTTCAAATGAGTCAGCTCTTCGCATCAGGTGGCCAAAGTATTGGACTTTCAGCTCCAACATCAGTCCTTCCAATGAACACCCAGGACTGATCTCCTTTAGGATTGACTGGCTGGATCTCCTTGCAGTCCAAGGGACTCTCAAGAGTCTTCTCCAACACCACAGTTCAAAAGCATCAGTTCTTCGGCACTCAGCCTTCTTTATAGTCCAACTCTCACATCCATACATGACCAATGGAAAAACATAGCCTTGACTCAACAGACCTTTGTTGACAAAATGATGACTCTGCTTTTGTATATGCTGTCTAGGTCGGTCATAACTTTCCTTGCAAGGAGTAAGCGTCTTTTAATTTCATGGCTGCAGTCACGATCTACAGTGATTTTGGAGCCAGAAAAATAAAGTCAGCCACTGTTTCATCACTTTTGGGGGAAGCCATATCACGTCTGAACAGTCCTACACAAAGGCCATATGGCAAGGAACTAGTCTCCTGCCCATGAGAAAGTGGAAGGAGGAACCACCAGCCCAGTCAAGCCTCCAGCAGACTTCCAGCAGCCTGACTGACATCTTGACTGCAGCCTCATGAGACCAGCTAAGCTGTTCCCAGATTCCTGACCCTCCAAACTGTGAGACAATAAATGCTTGCTGTTGTAAGCTGCTAAATTTCAGGGGACGTTTATTACACAGCTATACATAACAGATACATATCTTTTCTTTAAGCCAAACATCCCCAATTCTATCAGCTATCATCAAGTTTCCAATTCCCTCCCTCTGTTGTTTTCTCTCCTCTACGCTCTGGTTACTCAGACTCTCTCTTTTAAGGGACTGTATATGCACAATCACAGCCCCTATGAGGCTTTACCATATTTGCTTATCTAGGTCCACAGTGTCTTTCTAAAGGAGGCCTGGCATGCCATGGTCCATGGAGTCACAAAGAGTCGGACACGACTTGGTGACTGAACAACAACAGTGTCTTTCTAAACTTTAGAGTCCTCAAAGGCAGGGTCTGAGTCTTATTCACCTCAGTGCCCAGAGCCGAAGAACCAAACCCACACCAGGACACAACATCGCTGACGTAGTGTGACCAGCACAAAGAAGGACAGAGCTCTGGCCTCCCTTCTCCTATAGACTATACTTCTATTAATTCAGCCCACAATCACATTAGCTTCAGGGAAGATCAAATCTTACTGTTCGCCGAATTTGAAAACACTACCTTTAAATTTTTTTTATTTTTTTTTTCTTTTCAAAGGTAAATAAGGGGCTTTACACGTGGATTCAATCTCTTCAAAACAACTTATCTCTAATCCTTCCTTTCCACCTCACTGCTGCTGCTTCAGCTGGGGGCAGGATCATCTCTCAGGTGGATTATTAGCAAGAGCTTTCTTGCTGAGGAATCTTCCTTCACTCCACACCCCCACACTTCCCCATGTGACCCCTCTCTAATTCACCATTCTTACCATTTGTTGGATACTACCAGCCTGCTCCCCACTGGCACTTCTACCACTTTCTTATGCTACAATCATATTAAATTGCTTGCAGCATCTCTAAAACCCCTGTTTTAAGCCTGTTTTATCCTTCTGTTTGCAGTGTGCTTCTTTTGTACCTACTCTGCACATCCTCCTATCCCAAGCCAGGTCAATTTCTACTCAACTTTCAAGATTCAGCATAGGTCTGTTCTCACCCTACCTTCCCCTAGAAAGAGTTCAACACTCCCTTTTGGAGGCTCCACAAGCATCTGTCATAGTTCTAACATGGTAATGCATCTAGGGGTTTCTATATCAACATGTACTACTAAACTACAAGGTCCTCGAATGTTAGGATTTGGTCTTACTCTCCTTTGTCTCTCCTGCCTAAACACAGCACCTTCACACAATAGTTGCTATTAAATAAATGAATGAATTTCTCTTACACTTCACTTTAGCATATTTCTCCCATTGTTCTATAAGATATGCATGTCAAAATATTTTTACCTTCTTATTTTGTCATCCAACATATTTTAACCTTTGTTCCTCTGTCTTCTTTCATCATGTGACTCAAGCTAAATTAATTACAACTTTTACATAGGTTCTTAAAAACTCATCTATTTGCAACTATTAATAGAAGCTGTAACACTCCTTACAACAGGGACTACACATTCTAGAATTCCATGTATACCATATGCTATACAGACTGTCTGTCCTCATTGAAAAGTCATATGTTGACTAATCCCCAACTTGATAGTATTTGGAGGTGAGGCCTTTGGAAGGTGATTAGGTCATGAGAGCAGAGCCCTTATGAATGAAATTAATGCCCTTATAAAAGACAATGCTTTCCCCCTTCTCACGTTTAAGGACACAGCAAAAACACGGCTGTCTATGGACCAGAAAGTGAACCCTCACCAAATACCAAATCTGCTGGTGCCTTGATTTTGGACTTCTCAGCCTCCAGAGCTGTGAAAAATAAATGTTTGCTGTTTGAGCCACCCACTGTACGATATTTTTGTTAGAATAGCCCAAAGGGACTAAAACACCATGGAAACCATGACCCCAAATAATATTCCCCCAATACCAGCCAATTAGAATTCAGGTGATAGGCGCAGATCCAAGCTCTATCCAGTGAAAACGGATCCCATTCTTGGTCACAGTTTAAGAAAATTAGGTATGAATGGAGCAGCTTAGGTGAAACTCATTTTAGATTCCAATATAATCTCTCTAAAAATTTGCTTCCATATCTTCAGAAAAATGTGTACATTTTAAGTACAGTGCAGTGAAAAGAGCTCTGAACTAAAACCAGGAGTCCTAATACTTGTGCCATCCAATACGGTAGCCTCTAACTACATGTGGCTGTTGAACACTTAAAAGGTGACTATACTGAACTGACATATACTCTAAAGAAAATGTACACCACAAAAAGAGTCCTCATATAAGTTAAAGAATATAAAATGTCTCATTAATAAAGATTTATATTGATGATACATAAAATGAAATAATCATAGATTGGATACATGAGACTAGTTTAAAAGTTATTAAAATTAATTTTACCATGTCATACCATGACCTGGATGAAACTTAAAAAAATCATATGCAATGAAAGAAACCAAACACAGAAGGCTACATATTATATGATTCCATTTATATGCAATGCCCATAAGAATTGATGCTTTCAAACTGTGGTGCTGGCGAAGACTCCTCAGAGTCCCTTGGGCAGCAAGGAGATCAAACCAGTCAATCCTAAAGGAAATCAACCCTGAATATTTGCTGGAAGGACTGAGGCTGAAGCTCCAAGACTTTGGCCACCTTATCTGAAGAGCCAACTCATTGGAAAAGATTTTGATGCTGGAAAAAATTGAAGGCAAGAGGAAAAGGGGGTGACAGAGGATAAGATGGTTGGATGGCATCACTGTCTCAATGGACATGAGTTTGAGCAAACTCAGGCAGAGGGAGAGAAGCCTGGCATGCTGCAGTTCATGGGGTCGCAAAGAGTCAGACACGACTGAGCGACTGAACAACAAGAGCAGCAACAACAACAAGGGGCTGTTGAGAGGTGAAAATGGGAGTTGACAGCTATTGGGCATGTAGTTTCTTTTGTGATAATAAAAATGGAGATGATGGTGATGGCTGCACATCTCTGTGAATATACTAAAAACCACTGAAACATACATTATTTATTTATATTTTTATTTTTACTTTTTGGCTGCACCACGCAGCATGTGAGAGCTTAATTCCCCAACCAGCAATCGAACCTGCGCCCTCCTCCAACCCCCTGCATTGGAAGCATGGAGTCTTAAGCACTGGAACACCAGGGAAGTCCAGAAACACATTTTTTAAATAGTGCTCCTAGAAAATTTTAAGCTACATATGTGGCTCACATTACATTTCCACTGGCCAGCACTGACCTATGCCATCTGCCTCCTTTAGTGTCCTTAGGGAAGTCACTTCCAATCAGACCTGTAGCTAATACAGTTTCCACTATTATAACTTTTAGAATTTTAAGATGTCATTAATGTCATTATAAGATATATTAGTTTCATTCTTTTACTTCACAAAAAATTATAACATGTATGAGAGCTAGCAGAGGCTTTTCACTCATAGCATCCATCCCTCCAACCTAATTTTCCCAGGAGAAGCTAAGTTTTCCAACATACATTCTAACTACCCCATGAGTTTTCAGGGACCCAGCCAGCCTTTCAGTCTGGTTGGGGGGATAACTTTGATACCTGGAGACCCTTTAACAGGACACAGGCAAGCTCAATATCAAGTGCCGTCCTTACCTCGATGGCCTGGGGGATCACACATCTTCGAGGCCCATGAGGAACTCCCAGCTGGCCAAAGGAGTTGGATCCACATGATAGAACTTGACCATTTTCTGCAAAATACAAATACTTGAACTGCAGATCTAAGAACTAAGATATCTAAAGTCCAATGGGTAAATTCTGCAGGATGATAACAGCAGAAGGAATGAGAGGCACCAGGGCTTCAGCCCATTCAATCCATAGTTCCTGCTCTGTTTCCCTAGGAATAAAAAGACTGGGCACTGGGCTGAGCATCTCACACAGACTGCCCACTCCATACCTGATTAATGACAGGTTAACCATGAAGAACGCTTAGCTGTGTGCCTCATGTTGAGATGCAGGATACTTATCTCCCACTTTTCACATTTCCGTGGAACAGAATTTCTATTACTTTAATATGTGCTGTGCTTAGTCGCTCAGTTGTGTCTGACTCTTTGCAACCCCATGGACTATAGCCCACCAGGCTCTTCTGTCTGTGAGGATTCTCCAGGCTAGAATACTGGAGTGGGTTGCCATGCCCTCATCCAGGGGGTCTTCCCAACCCAGGGATCAAACCCAAGTCTCCTGCATTGCAGGTGGATGCTTTACTACCTGAGCCACCAGGGAAGCCCAAGAACACTGGAGAGGATAGCCTATCGCTTCTCCAGGATCTTCCCAACCCAGGAATCGAACCAGGGTCTCCTGCATTGCAGGCGGATTCTTTACCAACTGAGCCACCAGGGAAGCCCCTACTTTAATATACTTCAGGTCTTTTCCCTGCCCTTCTCCATTTGCACTGCTTTCTGAAGAAGGGATAACCTAGCCACTTGGTGAATTTCAGAGAAGAAACAGGACATGTATGGCTTAGCACCTTGCTCTCAGGCACCCTGGGCTGACACACAGGAGGGTCTCCCCTGTTAAAGTTTAGGGGGCAGGCTTGGATTAGAAGAGTGTCAGCAGAACCTCTTGGTGTGACAGTCAACCCCATCCTCCAACTTAGCTTGTATCAGTAAAAAGCTAATCATTTGCTCTCCACCTGTCTGAGCGTTCTGAGTCTGTCTCACAAGTGGTCCCGAATAGCAAGAAACAGTGGTATCTACTGACCGCCTACAGCTCTGACCCAGGCCCACACTCTAAGTATTTCATAAACGAGAACTATCGTTTGTGTGTGCTCAGTTGCACAGTCGTGTCTGACTCTTTGTGGCCCCATGGACTGCAGCCTGCCAGGCTCCTCTGCCCATGTAATTCTCCAGGCAAGAATACTGGAGTAGCTTGCCATTTCCTCCTCCAGGGGATCTTCCCAACCCAGGGATCGAACTCAGGTCTCTTGCATCTCCACATTGGCAGGCAGGTTCTTTACCACTAGCAACTATTTAGATTCTAATAATTACCCTCCAGATTTTCCATCCCAACCTCCTTTACTGTTAAAACTCTCCTTGCAAAATGCACCCCACAACTTGCCTTGACAACTAGAAAGCACATTTGTGTGTGTGTTAATATTTATTTGGCTGTACTGGATCTTAGCTGTGGCACGTGGGATCTTTAGTTGTGTCATGATAACTCTTACTTGCAGCACATGGGATCTAGTTCCCTGACCAGGGATTAAACCCAGACCCGCTGCATTGGGAGCATGGAGTCTTAGCTACTGGACTACTAGGGAAGTCCTTTGTGTGTGTTTTTAAATACAAAGTGTGTTTCACTGAATCAGGGCCCTCAGCATCATGCTCTTCTCACCAAAAGCCTTGGCAGTGATACAGATTTACCTAGAAGTGGACTCACTTGTGACTTAGCAGCAGCGGCACTCACCTGTAAGTATAATAGTAAAGTCCCAGCCACAGGCCACCTGCTGGATGGCACAGCCAAGGAGCGATTTGCAGGGGGTAAAATACAGGACCTCCTCTGTGTGACCCAGCCCCAGCTGCCCATCTTTGTTGAGGCCACACATAAAAAGGCTTCCTTCATCTGCAAAATACAAAGGTTTTGGTGGTAGTATGTGCAGGGGAAATTACAACCGCCAAAGTCAGCAAAAGGATTTCATAAATTATTTGGAGTCATGGGCCCACTAACTTTTTTCCCACCCAACTTAATAAGCCATGCATGTTAATATGCTCTGGACCTAATGGCACAGGGCCAAGGGGTTACAACCTAATATCTAAATGGAAACTCCAAGTTCTACAGCAGTGGCCAATCAATCACCAAATTGAGCATCTACTGTAACAATAAAAGCCATTATCTATTTGGAATATAAAATGTGCCAAGTACTCTCCTAAGGGCCTCGTGTGTGCGGCCAACTTATCCTTTATGCATAGTGCCAGGATGCACAATACTGGTAGAGGCCCACAAAAATGTTTTAATTTAAATTTTTTATATAAAATATATGTAATAAAAATATATAATACTAAATCTAGCCTGGATTATATTAATCTTCATATCAGTGCCACTGTAAGTATAAATATTTCTTTATAGAGGGAGGCCAAAGTGTCAAGTACCCATGAAAGTCATAATGCAGTCCTGTTAACTTACGGATTCTCCTCATCCACCATCATTATCCTCATATAACAGAGAAGCAACTGTGGCACAGAGAAATTAAGTAATTTGCCCAAGGCCACACAGCCAATAATTAAAAGAACCAGGATTTAAACCCAGGAGGTTTGATTCCAGAGCTCAAGTTCTTAATCAGGATGGAACATGCCCTCTTTGGCAATATTATAGCACTTGTAATCCTTACTAAGTACTACTCCAGCTACTGTGAGGGAAGATTAAGGAAAATACAAAGTTCTTGCTCTCAGGGAATATTCAACTTAACTTCAAAGACTTCTAATTCATAGGTGAAAGTTAAATATCAATATACAGCATAAAGTATAATATACATTGCAACTTGGCCACTATTTGTCTTGTAACTTGAAGCAGTTTTCCTCTCTGAGCCTTATGTGGGGAGGAGAGAGAGGGGAAGAAAGGGGTGGTCTTGATCTCTGAAATCCTTTTGGCTCTGACAACCTAGGATTCTCTGATGGTAGCCTGATTCCATCACAAAAATGCTGTCCTCTGCAAAATACAAAAGGCTGAAAGATGGTAATATAACACCCTAGGGGAAATGTCCAAATTAGAAAGTGAGAGGCTATATGTTCTTGAAGGAAGTTACCTGTGACAACAGCAGAGTGGCCCCCTCCTCCTGTGATCTTCTTGATACAACCAGATTTACAGAAGTCACTCAGTTGCTGGGCAGAAAGCACATCTTCCTTGTGGCCAAGGCCAAGTTGCCCATAGCTATTTGCACCCTAGGGATAAAACGAGCCAATCATGAAAACGTACGGGAACCTCAATAACCTCAACTGGTCGATTTGAATCTACCAGTCCCCACCTTTCTCACCCTGACACTCCTCTCGGAGCCTATGACAGATAAGATGCCATCCGCTCCTTCTTAAGAAGATGTTATACAACACCTACACTTGGACAGAGGCCCCAGAACACCTTAGTTTCCATGTGGGAGGAGCCATCAGCATCCACAGCTCCTCCTGGGATACTCCTCGGCTTCCCCTTCCAATGTCCCAGCCGATACGTGTTGCTGGGGAGACAGCGTAGGATTTCCTTCTGATAAAAGCTAATTATCTAGGATCACTAAAGTAAGATACGATCAGGAAAAATAGGAACAAAGTGGGCGGGGAAGAAGGTAGTATTACTAGTTCTTATCCCTTCTCCCCACAGCCTCACTGGGGAAACTGGCAGTGAGTTTCTGGAATCAAAGGTAGCTGCGGATTTTGTGCCCGCAAGCAGAGCGCATCACTGTTATTTCATACGCACAGTGTTTGGCAATGATCTCTAAGGACCTTTCCAAGTACACTGTTTTGGGACTATAAGACGCCATGAAATTCCTCTAAGGAAACATATTTCTCCTTGGTGGGCAATATGTGTGTCATCATTATTATATGATAAAGGTCCAGAATCCCTAATCTGAAACCTTTGCAGCCAGATGTATTTCAGTTTGGGAAGTTTACAGACTTCAGAAAAGCAATGTGATGTATAAATCACACACGCGGCTGCAAGGACTGGGAGCAGCACTCCGTAAGTAAAACACTATTATTTCTGCGGTGAATGGTACGAGTACTCACAGTTAGTGGTCAAAGACTGTAAACAGCCTCATGTCAAGTCAGTATTGGGTTTTCAGAGTTTCCTGTATTCAAAATTGAAGATAAGGGATTATGGGTAGGCCTGCAGGGAAAATCTTATTAAGATTTTGAGAATCCTTATAATTTCTCCAACTACCTACTGCTGGTTGGTTCTTAAGTAGTAAAACTTTCAAAACATGTTCATTTTGTAAGACACCTGAATGAAGAAAAGTGATTTAAACTCAAAAGTGCATGCATGCATACAAACTCCTGTCCTGTGTGGTCTATTCCACAGTCATCCTGGACTGCAAGGACTCCCTGCTGGACGAGCAAGCCATGCAGGGACACAGGTCCCAGAAGTCCCAGAATTCCCCAGGGCAATATTAGCTACCAACTACTGAGTGCTTGCTTCTCTGTATGCCGGGCATTAATTCTCACAACAGAGGAGAAGGCATTATTGCTCTCAGTTCACAGATGAAGAAACTAAGGCTCAGAGAGGTTAAATAACTTTCCATGGTCACACAGCTGAGTAGACAAGTCAAATGCCCCACTCCTTTCATTATACCCTATTTTGCCCCTAAGAATAAAGAAAAAAGGCATATATGGTGAACCAACCCAGACCTTACTAGCAGGAAGCCCTTTATGTCCTTTTTCTGCTTTATTTTTCTTCATAGCACTTCCTGGCATTACATTATATGTTTACTTGTTTACTGCCTACCTCTCCCACTAAAAAGTAAACTCCATGAGGGCAGGAACCTTGTTCTTTTCACTGCTGTTTCCCCTGCATCTGAAATGGTGCTGGTCCAAAGAAGGTGGGCACGTATTTTACAGTGAATGAATATAAGACCCTATGAGTCTCTTCCTAGGAAAGACCAAATGAAAGTGTGAGGTGGAGAATAAGTGTACAGGATTTCTCTGTTAGCTGTAAGAGCTCCATGGCTACCCACGACCAGGGCTACAGGTTGCTGAACAGAAAGTAATACACCAACATTATGGGATTCAAATTTGGCACCAAATTTTTGTGATGCAGCAAGAGGCCCTACACCCATGATAGAGCAAAACAAAGGGAAATTTTAATACAACCTATTACAGCTGTATTTGCCTCTCATCCTTATAAACAGTCCATATATCACACATACACACACATCTCTATAAAGGTAAATTCCCGTGTTATGAACTAAACTGTGTTCCACTGAAATTCATCTGTTGAAACCCTAATCTCAGTGCCTCAGAATGTGATTTGTATTTGAATTCAGGGCCTTTTAAAAGGTAACTAAGGTTCCATGAGATCATAAGGATGGGTCCCAAATCCAATATAACTGGTATCCTTATAAGAGGAAACACGTGAACACTCCCCACCCACAGAAAAAGCCGCATGAGGACACAGCAAACAGGAGGCCATCCCATCCATAAGCCAAAGAGACAGGACCCACAAGAAACTAAACGTGCTGATACCTTGATCTTGGATTTCTACCCTCCAGACTGTGAGAAAATAAATTTCCATTGTTTAAGCCTCCCCATCTGTGGTATTTTGTTACGGCAGCCTTAGCAAACTAATACATCCCTCCACACAGATAATGCAGCAGGAAGAATACACCATCAAGACTCCAAGCACAGCAAGGAGGTTAGGTTCAACAGTATTTTTGCTTCAGTACTGACAAGGCCATATCTGAAAGGCCTTGTCAGTACTCTGTCTACACAGACCCCAGTCCCTGGCCTGGGACAAACACCCATCCCAGGCACACAGCCAATCCCTAATTCCACCCCCAGCTCAAGGGCCATCTCAAAGGCACATAAAGAGTCAGACTACCTCAGGCCACGCCAGGCTCTCCATTCTGCCCATCAGAAGCAATCCCGCATTCAATAAATGCTACCCAGTACTGATAATTAGCTTTAAAAAAAATTAGTCAATACATACTGGTTTTAACAGCAATAAAGGTCTTATCCTCTCCCACCTCCTTCTCCACCATCCCCAACGCAAGAGCTGCAAGTCTTTAATTCTGTGCTTTTCCCAAAAGACCTGCACATAGTTCTGCACACAACAGGTACTCATTCATCCGTTAGTCAACAAATGTGTACTGAGCACCTTACAATGGGCCAGGCATAAGCCCTGCACCATACAAGGCAGGCACAGTACCCACCCTCCTGATGCCTACATTCTAGCGAAGGAGACTGATATTATTAACAAGTCATACATTTCAATACAATTATGCGCTGTGAAGAACTACAAGACACTGTGTCTGCTTATTCCCGTGCATCTGGTCGGATGCCGCCACACTCTCCTGTACACAGGCTCTCCTCTCGCCCAACCACGATACATAAAGATGACCCCGTCTCTCAATGCTCTGGTCAAACCAACACCAGCGCAGTCTCCCACACTCCAGTGCAGGCAGGTTCCAACCAGAGCCGAATATCTGCAACTATGCAGGGTCTCCGCCGCGTGCACGGTTCAACACGGCAGGCCTCGCACCAAAGGATGCTCCAACTAGGCGGGGGTGGAGCTGGGGAAAGGCCTCCATCCTCCCGGCAACGGGAGGGTGAGAAACACAGGTGGCCCCACAGGGCGGCAGTCTCTGCACAGAGCCCGCCGCGCCGTCTTTCCCAGCGCTATCGAGGCCTGAAGTCTGTCGCGGACTCAGACACTGTGTCCGGGTAGCAGGTTCTTCCCTCTGCGCCGCAGCTCCTCCGATCCGAAGCCCCTAAGTCACCCCACGAAGACCCTTCCCTCCCGATCCTCTCCTACCCAGACCCCAGCCCAGGATCCTCCAACCCGGAGCCCCTCTCGGACCTCGACCACTGGGCCCCAGCGCCGCCCATACCCAGGCCGGGGGCTTCCCAGGGTCTGTGCGACCCTCAGTCCCAGCTGCCTCGGCCCGGGGGCGGAGTCACGTACCCAAGCGAAGAGCGCGGCCGCTGTCGGGATGGCCTCCAAGGAGTGCGGTTCTGGCTCCATGCGGGCACTCTCAGCCGGCGCTTCCTTGGGGGCCGGCGCGGGAACCGGCCCTCCCTGAGAGAGGGCGGGGCGGGGGCGGGGCGGGGGCGGGGCGGGGCCCTCCCGGGCAGGGGGCGGGGTGGGGCGGGCCCTCCAGGGTAGAGGGCGGGGTGGGGCGAGGTGGGCGGGGTGGGGCGGAGCCCTCCCGGCCGCGAGGTGGGACCCGCCCGGGAGGGAGCGGGGCGGGACCGGCCGGGCAGAGGGTGAGGTGGGGCGGGGCCCGCCGGGGGAGAGGCTTGCGGAAGCGGGTCAGGCCTGGGGAGGGATTGGTGAAGGGTGTGCGGCGCCCACGCCGGGGAAGGGTCTGCGGCTGGCTGTGGGCCGCCCCCTCTTGCAGCTGCTAACCTGGCTCCGGCGGGAGCGGGTTTGCAGCTCCCCCATCACCCCGCCCCGGCGCGCTACGAGCGTCTCCGCCCCCTGCCTCCAGTCTCGCCCGGCGGCTTGGTGTCTCCTTCCCTCTCCTCGCACTCTATTTTTAGTAATAATTCTGTACGCTTGCACTACGCTAAACTGTTCACAAAGCTCGCTCAGGTTAGAGCCCCATGACGGCCCAGAGTGGCTGACAGGACGGGGATTGCATCACCATTTTGATGGGGAAGAAATTGAGCCTGGGAAGGGGGGTGGAAAGGGTCCTGACTGTCTTAGGCCAAACTGGCTTCGGGCCTGCTTTGGTGTGCAGTTTGCAAAATCGAAGGTTACTTCCTAGTGGGCGATTGTAGTGTCTTAACAGCGTTGCTCAACGCACTCAGCTCCTGGCACGGAGCGGGAACTCACCCCCGCAATACTGAACTAAGGAGGCTGGTTTTGAACTGATTCCTGCCTGCCAGGGCGGCCTTCTAACCCTCAGCGCTGCCAGCATAGCCCCGGTCCGGATTCTGATCATCAGGTAATAACTTGGGTAATAACTGAATGATTTTCATCCAAAAAAATTTTCATATAAAACAGCTTTTATCAAACACACCTTCATGTACTACCGGACAATTTTCTGAAGGAAATGTAGCAAAGAATACTACGAATATGAAGATAGTCATTTAGCTAGTAATTCCACTTCTGCTCATTTATCACAAGAAAAAAAAAATTGGAACTATGCACAAACCCTTGTACTCCAAGTTATTCATTATGGGGTTACATATAATAGTAAAGAACTTAGAATCTAAAGTCCTTAAATATCAAAAACAAATTAAATTGTACAGCCATGCACTTGAATACTAGGCTGCCGTTAAAAAAAAAAAAGTTTTGTAAAATAGTAACAGACATATTCATGATGTATCATTAAAGCAAACATTATGTCAATTTCATGCACACACACGCTGGGTGTTGGATTACAGGTGATTTTTATTTTCTTTTTTGTACTTTTTGTACATAACCCAGACTCCGAGCTACAAATTATCTTGCGGGTACAAATGGGGTCACATTAAAAAGATAGTCCATATTCAGTGGTTCTTGACCCCTCTACTGACGCAAGCCTCCAGTACTCATCACCCTTTATACCTGAAAGGCCCTTGCTAGTGTCTCCCTGAGCTCTTATAGTACTTCCCATTCTTTCACTCCACCCACTCCTTGGTGTTTCTGCCTTAAGACCACTTAAGGGCAGCACCTCATGTTTACCTGTCCAGTCTGTGGCATCTTGAAAACATGGAGGACCGTGCTAATAAAAATGAAAAGCTTAGAGGCAAAGCTGCTCTTTGTTCTCAAGAGAACTTGATGTGCAAAAACTATACTGTTTGCTGATTGTTTTATAAGTTAAATGATTTAGTGAAAGTCACTCAGTCATGTCCCGTTCTTTGTGACCACATACAGCCCATGGAATTTTCCAGGCCAGAATACTGGAGTGGGTAGCTGTTTCCTTCTCCAGGGGATCTTCCCAACCCAGGGATCGAACCCAGAGGCAGATTCTCTACCAGCTGAGCCACCAGGGAAGCCTGTTTTATAAGAGTGGCCTTTTATATGATCAGAATATTGTTCCTTTTTTAAAAACTAATTAATTGATTAATGTTTTTGGCTGTGGTGGATCTTCATTGCTGCACACAGGCTTTCCCTAGTTGTGGTGGGCAAGGGCTACTCTTCACTGCAGTGTGCAAGCTTCTTTTCGCAGTGGCTTTTCTTATTGCAGAGGATGGGCTGTAGGTGTGAGGACTTCAGTAGCAGCAGCCCACAGGGCTCAGCTGCCCCGCTGCGGGTGGTATCTTCCCCAACCAAGGATCAAACCCTTGTCTCCTGCATTGGCAGGTGGATTCTTAACCACTGGACCACCAAGGAAGTCCCTGACCATTCCTTTTAAGCATATGTAATTCCCTGGTGGCTGCCTGGAATGCAGGAGACCCGGGTTCGATCCCTGGGCTGGGAAGATCCCCTGGAGAAGGAAATGGCAACCCACTCCAGTACTCTTGCCTGGAGAATCCCATGGAGGGAGGAGCCTGGTAGGTTACAGTCCATGGGGTCGCAAAGAGTCGGACACGACTGACCGACTTTACTTACTTACTTAATAGTATAAAATGAGACCCTCCTCACCTCCATTTGGCTAAGACTCTAAGGTAGTAAGTGCCAATTACTCCCACATTATTAAATGAGGTACAAAACCACCAAAGCAGAACTTGCGAAGGTGTCTAGAAACCTTCACATACCCTGGAAGTCTATGAAAGAGGTTGAAGAGGCTGAGAGAGAATTCTGAGAGGATATGTGCAATATTGTCAGTGTGTATGAATCCTGCCCATTTTGTGTCTAAGGAAAGGCAAGTGTCAGCAGGGCCACTGAGAGAGCTTGGCATGTATCCCTCCAGATTGGGACCAGGCAGGTTGCTGTCTGGGCTTCCCTGGTGGCTCAGCTGGTAAAGAATCCACCTGCAATGCAGGAGACCTGGGTTCAATTCCTGGGTTGGGAAGATCCCCTGGAGAAGGGAAAGGCTACCCACTCCAGTATTTTGGCCTGGAGAATTCCATGGACAGTGCAGTCCGTGTGGTTGCAAAGAGTCAGACACAACTAAGTGACTTTCACTTCAGGTTGCTGTCCAGTTCATGCTGAGAAATGTCCAATGGCTTCTGGCCAGATAACTGCTCTGATAGTGAGCAGAGATATTGATACTTTGGAGGGGTCTTTCATGTCCAGAGTTTTTTAAGACAAAGAATGTCTGAATATCTCCTATGTGAGTGTTTCCCATGCGTGAGCAAATTGCCCAGGGTATAGTGTTAGACCCAACCCATGGGAATTTCTAGAGGGCTGAAGGGACCCCCACAGGAGAGTTGACTACTTGATTTATAGAGGCTGAGCAAGATGAATTCAACATCCCAGTCAGAGACATTAATATACCCGAATTAAGAGATTCCAAGAAATAAGAAGTGGGAAGCTCTTTCAAAACACCCATAGACAATGAGTCAACACTAAATACTTACCAAGTACAGAAAGCATATATACCAAGTTAATAGTATCAAACCAAAAAGAACTTCTTACTCCTTACCTCTCCTCCTTATCACCATCCCCAAACCCTGGAGGAGCCAGAAGCATTCTTGTGAGTAGAGAATGAGACGCAAGAAAATAAAAACAAAAAGCACATCTCTTTCTTTCTCAGTTCTAGAGGAGAAGAAAAACTTTAATCTTAAAATTTAATGTTTTGAACTTTTTCATAACACTGGAATTTTTAAATACTGAAATGAGAGAAAGAGCTTAGAAGCTAAGGACTTAAAGTGAGCAGAAAATTCAAGACAGGGACCTGAGATTTCGTCCAAAGGGGCACATGAAGGAACAACCTAGAGTCAGTTTTCATAGTGAGAGGATCTGGAAGAATCCAGTTACCCAGTTTCATCCCTTGAATGTACATGCATCAGTACTTTAACTAACTTATATTATTATGTTGTATCCCTTAATGCAATTTCTTGAAAGTGTTGCAGTAAAGCTACTATCAATATTTGAACTATGTACATACCACTGACTAGCTCTTCCCATCAGCAGTTTGGTTGAGTTCAGTTCTTGAATGAAGCTCAGTTCAGTTCAGTCACTCAGTCCTGTCCAACTCTTTGCAACCCCATTGACTGCAGCATGCCAGGCTTCCCTGTCTGTCACCAACTCCCCAAGCTTGCTCAAACTCATGTCCATCGAGTCAGACATGAGTTTGAGCAATGAAGCTAGATACAAATTATTTGATGAATTATTTTAATGAAGCTAGATTTGAATTATTTGATGGTAACACTTTCAGGTGCCTTGTCTCCCCATAAGAGGAAAATATGAAGTTTTTTGAGTATGCGGAATACATCTGTATCCTATACAGGTTAGGAAGTTTTTTCTTTTAGATTATCTTATTTGATCCTCTCAATATTACTGGTATAATAAGTATTGTTGGGGTCATTATTTTATAGATGAGAAAACTGAGGCTCAAAAATAAATGATTTACTCCAAGGTCAGATTTCCGCTTTTAATATAGGGAGATTAGCTAGCTACAGACCAGTTCTCTCACCAAAAACAATTAGGAAAGATGGGAAAATATTTTTTAAATTTGTTTTAAGTCATTGGAGAACTATGAAAGCAGCCAGAACTTGGAGGGCCAGGATCTAAAAGCTGAGAGATTTCATTTGGCACTACTTTTCTGCTTGAAGCATTTGCTAATTAGCAAGCAGTGACTTGGAGGCTAAGAAGCTGGGCCGAAAGGAAAAAAAAGAAGGAGCTGGGCTGAAAGCAGCAGCTGAGAAACTGAATGGTACTTTTAGCAATTTTATGTGATCAGGAGGAATAAGAGTAAAGGAAAGGAGAGCAGAAGTCCAGGATCCCCACGGAGAAGCTCTGGTACATACTCAAAGCTCTCCTTTGAGATTCCCAAAGAGCTGCACCCTAAGAGTAGAGGTGACCTGGAAATAGACCAGCCCTCAAAGACTGAAACATATCATCAAGTTGACTTCGTTCCTACTCGGACTAAGATGAGCATCCCCTGCCATTATACACTGCCTGCTCAAGCAAAAGTTAATTCCTTCTGGGGGAAGATAAAGTCATCCAGAAGCTATGAAGGATTTCTGATGAGGAGATTAATGATTCTTTGCTGTTGTTCAGTGGCTAAGTCAGTTCTGACTCTTTTGTGACCCCAAGGAGTATAGCATGCCAGGCTCTTTTGTCCATGGGGTTCTCACTGGAGTGAGTTGCCATTTCCTTCTTCGGGGATCTTCCTGGACCCGGGATCAAACCCGTGTCCCCTGCATTGGTAGGCTGATTCTTTACCACTCAGCCACCTGGGAAGCCCCAATGATTCTTTACATATGGCTAATAAGTTTATTTTTACAGAGTCCTCTCACAATGTAATTCTTACAATAACCCAGGAAAGTGCATCTAACCCACTTAACAGATGAGAAATATGAGACTGAAACTTTATCAAGAATTCCAAAAACTGGTTACTAGGTTTTCCAGGTGTATTTGATTTCACTTATATCACATATTCATAGGCTTTTAAAAAGAATAAGGATGTTACAGATTTTTGAAACTAATAAAATTGCTAATATACATTTAAATCCATTTTAACATACATTTGACAAAAAATATATACTTATTGAAAACATAAATTTTGTGTCCTTTCATTATCCAAATGACTAACAAACTTTCAAATCATAAATGTGTATCACATTGTAAAATAAAGACAAGGCTGAAATAAGACCACAGTGTCTTTATACATTTCCTAGAGATTAATATATTAACTCTATTATGTGTTGCTCTAGTAATTCCAGGATTTTTTTCTTTCAGTTTGGACACACTTTGGTGTGTCATTACCACTGTATAACTCCAAATGACAAAATAGGCAGATTAAGAAATGTAGGCATTCTGACAACCAGATTTTAAAGTGTTCTTCAAAAAGTCAGGAAAATACCATCTATGTCTCTGAGTAATAACTCACTGATTAAGAATTATGAACCACACTTTTTGTTCAAATCTATTCTGATATTTGAGTAAGTATTAACGTATTCCTTGAGGCTTTGAAGAAATATATTTAAAATGCATGAAAACTCTAAGACTCTCAGGATTCCTCATTTATCAAATATCACAAATTCAGAGGTTAGAAGATCTGAAATCAATCATAAAATATTTGCATTATTCTGAAGATGTGAATTATAATTGTTGTGTCTTTAACATTTACTTTAGTGTGCTTTAATCATAGTGATTTGAAATATCATTGTTTAAAAATTCAATAACTATGATTCTTTACCATAATCAAGGTTGTATGAAAATAACCAGAGACAGTATGCATAATTTGTTGTTATCTGCTATCTATAATGGTTTGTTTCATAGATTTCCTTGCAACCAAATACTATAAACTACCTAACCAGTATTTCAAATGGTTTCAGATTAACTGACTTAGATCTA
The DNA here is from genome assembly GCF_014754425.2 of Oryx dammah. Classification (NCBI taxonomy): domain Eukaryota; kingdom Metazoa; phylum Chordata; class Mammalia; order Artiodactyla; family Bovidae; genus Oryx; species Oryx dammah. The sequence continues at coordinate 33,729,581 of NW_024070201.1, read as the reverse complement.
GTACTATCAAAGGTATATTTAACAGTTGATCAGCTATTAAAATTTACAAGTAATGTAAAAATCTGAAGTAGCATAAATTACTCTTCCTAATTCTATTTCCTTATATAACATAAAATGAAATAAATTTTAAGAGTCTTTAAATTTTCCTTTGAGGCCTAAAAAGCATTAAAATATCTAGTGATCTGTTGGGGAAAAAATGTTACATATTATACAATTTAACTATTAATGTGAAAAAAATTAAGGACACAGTTTTTAAAGTAGCTGATTAAGAACAGAAAATTGGCTGAAAATATGACCCTGGCTTCCCTGGTGGCTCAGACAGTAACGAATCTGCCTGCAACGCAGGAGACTCAGGTTCGATCCTGGGGTTGGGAAGATCCCCTGGAGAAGAGAATGGCTACCCACTCCAGTATTTTTGCCTGGAGAATCCCACAGACAGAGAAGTCCGGTGGTCTATAGTCCATGGCATCACAAAGAGTCAAACATGACTGAGTGACTGACAGTTTCAGTTTCATTCACCATTAATAGAAATGAGAGCACTGGGAGAGGAAACTGATGGAGCACAATATTCAGGTGATTCTGAGTTCCTTTTTGGACCTATAGAGTTTAAAATTCTTGGCAGGGCTGCCATGTTGCACAACTCCATTTCATTCTATGTAAATAGTGTGACAAGAACTTACACAACATTGGCCTAAGTTATGGGGCATTAGATGGAAATATCTAGTAGGCCGTTGGATTTAAAAGGCAAAAACTCAAGACAGGTGTTAAGAGTTAGAACTGCAAATATGGGAGACATAGGGAATAAGAATTGAAGTTATGGACATGGGTGACATCTCCATGAACAGAAAGCAGAGAGGAAAGAGGGCCAAAAGCAGAAACTTGAGGAAAGTCTTCTTTTCGTGGGTGGGGGGAGAATAGGAGCAAACTGAAGAAATAAAGCCTGTCCTGTGGACTCCAGAGTTACCCATTAATACCAGACCTGCTCCCTGTACTACACCGCTGACACCACATAAAAGCCAGCGCTAGCTATCTTCACTGTTTCAGTGTCAGTCCAAAAATGCTCTTCCTGACATTTCTTACATCATATTCTTCCCCATTCCCTACCCTATACCCTCACGCCTGGCCTTCCTATTTATGGTCTCCCCTTAAAGTGCTTGGCACTGCTTTCCAACTTTAACTTGGTATGTCTCTCCTCTGTCTCAGTTTGAACTCTCCCTCTAACAACACTGTCTCCTACTAATCTGAGGACATTCTCTGGCCCTGCATGTCTGAGTTCAGGACCTTGCAAGTGGCACGCCCACCAAGTTCCCTTTGGCCTCCTGAGTAGGGCAGATCGTGTAAAACATACACAGCGCCATAGAAAGAAAAGACCATCCCCAAGGAGGATGGTCACTCGGCAGGGGCTCCCTAGTGCCTACAAAATAGTCACAAATTCTTAACGATTATGTCCCAATCAGCCTTTCTAGATTTAGATACTCCTCTTTCCCTATAAGACATTACACTTAAAATTAGACTATCTGCTCTTTACTAGGCACGTTTCATATGCAAAGCTCTCTCAGCTTTTGCTCAGGCTAGCAGTGGAGAGAGTTGGTTTCCTATTAAATTGAGGCATGTGAATGTGACCAAGCTTGGCGCAAATTTGATGATAAGTAAGATACTGTAGAAATAATAGGATCTTAGATAACAATATGGATTAGCTCCATAATAACCATCAAGGTGTTTTAAGTGATCATCATTTTACTCAAGAAGAACTGAGGAAAACAAAATCAGGCTAAGAATAGATCTATACATTGGGTCAAGCAAATTCTCTATAAAAACTGGGATGGTCGGTGAATTGTATAGCATGTGAATTATACTTCACAAAAGCTGTTACCAAAAGAAAAAAATAAGTAGTGGCTAAAATATCTAGATGTGTACTCGGGGTATCTGGGTACACATTTTCAAAGAATAATGGTCCCTTAAAGAATGGGAGTAGAGACTATTGTTTGGCTACTGTCCCTCCACAATCAGCTCTTCAAGCAAAGCCACAGTTGCCCCACAGGCCTCCGAATTGGTGCTCAGATGCTTTCAGGATTAGAACTGGTAACTGTCAGATGCTCAGCTGCCTGCTGACCTTAGCAAGGGCATCACTGACAACATCAAGCTCATGCTGAAGCTCGTTCATGGCGCTGGTTATACTCTTGGTATCTTTCAAGATCTGAATACTCCGTGTATATGGATTATACTTCACTCCAAATGGACGCTTGATTGTTTTGGTAAATTCTCTATGTAAGAAAACAAATAAGAGGCAATCAGTTTCTAGGGGGAAAATGATGAAAACAGAATACTGTCCATTAGCCTAACATTCAATTCAGTTCAGTTCAGTCTTTGCGACCCCATGAATTGCAGCACACCAGGCCTCCCTGTCCATCACCAACTCCCAGAGTTCACTCAAACTCATGTCCATTGAGTCAGTGATGCCATCCAGCCATCTTATCCTCTGTCATCCCCTTCTCCTCCTGCCCCCAATCCCTCCCAGCATCAGAGTCTTTTCCAATGAGTCAGCTCTTCACATGAGGTGGTCTAACATTGAACATATCTAAACCCTATGTATACTACAAGTCCTTTTTCAAATGTCATTAAGCTTTCCCTTTCCCCTAGCTGGAATGAATTGCTCCTGGATAAAAGAACAATGTTTCATCTGCATCTCTTTAAGGCTTCCAATTTGTTATATAGTAATTTGCATACATTTTGTTTTCCCTATTAGATTATAAACTCTCTGATAGGAAGGAATGGGAAGTAACCAGTTTCTCAGTGTATCTGATTCATATTTGCAACCCTGAACATCACTGTAAACAACACATCCTAAATATTTACTGTGGAAGGGAGATATGTTCCAGGCAGAAGGTGCCTAGAGGGCTTCTAATTATTAGCTGCTTACTTCTGTGACTTGTTACATTACTGGACCTATCTAAGGCAGAGTCAAATTAAGGCATGAGGAAGATATACTTTACCTCATCTTCTCCTTTGCATCTTCAAAGCTTTCAGATACAAAGTAGACATCCTGAAAAGTTGTGATGAGACACTCCTGTTTGCATGTAATCTTGGGGTCAAAGGGCTTTACTTTGGCATGTCCGGAAAGAGCGTGCTAGAGGACAAAGAGTCTGTAAATCAAAAAATACTATCCATTTTCATAGATCACCTTCTTCACACAGCTGCCAGAATCAGCACAGCTCTGAATATATTATTAACACAATCCCAATCTACAATTCCAAACTTATTTCCTACATCTCTACTTAATCCACAATATACTAAACCAAAACAAATGAACTGCTATTCCCTATAAATGCCCCACTCTTTATAACACTCTTCTCCATGTAGGATGTACCCAAGGATCTTTATTTATTTACTGTTAATATGGCATCTGCTTTCTACCAAACAGTAGTTATTCCTGTACATGACTTGTACCCTCCAGCAGGTGGTGGGCTCTTTGAGAGTAGGACTGTACCTTGGACAATACTGAATACACACTCACCACCTAACAAACAGATGTTCATTCCTTTATTGGATACATAATAAATCTCATTGAAGAATTCCCTAGAAAGTACCTAAGTTATTATTAGCACACCAAAAACAGTGAGGAAACAGCAAGACTTTGTTAAGCAAAAACTTTAAAATACTTATTTATTTAGAAGATATATCTATATTCTGAATAGGCATCTATATTCAGAAAACTTAGGAAAGAGAGAAAAATACCTCTTAGGTATGCTTACTGCCACCCCAAGTATTTTCCGCAGTAAGCTCTTGTTCAAATCCAGAAACTATTTCAGGTCATATCAATTACATTAAGTGAATATGGTTACGTGCAAATATTTACAACTCTTACTTTGAGTTCACTGATGGAAGAAAGTAAGCCGGCACCAAAGACTCTCAGCTGCCCCTCTTGTTTGCACAGACCAAACTCCACAGTGAAGAAGTAGCACTGCAAAAGGACATCAGTATTTCTTTCACATCGTGAATGGCTCAATTTAAAACAAATTATGACTCTTAGTCACTGACCCAAATTACCCTGGAATAAAATCCAAGACCCCCAGACTAGCTCACAAGTATTTCTACAGTCTGCCCTTGACCAAGTCAGACTTCTCAAACTTTTGTTCCAGGAACTCTTACATACTTTTAAAAATAACTGAGGACCCTAAGGACCTTCCGTTTATGTGGGATATAGCTAACTATATTTACCATATTCAAATGGAAACTGAGACAAAATTTAAATATTGACTAATTAATTTTAAAATATAATAAACCATTTTATGGGCTTCCCAGGTGGCTCTGCGGTAAGGAATCTGCCAGCAATGCAGGAGACCCAGGTTCAATCCCTAGGTCAGGAAGATCCCCTGGAGAAGGGATTGGCTACCACTCCAGTATTCTTGCCTGGAGAATTTCATCGACAGAGGAGCCTAGCGGGGTACAGTTCATGAGGTGACAAAGAGTAGTACATGACTGAGTGACTAACACATTAAGTTCCTTGAAGGTGGGAATTAGACTTTACTCATCTTTATATTTCCAGCATGTTGTCTTATAAAGTGCTAAAAAATATTTTTAGCATCATTTTTAGAGAACCTATCATTTTTACTGCAAAAAGGGTATATAAACTATTAACATTGTTGTATTCTAGTGTTCTTTGTTTCTCTGCCTTTTTTTTAAGCTCATGTCTTCTTTGAAGTGAAGTGAAGTCGCTCAGTCGTGTCCGACTCTTTGCAACCCCATGGACTGTAGCCTACCACATCTTCTTTGGATAAACCTTAAACGTCTTCCTTTAATGTTAATTAAATTATTTAAATTAAATTAAATATGAGCATAATTTTCTAATGCTCATCTGGAATATGTACTTTTAAACTACACAAATACCCACATCCCACCCCAGTTAAGAATTAATGATCTGTACAGCGATTTCCAGATTTATACCGTTGCCAGTTTTTGAACAGCCTCTTCTGAAGCTCCAAGAGAAGCCAGGCCAATTTCTTGGGAGAACTGAGCAAAACTAGGTTCAGCCAAAAGAGGGACGTGACCTAAGAGTTCATGGCAGGTATCTCTGAAAAAAGAGGTACAAGCTGTCACACTATGACGTTTAACATAAATGCACGACCAACCATTCAATCAAATAAAAACCTGATCTTACTTTTATTCAAACTGATTAGGTGGTATTACTTTGGAACTGGACCACAAAGGACATTATGATAGTAAAGAAATCATTTTGGTTCAAAACCTTGAGCATTCACAAACACATATACATAAATTCACGCAAATACCCACAGACATCCACATGTCGCCCCACCTCCACCCCCAAATCAGGTCTCTGTTCAAATGGCACCTTCTCAGAGAGTCCTTCTCTGATCACTCTTTTCAAAATAGAAACACACACACATACACACACACATCTGTCCCCTTTCCCTGCTTTATTTGTCTCCATGGAACTTATATTCTAATTTATTCATATTTACTTGTTTATTTTCTGTATTTCCCATTGGAATATAAGCCCTATGAAGGCAGGAAACTTTGAATTTTTTTCAGTCTTACATCCCCTATGCTTAGAACAGTACTTGGTACTTAACAGGTTGTCAATTACTACTGGTAATAATAATGGCTAACGTGTATAGCGCATAAGAACATGTATTACAGGCCAGGCACCATTCAAAATGCTTTACATGTGCTAATTCACTTGATCTTCAGGGAAAAAAAAAAAACTCATGAGGTAAGTACCATATTGATGGATGGATGCTGCAATAGAAGTACTTACGGTTCTGGAGTGTAGAGAGGATCCGAACTGTGTCTCACATACTGTGTGCAGTGAAAAACTCGAAAGGCTAAACCTGATAAGAAATCCCTTGGTGATAAGTAACCAGCCACAGGACGGATGGAAAAACCTGTGCGTTCTGCAAAGCAAAGGAGAAAAATGTTCACCAGAATAGACTAGTTACCGCAACATTTTAATTCTGCCAGTGGCACCACATTAACGCTTTGAGGGAGAACATGAAACTAAAATGTGTCATACAAGTCATAATTATTAACCACTTACAGTGGCCAGACAGCGAGTTAAGAATTTTTACACATGACATCTCCTTTCATGTTTATGATTGTGCCAGCTATAAAACTATGGCTCAAAGACTCAATAATGTGCCCAAGGCCACACAGATGATAAATGTAGGATGAACCCAGGCCCTACACTACACCTTGCTGTCTCCATGAAGAGGTTAAACTATTCTTTAGACAATCTTTCTTTTCTTTTTCTTTTTTATTAAAAAAAAAAAACTTTAAAAATCTGGTAATTTAGATCAACCATTTTTTGAAACTATGACATTTTTAGCCAGTACCTGCTTGTAGTTTCTTTATTTTATGTGAACTGACTGGTGCTCTTTCATTCCCCAGCAGTTGAGACTATATGCCCACTCTAAAAGTTATTTGCTGCAGTGGCTCTGGGGACCTCTATAAGCTCTAATCCTGTCCTTCATTTCAAACTCTCAGTTCAGTTCAGTTCAGTCACTCAGTCGTGTCTGATTATTTGCAACCCCATGGACTGCAGCACACCAGGCTTCCCTGTCCATCACCAACTCCAGGAGTTTGCTCAAACTCATGTCCATCGAGTCAATGATACCATTCAACCATTTCATCCTCTGTCGTCCCCTTCTCCTCCCACCTTCAATCTTTCCCAGCATCAGGGTCTTTTCCAGTGAGTCAGTTCTTCTCATCAGGTGGCCAAAGTATTGGAGTTTCAGCTACAGCATTGGTTCTTGCAATGAATATTCAGGACTGATTTCCTTTAAGATGTACTGGTTGGATCTCCTTGCAGTCCAAGGGACACTCAAGACTCTTCTCCAACACTACAGTTCAAAAGCATCAATTCTTCAGTGTTCAGCTTTCTTTATGGTCCAACTCTCACATCTATATATGACTACCAGAAAAAAACATAGCTTTGACTAGATGGACCTTTTTGTTGGCAAAGTAATGTATCTGTTTTTTAATATGCTGTCTAGGTTGGTCATAGCTTTTCTTCCAAGGAGCAAGCATCTTTTAATTTCATGGCTGCAGTCACCATCTGCAGTGATTTTGGAACCCAAGAAAATAATTGTTTCTCTCACTGTTTCCATTGTTTCCCCATCTATTTGCCATGAAGTGATGGGACCGGATGCTATGATCTTAGTTTTTTGAATGTTGTATTTTAAGCCAGCTTTTTCACTCTCCTCTTTTACATTTACCAAGAGTCTCCTCAGTTCCTCTTTGCTTTCTGCCATAAGGGTAGTGTCATCTGCATTTGTGAGGTTATTGATATTTCTCCTGGCAATCTTGATTCCACCTTGTGCTTCATCCAGCCTGGCATTTTGCATGATGTACTCTGCATGTAAGTTAAATAAGAAGGGTGACAATATACAGCCTTGACAATATACTCCTTTCCCAATCTGGAACCAGTCTATTGTTCCATGTTCAGTTCTAACTGTTGCTTCTTGACCTGCACACAGATTTCTCAGAAGGCAGGTCAGGTGGTCTGGTATTCCCATTTCTTGAAGAATTTTCCATAGTTTGTTGGGATCCACACAGTCAAAGATTTTGGCATAGTCAATAAAGCAGAAGTAGATCTTTTTCTGGAACTCTCTTGCTTTTTCAATCCAATAGATGTTGGCAATTTGATCTCAGGTTCCTCTTAGTTCAGTTCAGTTCAGTTCAGTCGCTCAGTCGTGTCCGACTCTTGGTGACCCCATGAATCACAGCACGCCAGGCCTCCCTGTCCATCACCAACTCCCAGAGTTCACTCAGACTCAAGTCCATTGAGTCAGTGATGCCGTCCAGCCATCTCATCCTCTGTCGTCCCCTTCTCCTCCTGCCCCCACTCCCTCCCAGCATCAGAGTGTTTTCCAATGAGTCAACTCTTCACATGAGGTGGCCAAAGTACTGGAGTTTCAGCTTTAGCATCATTCCTTCCAAAGAAATCCCAGGGCTGATCTCCCTCAGAATGGACTGGTTGGATCTCCTTGCAGTCCAAGGGACTCTCAAGAGTCTTCTCCAACACCACAGTTCAAAAGCATCAGTTCTTCGGCGCTCAGCCTTCTTCACAGTCCAACCCTCACAACCATACATGACCACTGGAAAAACCATAGCCTTGACTAGATGGACCTTAGTCAGCAAAGTAATGTCTCTGCTTTTCAATATGCTATCTAGGTTAGTCATAACTTTTCTTCCAAAGAGTAAGCATCTTTTAATTTCATGGCTGCAGTCACCATCTGCAGTGATTTTGGAGCCCAAAAAAATAAAGTCTGACACTGTTTCCACTGTTTTCCCATCTATTTCCCATGAAGTGATGGGACCAGATGCCATGATCTTTGTTTTTTGAATGTTGAGCTTTAAGCCAACTTCTTCACTCTCCTCTTTCACTTTCATCAAGAGGCTTTTTAGTTCCTCTTCACTTTCTGCCATAAGGGTGGTGTCATCTGCATATCTGAGGTTATTGATATTTATCCCGGCAATCTTGATTCCAGCTTGTGTTTCTTCCAGTCCAGCGTTTCTCATGATGTACTCTGCATAGAAGTTAAATAAGCAGGGTGACAATATACAGCCTTGATGTACTCCTTTTCCTATTTGGTTCCTCTACTTTTTCTAAATCCAGTTTGAACATCTGGAAGTTGTCGGTTCACGTACTGTTGAAGTATGGCTTGGAACATTTTGAGCATTACTTTGCTAGCATGTGAGATGAGTGTAATTGTGCAGTAGTTTGAACATTTTTTGGCATTGCCTTTCTTTGGGACTGGAATGAAAACTGACCTTTTCCAGTCCTGTGACCACTGCTGAGTTTTCCAAATTTGTTGGCATATTCAGTGCAGCACTTTAACAGCATCATTTTTAGGATTTGAAACAGCTCAGCTGGTATTCCATCACCTCCACTAGCTTTGTTCGTACTGATGTTTCCTAACACCCACTTGACTTTGCATTCCAGGATGTCTGGCTCTAGGTGAGTGATCACACCATCATGGTTATCTGGTTCTTGAAGATCTTTTTTGCATAGTTCTGTGTATTCTTGCCACCTCTTCTTAATGTCTTCTGCTTCTATTAGGTCCATACCATATCTGTCCTTTATTGTGCCCATCTTTGCCTGAAATGTTTGCTTGTATCTCTAATTTTCCTGAAGAGATCTCTAGTCTTTCCCATTCTATTGTTTTCCTCTATTTCTTTGCATGGATCACTGAGGAAGGCTTTCTTATCTCTCTTTGCTATTCTTTGGAACTCTGCATTCAGATGGGTATAGCTTTCCTTTTCTCCTTTGCCTTTAGCTACTCTTCTTTTCTCAGATATTTCTAAGACAACCTCAGACAACCATTTTGCCTTTTTGCATTTCTTTTTCTTGGAGATGGTCTTGATCACTGCCTTCTGTACAATGTCGCAAACCTCCATCTATCGTTCTTCAGGCATTCTGTTTATCAAATCTATTCCCTTGAATCTATTTGTCACTTCCACTGCATAATCATAAAGGATTTGATTTAGCTTATACTTGAATGGTCTAGTGGTTTTCCCTACTTTCTTCCATTTAAGTCTGAATTTTGCAATAAGGAGTTCATGATCTGAGCCACAGTCAGCTCCCGGTCTTGTTTTTGCTAACTGTATAGAGCTTCTCCATCTTCAGCTGCAAAGAATATAATCAATCTGATTTCAGTATTGACCATCTGGTGACGTCCATGTGTAGAGTTGTCTCTTGTGTTATCAAAAGAGGGTATTTGCTACAACCAGTGCATTCTCTTGGCAAAACTCTGTTAGCCTTTGCCCTACTTCATTTTGTACTTCAAGGCCAAACTTGCCTGTTACTCCAGGTATCTACTTCTGCATTCCAGTCCCCTATGATGAAAAGGACATCTTGTTTTGATGTTAGTTCTAGCAGGCCTTATCGGTCATCCTAGAACCTTTCAACTTTAGTTCTCACATTCTGGTAATTCCAGTTCCACCCCATTCCCTTGTACCTGGATTCTCCCACTCTGATGGGCAAAAGAATTTTCCACAAAGATGGAGATGTTCATTATGTGGACTACCCAATAGGGTATCCACTAGCCATGTGTGGCTACTGAGCCCTGAAATGTGGCTAATATGGTTGGGGAACTAACATCTTGATTTACATTTATTTTAATTATTTAAACAACCACAGTTGTCTAGTGGCCACCATATTTGCCAGGGTAGATAGCCCTTTCCAACTCACATTTTGTTGGAACTGACTCTTAATTTTGGTTTCTGTCTTTGACACTTTCCCTTGAAACATCTTTAGCTATAAGCTCTGCAGCCTGCTCAAACTCCAGACCCCAAGTGATCAGCTTTCAGTTTCATATCCATAACAAAATATTTCCTCTAAATCTCATGCAAATGTGATTTGATAATAACTGCTGTAGCATATGCTAGTCTATCTTTGTTAAGCCCCACAAGTTCATGTGCTTTGGTTCTCTGCCATTCTTAATCACTACTATTTTTAAATCTAGTTTTCATAGGAACTACTATCATGAGTTCTTCCCTTGTAAAAACTATATTGCCATCTTCTGTTTAGTTCTTAGTTTTGTATACCGTGGTTGAGGAATGAGAATTATGGAGTTGAAAAAATATGTAGATGTTTATAACAGTCTATGTAATAAATTCTATTGTGATTGGAAAATACTATTTTTGAATTTATTACATAGACTGTTATAAACATCTACATATCTATTCAACTCCATAAGATAAACTCCCTTTGGGGCTTTCCTGATAGCTCAGTTGGTAAAGAATCCGCCTGTAATGCAGGAGACCCTGGTTCGATTCCTGGGTCAGGAAGATCTGCTGGAGAAGGGATAAACTACCCACTCAAGTATTCTTGGGCTTCCCTTGTGGCTCAGCTGGTAAAGAATCCGTCTGCAGTGCAGGAGACTTGGGTTCAATCCCTGGGCTGGGAAGATACCCTGGAGAAGGGAAAGGCTACCGACTCCAGTATTCTGGCCTGGGGAATTCCATGGACTCCATGGGGTTGCAAAGAGTCAGACATGACTGAGCAACTCTCACTTTCTCTAAACTCTCTTTGAGTCAAAAACATAACTTCTATTTTTTCCCCTAAGGTTCTAATCTGCTGAGATCAAAGGGGATGTTTATTTCTCTTACATATTGTAGACTCTGGATATCACTGATCATTTTATTTCTTATTTTAGCTAGGAAAAAATAAGGAAACCTGGCCCAAGTAAGCATGATGGACTAAAAGGAGGAAAGTTGTCCTTACTCTTCATTTATGCTTCCCCTAAAACATCTTTCTTGGGAAGACAGTAGAATCTTAGTGTAGAAAGGGGCTTCAGAGATCATTTACTCCAAGCTTTCTGAAGATGCTTGAATCTTCTCTATCACAGATGGGTATGGAACTTTTGCATGAACATTTCCATGGATGTAGAATTAATCATCTCATTAGCCTGCTGCATTTCAAACAGCTATTTTAGCAAGATCTCCATTTTGAACTAAAAGTTTGCTCTTTCTATCCAACTGTCCTTTACTTTAGAGCTGTATAATAATCCCTCCAATACATAAGATGACCTTCAAATATTTAAATAAAGCTATAAACTCCCCTAAATTCCCAGGTTTCCTAAGGATCCTTCAGATTTTATGTATCTGATACATTTTCCTATCCCCTTACAATTCTGCTTACTTTCCTCCACCTTTGGTCCAGGTTATGAATGTCCCTGTTCAAATGTGGTGCCCAATTCTCCAGGACAGAATACAAAAAAATTCTGACTTTCCATATAACCAGATGTTAGTCCTCTATAAAAAATTCTGTTGTGGTTGAAAAAGAGTTCAATACTCCTCTTATAAAAATTAATTACCTCCTTACCTTTTAAAAAGTTTGAGACATCTTCCAATTGTGGAATATTATCTTCCCGGTATCCACAGTATTTAGAAAGCAAAGGTAAGTTTTTGAGATACTCTCTGCAGGCATGAGTTGGGTAAAGTTTGTTGAGCTCTCGGAACACAGTTCCCCAGGTCTTAATCTCTTCTTCAGTGAATTCAACCCTAGGAATGGGGTCTCCACTAATGAGATAAAGAGAAGTCATTCTGAATTAGCATCCAATAAACAGTAGCATATATTTTGTTTTCTATTTTCTATATGAGCATAATTTATGCCATTTATTTCATTTTTTCAAAGTTTTAAGTTATTTTTATAGTACACTTACTGTTTATAGCTCATAGCCAAATCTGCAAAATACTTTCGTCTTTTACGGTAGACGTTGTCTTTGAAGCCCTAATAATTAAAGAAAAGTTTTTAAATATCCATTCTAAAATATTGACAAATGATTTAGAAAACATTTCATTATTATGCGAGTGACTATAAAGAAGGGCTGTATAACTTATTTTGAGCAAGCACTGTTTAGAAGTTTATGATCATTTTAAAGTCAATGTTATATGATAGCGTTATATGATAGTGACTACAAAGATAAAAGATACTATGGATATAAAAATACTACAGTAGCTACAAAAATAAAATAGTTTGAGGAAAAAGAAAAGTACCACCCTAGTTAAAGTACATGGCTGTTTTCCAAGGGCAAGATTTTTTTCTTAATTGTTTGACTACATCTTCAGTTATACTTTCCTATAAAGTAATTAATAACAAAGTAGTAATTACTAATATTTGATATCATGGCAGCTGAATCTAGCCTCAGAGTTTACTGCAAAATGCTGACATATTAATCACTTGCAGAAGAAAATAATGATAATAAAAACAGAAAAAATAGCAACATTAGAATTTATACCTATAAAAGATATTTAATAAAAACAATAGGCAAAATAAGGCACCAAACAGTAAGTCTCAGGAGGAAATAATCCATAATACAAAATAGGAAAGAAGGGGAGGACACCTGAAAGGAAAGAATGAGACTTGTATGTTTAATGTAGATTTACAAGTCCCTACTATGCACCTGGCCTTGTGCTAAGATTCAGAAAAACACAGCACAATCTGGGTCTTCAAGGAGCTTCTTTTAACCAGTGATTTTGAAGCATATGATAAATGGCTTGTTAGAGACAGGCACAAATACCACTCGAACTCACAAGAGAAACTCGAATCCAAAGTATGTGAAGAGGACAGTGGGGGTAAGGAAAGGGTCCCCGGCGTTGACTCCTAAGCTAAGTCTCAAAAGAGGAGCTGAGAGAGCTAGGTGTAGGACAGGAAGCACAGCACCAAGGACAACGCAGAAATAATAGCATGTTGTGCCTGGGAAAACAGACACGATCCAACATTGTGGAAGTCTGGAGAGCAAGCTGGAGCGCGGTGAAGACTAGTTACAGGCCTGCTAACAAAGGTCTGTTTGAGAGCCTGGATTTTACTCTTGGGGTAATTGGAAGCCATTGGGATTTTTTTTTTTGAATAACAACTTTATCAAGATGTAAAATCACATACCTTAAAATTGACATTTTAAAGTGTATAATTTAGTGGCTTCTAGGATATTGTGCAACCACCTCCACCATGATTCCAGAACACTTTATCACCCCCAAAAGAAACACCCTACTCATTTGCAGACTATTCCTGTTTTTCCTCATCCCCAGCCCTGAAAGCCACTAATCTACTTCCAATTGCTAGGAATGTGCCTGGTCTGGACATTGTATATAAAAGAAATCACACAATATATGGCCTTCTGTGAATGGCTTTTCTTTCACTATGACAGAGATTTCAAAGTTCTTCACCCATGTTGAGTGTTTCACGCTTTTCTATGGCCATTAAAAGGAAAGTGAAGTCTCTCAGTTTGTGACCCGTGGACTGTAGCATACCAGGCTCCTCTATCCATGGGATTTTTCAAGCAAGGGTACTGGAGTGAGTTGCCATTTCCTTCTCCAGAGGATCTTCCCAACCCAGGGATCGAACCCGGTTGCCCACATTGCAGGCTTTACCATCTGAGCCACCAGGGAAGCCTCATGGCAATTAGTATTTCATTTGGGGACATACCATGCTTAAGTTATCCATTCATCATGATGGATATTTGGGTTGTTTCTACCTTTTTGCTACTATGAATAATGCTTTCATGAACATCCATTTACAAGTTTTCGCATGGACTTATATTTTCAATTCTCTTAGATCTGTACTTACGCACAAGAGGGGTAATTGTGACACTCAGGCTTTAGATCATTCTTGTGACTATAAGGAGAACAGGATGGAGGTGGCAAGGATGAAGTCAGGGAAACCAGTTAAGGGATATGGTAAGAATAAACAAGGAACAAATTTAAGAAGTAGTTAGGAGGTGAAAATCAGCAGGCCTTGGTAGTAGGTCAGTAAAACTGATTTACCTCCTTTTCCCCTTTCCATAAACATGCCCCAGATTTTCTTACCTTTGAATCTTTGCTCGTTTTGCAATGAATTGTCCTTTCTCTCCGTCTCTTTACTGCCCAAATTCTCTAAGGCAAAGTTAACAGGTTGCCTTTCTCTGATCTCTTCAGCTAGAAGTGTTTCCTCCCTTGTATACATCTCAAAACAGCCTTTGCATGCCACTTAGCACACTTTTCATATGTAAATCTTGTATGTGTGTTTATATATACCTGATTTACTTTTGCAGCTAGACTGTAAGCTCCCCAAGGGCAGTTATAGGAATTCATTAATTCCAATACTTACTTGATAAGATATTATTATAAATTCACTGATCAGCTGGGAGCTGTCTAAAGCAGTACATGGTCACATTTATACAGCTAATGAGTGAGAGAAGCTAGATTAAATCCCTGGCCTGTACAACTCTAATGTGGACTTGATCTTCTCCTCCCATCCTAGGATCCTAGACATCCATAAGAAGTCCTAATGCGCCAGACTTAGTAATGCTCCAACTCACGCCTGTACTGTATCACATTTTAATAGAAACTGCAGACACAGTCTTAACTGTATCATAGTTCTTGGAAGAGCTCTCAATTTTAAGAATTCCAAACATGGGACAGATGTTTTGGAGCCAATGAAATTGGACGCTCTTCAGTCACTTGGTATCAAGTCCACGAACATGAAGGTCTAGTAACACTTCCTGAAACTCAGATTAATCAAGATCCTTATTTAGTCTAGAATAAGCACTTTCTCTAAAAAAGAAAAATAATACCCTTAACATTTTAGTTTGTTTTAAATTATTTTCATGAAAATATTATATTTTTATATTTTATATTTAAAATATTTACAGGATGGTCAGCATCCAGTTCAGAACCATACATCAGAACTCTGTTGGAACAATGGTCCAGGTCAGAAATCTTCTTTGGAAACCAAGGAACAGTTTCCATACCTGCAAAATACAAAAACCACTACAGTTGAAGATATCCTCTTAAATTAGGCAATAAGAAAGAAGAAATTAAGGAAGTCACAAATGCATTTGGATGAGATTTTTTATTTTGGCTTGCACTTTGAGGCAAAATGTAAACAAGTAAGTTGCTCTAGTTCTAATAAGTACATCTTATTCAAAATTTTTGAATTTAAAAATGTTTTGAGCCTTAACTTCTTAAGTCTTGGAGAAATGATGTATTTTAGTCACAGACCAAAAGTTCAAAACAGTTTAAGCTACAACTTTCAGTTCAGTTCAGTCGCTCTCTTTGCAACCCCATGAATTGCAGCACGCCAGGCCTCCCTGTCCATCACCAACTCCCAGAGTTTACTCAAACTCATGTCCATTGAGTCGGTGATGCCATCCAGCCATCTCATCCTCTGTCGTCCCATTCTCCTCCTGCCCCCAATCCCTCCCAGCATCAGGGTCTTTCCCAATGAGTCAACTCTTCACATGAGGTGGCCAAAGTATTGGAATTTCAGCTTTAGCATCAGTCCTTCCAAAGAACACCCAGGACTGATCTCTTTTAGAATGGACTGGTTGGATCTCCTTGCAGTCCAAGGGACTCTCAAGAGTCTTCTCCAACACCACAGTTCAAAAGCATCAATTCTTTGGTGCTCAGCCTTCTTCACAGTCCAACTCTCACATCCATACATGACCACTGGGAAAACCACAGCCTTGACTAGACGGACCTTTGTTGGCAAAGTAATATCTCTGCTTTTTAATCGGCTGTCTAGGTTGGTCATAACTTTCCTTCCAAAGAGTAAGCGTCTTTTAATTTCATGGCTGCAATCACCAGCTGCAGTGATTTTGGAGCCAAGAAAAATAAAGTCTGACACTGTTTCCCCATCTATCTCCCATGAAGTGATGGGACCAGATGCCATGATCTTCGTTTTCTGGATGCTGAGCTTTAAGCCAACTTTTTCACTCTCCTCTTTCACTTTCATCAAGAGGCTCTTTAGTTCCTCTTCACTTTCTGCCATAAGGGTGGTGTCATCTGCATATCTAAGGTTTTTTATATTTCTCCCAGCAATCTTGATTCTAGCTTGCACTTCCTCCAGCCCAGTGTTTCTCATGATGTACTCTGCATATAAGTTAAATAAGCAGGATGACAATATACAGCCTTGACGTACTCCTTTTCCTATTTGGAACCAGTCTGTTGTTCCATGTCCAGTTCTAACTGTTGCTTCCTGACCTGCATATACGTTTCTCAAGAGGCAGGTCAGGTGGTCTGGTATTCCCATCTCTTTCAGAATTTTCCACAGTTTATTGTGATCCACACAGTCAAAGGCTTTGGCATAGGTACAACTTTAGCTATCTTTAAAAAGTAGATGAGGATGAACTTTACAGATCAGGTGCAAATTTATTAAAAACTCTGAATGTTTTTAAATTTAAATGTTTAAAACTCTGAATGTCTTTAAATTTAAATGCTTTTAAATTATTAAAAACTCTGAATGTGTGGCTCAGCTGGTAAAGAATCTGCCTTTAATGCAGGACACCTGGGTTTGATACCTGGGTTGGGAAGATCCCCTGGAGAAGGAAAACTTTATCCACCTCAGTATTCTGACCTGGAGAATTCCATGGACTGTATAGTCCATGGGGTCGCAAAGAGTTGGACACAAGAAACTTTCACTTTCACTGAATGTTTATTTTTGTTGATTAAAATTATCCTAGATATCACATATGTCTTTGCCACTTTGATCTTCTTGCTGTCCCTCATACATACAAGCCTTCCTAAAGCTCTTCTCCCTGGAATAACTATTCCACTCCCAGCCCTGCTCCACCTCATCTTTCAGTTTTCCTGAGAATATCCTTCTCCTTCAAGACCCAAATCAAATGAGCCTTCCCTGACCCTGTAGGTGGCGCTAATTCTCTATCTTCTAGGTTCCCGGGACTATGATTCTAATTCTCCAAAAGCTTTTACTATGTTTTACTGTAATGAAACCGTATATAGCTGTCTTACAGAAAAGAATTGGAATGACTCTAGGGTACGATTATTTTTTTATATCCCCATTTCTTAGTAGAAATATCTGACACAAGCTGCTGTTCCCTAAATATCAACTGAACGGTTTAGCCACTATAAAACTCATCATTTTAGAGACGAGGTAACCAAAGTCCAGGGCTTCCCAAGTAAGGAATCTGCCTGCCAATGCAGGGGACACAGGTTCGATCCCTGGGTCAGGAATATCCCCTGGAGAAGAGAATGGCAACCCACTCCAGTATTCTTGCCTGGAGAATCCTGTGAACAGAGGAGCCTGGCGGGCTATAGTCCATGGGGTCACAAATAGCTGGACACGACTGAAGTGACTTAGCATACATAGGCATACAAATACATAACAGATGACTATCAGCGCTTATTACATCCCCAATCTTGTGACATAATCTGAAGGGATTATTTAAAATTGAGGACCATATACAAAAATGACTGATTTATTTGCTTGTGTTTTGCCCTAGGTAAACTACAAGGATTTTTTCACAATAGAGATTTTAGACTATATCCTTGCTATCTGAGCATCCAAAAACTTAGAGGGCTTTACTGCTTTTCCATTTGGTTTTGGTGGAAGCGAGGGCAAGGAAGAATGTTGCATTTCACATATAAAGTATTTCATATCATAGTCGTCGGTAATTGTCAACAGTTTTAGCAGATTTAAATATCCATTTAATATCTGCTAAGAATCTGCCCTGTAAGAGTTATTAAGTGCTCAGAGATTGTGAATTTGAGATTTGTGAAACCAAGAAATGCCTGACAATTTAAAAATTGAGATAACTAAATTGATTTCTAACTATTCTGAATTCTTTATTATACTCAAGGTTTCCTTTTCACTTCTCTCACCTTTGATAAAGTGTTGCTTTATAATTTTTCTTTAGCACCTTGAGCACCTTGAGTTACATTTTGTATTTCTTTATTATCAGATTGTAAGCAATTTGAAGAGACAGTGTTTGATTTTTACTTTCATGCCTTTAAGATAAACATAAGATCAGACACATATATTATGCACTTAATCATCTGAGTAGCATTTTCACCTTTCAACTTACCGTCTTCCTTCACAGTAAAATTATCTGGTAGATTCACAGAAAGAATATTAGAATGAGACTTCAACAGATGAAAAATATCATTCAGTTGTTCTCTACTGATATCACAGTCAACAAAAATCTCAAATTCTGAGCTTCTTCTCTTTGATTTTCGGGACTCGATGTGTAACAGGTTCACATGCTTCTCCTGTGGAAAGAAGAAGATGAAGAGTATCCATGGCTGCCTCAAATGGTTATAGTCTCTGAGCGAACTGCTTTCATTACCGCTGAAAATCAATCTCATCATTTGTCACGGTAGCCAGCGGGGGGAAAAGTCCATTTTCAGTGCTGCCAACAGCAAAACAATTCCTCCTAAATGTTAGGTACTTTTTTTTTAAGTTTGAAAAATCCATCACACCCTCCAGAAACCAATAAATGAAATGAACACCCACTAGGGAGTCCCCCAGATTTCCACAACTGATTGGCATTCAAATCAAAAGACCTAGTCTTCTAGATGAAAAGAACTCTTTGAAAATTCTCACAAATAAAGGCTAGCTTTTTGAAAAAGTTATCTTAGTGTCTAGTCCTTCAGAAAGAAAAGTTTCCTTTGAAAAAATCCATTTACTAAAACTAGATGAACAGCTTGAACACAAAATGTTGAATACCTCCAATCTCCTAGGCTACAAACTCAAGTAACCAGCTGAATCAGATTGCTTCTTCTGATGTCTTCCCATGCCAGCCTGAGCTATGGGTGCCATATGTGTAACCCTGCTAGGGGAGGGCATCTTCTGTTACCAACTTGGGTGGTAAGGGAAAATGGTGACATAATCATGAAACATAAGAACCAATCATCCAACATCTAAAAAATGAGAAAGAGTAGATGCTCTCCAATACTAACATGTCGAATCTAAATTAACTTCATGAACACCTGTATAGCCAGGTAAGGGCGGTGAAGCATATGAAGAAAGACAAGACATACAAGAAGTTGACAATGTAATTGGCTAATACATGAAAGACTAAGTGTGTGTGTGTGTGTGTGTGTGTGTGTGTGTGTGTGTGTACGCACGCACGCACGCGCTCAGTCGTGTCCAACTTTTTGTGGCTCCGTGGACTGTAGACCACCAGGATCCTCCTCTGTCCATGGAATTTTCCAGGCAAGAATACTAGAGTGGGTTGCCATTTCCTACTCCAGAGGATCTTTCCCACCCAGGGATCAAACCTTCATTTCTTGTGTCTCCTGCATCGGCAGGTGGATTCTTTACCACTAGCACCACCTAGGGAGCCTGAAAGACTTAAGAAAATACAAATTTTGGCTTCAGGTGCAGAAGATGTTCCACAAAGGGAAAAAGCATCATGAGCTGAAGAAAGTAGAAGCTTCTATAAAGTAGATAGGAACTGAGGCAAGTCTTAATAAACAGAAGGGGAGTGGTGGGATTCCAAACAAGAGGGACTTGTATGAGTAAAAGTAGGGATGAGATAATTATCAGGGAACATGAACTTGAGAAATAACAATAGAGAGTGAGTGTCAGGGATGTTGGGAACTGGAATAGGCAGGGTTCATCCTGGAATGTAGAATCTATCATGGAACCAATAGAAGAAAGTGAGCTACAAATACTGGAGCTGATCAGGAACAAAGGAGAGTTTCAGTGAATCTATTTCTTATGAATTTTATAATAAGAAATATTTTTTGAATGATTATTTGAACAAATGTAAAGCTATACATTATGTTTTTGGAGAAAAAGACACAAAATGTCATTTCTTCCTAAATCAATCTAAAATTGAGTGCTATTAAAATCAAAATATTGATGGAATGTGGCAAGGAAATATAATCAAATAATTTAAAAGTCCATCCAGGAGAAAAATTTAGTCAAGATCCAAGAAAATTCCAGTAAAGTTAAAGCAATAAGTGAGACATTCCCTATCAGATATTTCAATTACAGAAACAGAGGCACAGAGAGGTTAAGCAGTTTACCCAAAGGCACACAGTTAGTAAGTGTTCAAGCTGGCATTCAAAGTCAGGCTGTCCAAATCCATAGTCTATGCCCTTAAACACTAGGTTGTAATCTTGTTCTAGGTACATAAAGAAATAAAAAGTCAGAATAATGGATAATATGGCTTTTCTCTGAGCAAGATTTACATAATCTTAATAATGAAAACACTAAAGACTGATATAGCCAAAAATTGGGGCATAATACACTGGGAAGGTGGGGGAAAGGGGAGTCAGGAGGCCTCTAGAAAGGGAGTTGTGCCAAGGAAGCTGAATGTTTACTTCCATCGGAGAAAACCAATAGGTAATAGCTACAAATGGAAAAATCAAGAAATAGCAGCAGAACACACATATTGTTTATAAATGTAGAAGTTAATACCATACAATATAGTTAAAAGAGTTGAAAAATGGTTGCCCCCTATAGGTTGAAAAAGTGAAAAAAAAAGTCAAACCTGGGTCTCCTGCACCAGCACTTTACCATCTGAGCCACCAGTGAAGCTCAGCGGATAGGAATCCCCCGGCTAACGCAGAGGTCATGAGTTCACTCCCTGGGTCAGTAAGACCCCCTGGGGGAGGGAAAGGCAACCCGTGCCAGTACCCTTGCCTGGGAGAGGAGCCTGGCAGGCTCCAGTGCATGGGGTCACAGAAGAGTCAAACACAACTTAGTGACTAGACAACAACAACAGTCATTTCTCTACTAACATAACTGTTCAGTGTTTGTCTTCTGCACTGGATTGTGTGCACTGGGTCTGCTCTGCTCCCGCCCACATCTCTGTATCCAGCAGGGCACTGTGCCCTTAGTGAGGTGAAGTCGCTCAGTCCTGTCCAACTCTTTGCGACCCCATGGACTGTAGCCCACCAGGCTCCTCTGTCCATGGGATTTTCCAGGCAATAGTACTGGAGTGGATTGCCATTTCCTTCACCAGAGGATCTTCCCAACCCAGGGATCGAACCCGGGTCTCCCGCATTGTAGACAGACGCTTTACCGTCTGAGCCACCAGGGGCGAAGTACCATGCCCTTCAGTTCAGTTCAGTCGCTCAGTCGTGTCCAAGTCTTTGCAACCCCATGAATCGCAGCTAGCACTCAGTAAATACTCGTGTTCCGACTGGCTGACCCAATTTCCTTAAGACAGATTTATGAAAGTAAAACTACTGGGCCGAAATGTGTGAACACTTTAAGACTCACAATACATATTGCCAGATTGTTTCCCTACACATCACAGAAATTTTCCTTCACATCAAAGGTGTAGTTAAGTGCCAAATCCACTGAAGCTCTGACGGTAAGGAGTAGTATAATTGTAGAATCCTTGTGATTTTGCTGTATAAAAATATAATTTAACATATTAATATCAATGATATCATTAAAATCTGAATATTTATTTAGCTAAAATTAAAATTTGCTTCTTCAAAATCTATGAAGTAAATCTTTCTTTCTCCACTTCTTTATTACTTAAATAATAAGTTGTTTCTATAAATTGTTTGTATCCCTTGCCCACCTGATAGAACTGAGCAATATTTTAGAAATTTAAATGCTTAAAACATTTCTGTAGTCCACCAATGACGAATTTACAAATAATCTTATAGATCCATTTCATAAAAGTTTTATGCAAAAATATGGAGAGTATTTACCTGGAAGATTTTCAGTGCTTTTATAAGTCCTCCAACTTCATTTTTTAAGGAAAAAATAAGGGTTGCTCTTCCCCTTTCGAAGGAATGGTCTTTGTTTTCCTTATTGTCTTCAATCATGATCAGTTTGGTGTACTCCTCTAAAAACAAAGTATGAAAATAGAAAGATATAAAAAAGAAAGTTATGCAATGTAGGCAATGTTTGATAATACAGATATTTGAAACTCAGACAATATTTGATAACATTAACCAAGTTTTAGTTTCTTCACCTATAAAACATGAGTGTACAGATATACTTTGCAAGGCCATAATGAGACCAAAATAAGCTAAAAGATTGCCTAGCATAGTACTTAGAATATAATAGGCATACAATACATGTTAGTAGTTTCCTTCTCTTTTTTTTTTCCTAATCCAGTGCTTTCGGGGTATGACTCAAGCCCATGGACTTCTTGCAGTCGTCCTGACTATTGTGGTCTGAACTGAGCACTCTTCCTCTATGAGAACCTACCTCCTCTCCCCCTACAATTTTAGCACTTTATTAAACTGGATCTTTCTTGTTTTTTTTAGTTTCAGATGTACAACTTAGTGATTCAATGTTTTCATAGATTATATTCCAGTTAAAATTATCATAAAATACTGACTATATTCTCTGTGCTGTATAATATATATATCCTTGTAGCTTATTTATTTTATAGGTAGTAATTTTTACTGTTAATCTCCTGTGCTATTTTGCCCCTTCCTCCTCTACTCTCCCACTGGTAAACACCAGCTGTTCTCTGTATCTGTAAGTCTGTTTCTCTTATTTTCATTTACTTGTTTCATATTTTAGATTTCACATGTAAATGATAATATACAGGATTTGTCTTTCTCTGACTTATTTCAGTAAGCATCATACCCTCGGGGTCCATCCATATTGCTGCCAATGTCAGAATTTCATTATTTTTATGGCTAATATTTCATTGCGTGTATATACATATTTATATATTGTTGTTGTTCAGCCACTAAATCATGTCCAGCTCTCACAAGGCTTCTCTGTCCCTCACTATCTCCTGGAGTTTACTCAAATTCATGTCCATTGAATGGGTGATGCCATCCAACCATCTCGTCCTCTGCTGCCCCCTTCTTTTGAATTCAATCATATATATATGCCTCTGTATCTTGGCTATTATAAATAATACTACTGTGAATATTGGGGTGCTTGTATCTTTTCAAAGTAGTGTTTTCATTTTCTTTGAGTGTAAGCCCACGAGGAATTTCTGAATCACATTGTAGTTCTATTTTTAGTTTTTTGAGGCACTTCCATACCATTTTACATAGTGGCTGCAACAATTTACATTCCCACCAACAGTGCAGAAGGGTTACCTTTTCTCCACATCTCACCATTTGTTAATTGTAGTTATACTGGGTCTTGAATGGCTTTCCTCAAAAGTGTCACTCATACATGGCTTCTAAAAAGAGAGCAAACTCCTTCAGAACAGGGATAGGGCCTTTTATTTCTTTTGTAAATTCAAGAGCCTGGACAGCTCTGGACACAGGTGGACTAGATGGATAACTGCTAGCCCAGAGAATTTTGGTTCCAGGTAAGAATCTGCTTTCTCTCTGACTGTGGAATGCCCTAGGCCATGAGCCTTGAAGCCATTTTAGTATTGGCCTACAAGTACCATATGATTACAAGTACAACTGTGTGTATATGTGTTGGGGAAGGTGAGAATAGTGTAGCAGATAGATGTAGGGTACAGTAACTTTGTACTGGTGACTCTCAATTGAGAAATACACACTTGAGAAATAAGATTTAGATTAGTAAATGGAAACAGCATATGGAAGATTTACGGTTATTAGTTTTCTTTGGGTTATTAATTCTTCCTAATTGCCCAGGTTCACCTCATTGTTCTAGCAGAACTGACGTTTAACAACTTAAATTGACATAACCAATCTCACTGCCTTTCGCCACCTTGCATGCATTGATCCAAGCCTGTGGAGCAAGTATCATAGGATGGCATGGGCTTGAAGCCAGAGAGACTGTGTTCCAGCCCCCCGCAATTCAAACTTCATGAACTCATGGAAGCCTTCCCTGACCTCCCCAAGTCAACCCCTAGTGTTGATTCTCATTGCACCAGATACTTCCTACTCATAACAACAGTCACAGGTGCAGCTGTAGCTCACCTGTATATATGGTTGTTCTGTATTTACAACTAGCCTATGAGTTCTGTGGGGGGCAGGGATTACATATACTTTTATTCACCATTGTTAGTACCTAGCACAGTCTCTGCACATAACAGGGACCAAATAGAGGTCACAGAATGAATAAATGAATGAAAGACTGGCAACAGACATGGTCCCTGTGCTCAGGAAACTATGAGTCTTATGTAGAAGAGCAATGTGAAGGACAAGCACTGTAGCAGAGAGCACAGATGGTAGAGAGATGGCAGTGGCTAGATTCATTATCTCACTGTGTATTTAGAGGTGCTTCACTGGAGATGTGTTTGAATTCCTCTCCTAAAGGAAAAGGGGGAAGAGCTCATGAGGATGTGAAAGACAACAGATGACAGGTGAAAGACAACAGGAGGAGACCAAGTATTTCAGAGCACTGAGGGATCACGTAGGCATGGTAAGCGGGTCAGAGCCTTCAAAAGGCTCTGTGCAGTTAATGCAGAGGAGTTTGGACTTGATTTTCTATGCCCATCCAGATACCCATCTCAGGTACCCATACAATGACCAGCCCGATGAAAGGCTAAGTGAGAAAAGTTAGGACAAGGTAATTTCCCATTAAGCTAAATTCTTGGCTTTGATATGCTTTCTATAGGCTGATGCAAAATGAGGGGCTTCATGAATTTTTGTCCTTCTGACCAGAGAACTTTGTGAGTTTTCTCTTTTGGCCATAATGCCCTTTTTAAAACCCATACTGTGTAACATTTAGGGGTACCTTATAAGAAGGAACCCTAAGAGCCCTATCTGGCTTGATAGAAGTTATAAAGTACCAAATAAAGCTCAGGAATTTCCAACTGCTATGGTCATAAACAATAGTCTGCTACTAAATTTGCCAATGGAGTACAATTTTCTATTTCAGAATCCAGTCTTTGATACCTTTGAAATTTAGTTTTAAAAAATATTTATCAGGCAGATACTAAGTTGAAGGACTTCTACATATAAGTTCAGAGAATATGAAGATAAAGAATTTCCCATGCCATGATGACAAGATTCCATCCATTTTTAACAACCCAAGAGGTGGGTAAGGGAACTGATACTTGTCAAATACCTATATATATCATGCACTAATATTGTCCTATATAATTCTCATAAAAATCTTGGTGGAGAGAGATAGGAATTATATTCATTTTATAAATGAGAAAACTGAAGCTTAGAGAAACTAACCTGTCCATGGTAACACAGCTAGAAATGTAAGAACACATATTGAAAACTGGCCTATGAAAATGTGAATGCTAATGTATGTATCTGCTTTCACAGAATTACCCTAAAAATGTTCAGAAACACAAAAAGTAGAGCAAAATTCCTAGGATCTAGTTGAAAGTTGATGTCTCAGATGAACTAGATATCTACCTTGGCATCTTCTCAACCACTATTTACACTGCAAAACAGTGTAAGGAAATATCTAATCACTAGTCTAACATTTGTCAGTGTATGACCTTGGGCACACTACCTAACTTTTCTAATACAGCAAAGTAACCAAACAGTTAATCAGAACTCACAGCATTCAAAACTTGCTTACACATTTTAAACACATAATGTGTCTTGGTATTCTGGTGTTTTCCCCAGAGAAGAAACTAAGCTACTTCAGGTACCTAAAAATATAAAATTCAAAATTTAACAAATACTTATCAAATCATTGAGATTAAAACCAAAACTGCTTAGATATTTCTAATCGTGTCAATTTATTCTCTGCAACTAAGACAATCTCTGTGTCAAATGCTTTAAAGCCAAATGGCCAGTTAAACTTAATGATAATGTGGATTTTTTCTATGATTCAAATGATTACTAGTGGTAAAACAAATAAAATTTCAACACAAGCACATTTACATGAATGAATTACTATAGTTAGTATTAGGGCAGTAGAGATGAAAAAGACAAAGAAGACTATTTGCCTCAAAGGAATTCACAGATTTATTATGAGGTGGAGGAGAGACAGACTTTCCAGCAAGGACAAATAGGCAGAAGAGAACAGTATACTGAGATCCGAGCTATGATATCTGAGAAGCACGCCAAACCTCACCTACTTCCCAACCCTGTGACCAATATCCCATGAGATTCTGAAGGTGTTGGAGATGGTTTGTGGTCCATCCCTAAGTCTCTGAGCAGAAAAGATTTATGAATGGGAAGCAAGACATCCAAAAAGGGATTTTCAGCTTCAAAGGAATTGACCGTTTCTTCAGGCAAGCTTAATTATACACAGGAAATTCTGAATTGGTGGCTCTAGGGTTAAAAATTCACGGATGGTCTCAGATTTGCATTCTTAGAGATGTGAAAACCTTTGGAAACAGTTCTTACATGTCTAACCATCACTCAAAGACCATGCACTTTTTTTTTTCTCACAGTATTGGTGACTTTGTCCTATAGTATACAACTGCCAAAAATAAGAGAGATGTAAAATGATAAAGCAGATTTCTGTAATAAATCCAACTACAAATCCATGTAGACAAGTTATAATTTCTATGTGCATTAATTTCCTTATATGCAAAATTGGATGGAGGCTAATTACCCCCAAGTTTGTGGCTATAAGGAGAAGCAGTATAGTATATGAAACTCTTAGAACAGATGCTGACCTACACTAAGTACTCAGTAAATATTAGCTCTAACAATGGGAAGTGCATCCCACATTTTCCAGTCTTTCAAAAAAAAAAGTTAAACATAATAAAACTGATATCCTAAAGTTCCCTGGCTAAAAACTATTCTTTCCCTGGGAATTAAGCATTTCACAAGATAGTTATAAATCTACTTCTTATAATAGAAAGCACATGAAAAGATTGTGTTATGGCATAAAATTTAAGTATCTTTTGTCTTAAGGTGTTTTTCAGTTTTATTTGTTTATTTGCTATGAAACCCCTAAGCGTATTAAGTTCCAAATCTCAAGTGAATAGTTTAGCAATTCTTTTGCAAACAAGCAGATGAAGACTCCAAAGTACAATTTACTGAGTCAGTCTATATTTACTGAGTCCCCATTTTCCCTCATATTATCACCATAACATGCTGAAGTAACAGCATTCTGAAAATATGTTATTTCCTGGTCTACCACTATTTTCAGAATATAAGCAAACTTTAACAACAAGCAAGGAACAGAAAACAGGAAAGAAAAATGATGTTTTTGCCAGTCAGTGGTATCACCAACAGAGTTCAGATCTCCTGATAGTTCATCCTTCAACAGTCCCTCAGAGCTTAGAATGCAACTCTTCATATCAAACTATATCAAGACTTTTTTTCACATTTCAAAACTGACCCTTAACCTCCTGTGGCAGGAGCCACTGTAAGAAGGTACTAATGCTCATAGCTAATCCATCATTTTGGGCTTCATAATTCTTTCTTTTCTCCCTGGTTCTGAAATGGATCCAGTGTTGCCTAATGCGTGGGGGTAGAGGAAGGTGAAGGATACGTTAACTGAATATTTATGACAGGTAAGGCATTTTGTATACTGAGATTTGGGAATATCCTATCCCTCTTGTTAAGTCAATATAAGAATGAAGTTTCTCAGAAGGGACTTCTGCTAAGAAACTAGAAGAAAAGAGTTCTCCCCGCTCCCCAACTCTAACCCCAAAATCAACTTAAGAACATAGGGCTTTGATCTTTACTAAAATTTGGCCGCAGCTTGACCTGATAGAACTTATGAAGCATTTTTATTCTGTCTTTATTGTTACTCCCAAACCCCTTTCAGAACCTCAACATTTTCCCCTTGTCACTTTTTTTCTTTCCCCCTTCAGGCTACCTACCCCCTCTTACTCCTTCAGGGGCAAAGCCCACCATACTAGCCTAGTAAGACAAAAGGTTATGAAGTATCCAATGGGTCACACTTGTTTGGACATATGTCTCATGAAGAAGTGTATATTTTACTTTGAAAGCAACACTCTAATAGGCCAGTGCCAACTGGTACTTCCCGCTTTTCTGTGAGAGGCAGTGAGCTATTCTCCTATCACCTTTCCTGATCTGAGTAAAGACACACTGGGATATAGGAACCTGCCATGTGAAATAATGAACACATACCAAGAAGGCAGTCCGAAGTCCAACATGCCCTTGGTATAGAAGAGGTCAAGGTGTTTACACTGACTGTTTTCTCCATTAAGTTTAATCAGTAACAGTGTAACTTAAATTTCTATGATCTAGGAAGCACAGAGCATTATTAAAGTATTTTGAAAGCATGGATGCTATTTGAAGACAGAATTAAAAGCTTCTGGAAAGACTGGTGAGAAAGAAGAGAACCCTCCAGAGAACCTTGATGTTCTTTTCTGAATGGAGGAAGGGAATGAGGATGAAAGTAAAGAAATAAAAAATAAAATATGAAAATGTGAAAAACATTATTTCAGGAAATAAAGGCACCAGCAAACAAAATGGTAATAGAAGATACATCCCTGCCTGAAGATAATCTGACAATAATACATCTCCAAATGAACTCCAGTGAACTTCATAGGTCACAGATTATAGCTTTACAGAACCATGTATAATTATTTTAAGCTGTGCTCACTTCTACTTTTAAACCAAATAAGTGAATTCCATCCTTCTTTGAGAATTAATTGACAGGCGCAAACTTTCACTGGGTTCGAAAGTTCAACTCTAGTCTTTTTGCCCTAAGTCAATTAGAGCAGAGCATCAGTGGGGAGTTAATTTTAAACCTCTGTAAACCAAATGGCCAGAGGCAAGATTAAGCTTACCTCGACTATTAACAGGATCTGAACTAGTAGGTCGGATGCCTCTTTGTTAGCTGCAACCTAGTACTGGAGCTCTTAGTCCTGGGTTGGGGTGGAGGTGATAAGATGTGATGCTTGAGAGGCTTTGCATCAGAGACTCCCTTTTCTTTGGGAGCGTCTAAGGGAAGGTTCCCTTTGTAGGAGTAGAAGGAAAAAAAGAGATGTTTTAGTTTGACATAGAAGAGAAGAAGAGTGCGTCTGTTTCTGCTAGCATAGAGGAATCATGCACTCTTGGGTTCAACTCAACTTCAGTTTCCTCACCTGTAAAATTCAAGACATATCTACTTCACAGGGTTTGTTGGGGAGGTGAAATCAGATGACATGTAAAGAGCCTGTTTCTGGCACTCAAGAGGTCCTCAAAAATAGTATCTTTTCGCCCCAAAGAGAGTAGGCGGAAGGCAGAAGAATGAGTGACCACAGGAGCACAACTTCGACTTCCCAGACCCAGCTCCCCACAAGCATTTACCTCCCGGAGGATGATCCTGCCTCTCCCCGAGCCAGCCCAACGCCCCCAAATCCTTGACGGTGGTCCCTGATCCCGACGGGAAGGCACCAACCCACTCACCTCGAGGGCGGCTTAGCTGTGAGCTAGATCCGCGCGCAGCCTCGCGCTGCCCGCCTCTTATAGAGGCGGGCGTCAGAGCCGACCAATGGGAGCCCGAGACGGCCGTGCAGTGACCAATGAGGAAAGGGTTCGCCTCCGGGCGGGGGTTGACGGGGCACCCAAGGAGCTGACCTCCTCTGGGTGCTGACTGTCCCTGCCAGCCTGCGCGGAGACTCGCACGCCTTAGCCTTTTAACTAAGCTAATGTGAGGCCATCCTTAACTACAGAAGTCCGACCAATATTAAGCAATCGAGTTGGAAATTCCCTCCAAATCAAGATAACATCCGTTATTGACATCGTAGGCTTGCACTGCTTATCCTGCTTGGCAACAGAAGCAGGAATCCGCCGCCCCACCCCCACCCCACCTCCCAGAATATGTGCTCTTAGGTTAATAGTCCAGCCCAGCCTCATCGTTCTCTTGATGCCTTCCCTTGTTCCTTAAAACAAAGCAATTGACCTTTTAAGAAGTGTTCCGTACCTTTCCAATTTAAGAAACTTTAAAGCTGCAAACAGATGAGCACGCTGTATTAGCAGAACATCGTACGTGAACAACGTGGCACTAAGTTCAAAAATTTGGACTAAAGTACTTGTTGATTGAGCACTCAGTCCATAAGATCCTGTCCCCAAAGGCTATATATGTGCTTCAACTTTTTTAAAGTCAAGTTTGTTGATGTATAATTTACTCACAGTAAAATTCACCCTTTTGAGATGTACATTTCTGAGTTCTGACAGATATAGTTGTGTAGCCACCAAAGGAACATAATATAGAAAGTTTTTCTCACCTCAAAAAAGCTCCTGTTTCAATTCTCTCCCCGTACATCCAACCCTTGACAACCACTGATGTAATTTATGTCAGTCTAGTTTTTCCTTTTCTGGCATGTCATACAAACGGAACTATACTGGCATGTGTTTATGGCTCTGGCACTTAACATGATGTTTTTGAATATCATCCATTTTGTTGCCTGTCTATCAGTAGTTTGTTCCTTTTCATTGCTGAATACATTTTTAAAATGCAGGACACCTACTGCTTTCAAGTGCACTCCTCCTTTTATCTGCCTAATAATACTATGAGATAAATATTATCCTCATTTTACAGGTAAGGAAACTCAGGCTCAGAGAGGTTCTATGACCCTTCTCTGGCACAGGCTGGTAAATAGAATCTCAAACAAAAGTATTTTGACTTTAAATCTGGTATTTTTACTACAATTCCATGAAAATCACTAGCCAGGTACAGACGTTTCAGAATCAAGCTGTGGTCAAAGACTGATTTCCTAAAGTTGGGTCTTAACCACCTCTGTTAAGTCGTTCAAAGAAATCAGGAGAACAAGTTGGGCACTAGCTCTATGTGAAAAGCTTTGAGTAATTGATATAAATCTATCTAAGGTCACTTTGAAGGACTGCGCAAAGCAGGAATTGTCTCTGGACCTCACTGAACGTACTCAGCTCCCACAATCCTAGGAGCTTGCAGGCATTTGGGTTTTCCCACTACTCTGACAGAATTCTAAGGTAATGCTGACTCTCCCCTAGGTATAATGTTTGACATCTCAAACATTGTGCTTGGAATTCCACCAAAGAATAATTTTCACTGGAGCTAATGATACAATTTAAATTAAATTCATACACTCTGACAAGGCACAGAGAAAGAACTATCACTTGGAGAAAAATTATGTGTATATATATGCCTAATTAGAAGAGCTTATAATTAATATAAAACTGATATCATAGAATGAAAAAATTACATTTCCATGGAAGTTATGGAAGAGGTAAATTAATCAAGACTTGAAGAAAAGAAGCCGTCTCAGTAAATGTATTCATTTTCCACCATTGCTGGAACAATTTGCAACAAGCTTAGTGGTTTAAAACAACACACATTTATTATCTTATAGTTCTGAAGGTCAGATCCAAAATGGGTTTCACTAATCTAAAATCAAGGTGTCAACTGGCTTATGTTCCTTTTGGAGGCTCCAGAAGAAAATCTGTTCTCTTGCCTTTCCTAGCTACTAGAGGTCCCCTGTGTTCCTTGGCAGTAATAAACCATAGTGGAAAGGAATATGAAAAAGAATATAACTGAATCACTTTACTATACACCAGAAAAAGACACATTGTAAATCAACACTACTTCAATCAAAATAAATTAAAAAAAAGTTTTTAAGAGACTTTCAATTGCCTTTAATGCTACTCTCCAAGTTAAGGACAGAAGTGTCACCACTGGATTCAGCAACAGGGAAGTCACTGGGATCCTCGATAAAAGCATCAGTGATATATGGCAAAGGGAATCCAGTTTGTATGTGCAGAGGTAAGATTAGGCTTCAGAAATAATATCAGCTCCTTCAGGAGGTTTATTGTAGAAAGGAGCATAAAAAATGGGGTAGAAACTGGAGGGGAATATGAGGTGAAGGAAGGGATTTTTTTTTTAAATAGGAGATAATAGAGAAAGAATGATCCAATAGGGCAGAAGAAATGGATGACTTAAGGAAGTGAGAAGATAACTGTAGAAGCTGAAGTCCACCCTGCTGATCTCATTAGTTCTAATAGGTCAGTCAGGTAAGCCTCCTGATTTCCTAGGTATATAATCATATCCACTGAAAAGGCATCTGAAAAACATCTTAGTACTTTTCAAATAAGTGAAAAAAGATCATTCTAAGTGAGTAGAATGGTTTGGAGGCCATATAGAGGGATATCTGGTTGGCTGACAAAGTTGTTTCTCGAATTGGCAGATGGAAACAGGAGTATTTGCCTTTTAATAATCAATGAAATCCAGTTTTCTGCCTCTATATTTTGACAAGAAGAAGACTGATGAAAAACAGAAGTTATGAAAAATAACAATTTGACCCTTTCTAATATTTAAATCTTATTTGTTTTTCATCCTATTCTATTAGTCGGGCTGTCAGAGCAATTTTCAATAATAACATCTTGTTTTGTTCCAGACTTTAATGCAAATGTTTCTGTTTCAATTAAGAATCCTATCTGCTACAGGTATTATGTTAATGAAATTTTCTTTTATTTCAGATTATAAAGGAGTTTTTCTTAGGAACAGATGTTACAAATTCTATCAAATTGTTGGCATTTACTGATTTGAGTTCTTTTTAAAGTTCATTTCCTAATGTTAACTTATCGTTGCATTCATAGGATAAATTCACCTTGTTCATGATGGTTTTATGGTTTTTTTAATATATATTTTGTGTGTTTGCTCAGTCATGTTCAACTCTCTGTAGCTCCATGGACTGTAGCCTGCTAGGTTCCTCTGTCCATGGAATTTTTCAGGCAAGAATACTAGAGTGGGTTGCCATTTCCTACTCTAGACCTTCCCAACCCAGGGATCAAACCTGTGTCTTGCATCTCCTACATTGGCATGCCAATTCTTTACCACTAGTGCCACCTGGGAAACCCAAATAATAAATAATTCATATATATTTTAATATGGTGTTAAATTGTATTTCTTGGTATTTTGTTTAGAATTTTTGCATCCATATCAATAAATAAGACTGGTCTATAGTTTCTGGCTCAGTCAGTAAAGAATCTGCCTGCAATGCAGGAGACCCGGGTTTGATTCTTGGGTCAGGAAGATGGCAACCCACTCCAGTTGCCTGGGAAATCCCATGGACAGAGGAGCCTGGCAGGCTACAGTCCATGGGGTCACAAGAGTCGGACATGACTGAAGTGACAAAACCATCACATAGTTCCTTTGTGTATGACTCTTCTTATGCAGTTGTTATCTCTGTAGAAATAATTCAAAAAATTTCCACCATTTTCTGTTGCCTTGAAGTAGAGATGGGGGTAGTTCTTTTATTACCTTTTCAACGTCAATATCAGTCTTTTACAGTTTTCTGCCTCTTTCTGGGTTTAGTATTGAATCTTTCCCTAAAAAAATTTTTTTTTCATTTCCTTGTGGTTATGTTCTGGTTTTCCTTCTAATTTTTTTTTCTTTATTGTACCTGAATCAAAGAATGTATCTGTATGATTTCTACTTAGAAAAATTTATTAGGATGTCTTTTGTGGCTCATCACATTATCTCTTATGGATGTTATATTAAATTTGAAAAGAATGTGAATTTTTCATTTGGGGGTATGTAATAATCAAGGCAGAGTAAGCAATCCTATAGTAATGAATTATCCTTTTATTATCATAACTTAGTAAAGGTTTATTTATCTCTCACTCTAAGTCCAACGTGTATTGGGTGACTCTCTGGGGAAGCTTCCCTCCATGTGGTTCTGTGTGGTTACTCAGGGATTCAAACAACTTCATCCTGTTGCTCTGCCATCTCAAGCCATGGCTGTAACCCAAAGGGAGAGTTTCCCAGTAGCATGCCAGCTTTTAAATGCTTTGGCCCAAAAATGATACTTGTCATCACTGTTCTCACTTCATTGGTTATCACTAATTGTATTGTTCTTTCTTACTGCAAGAGAGCTTTGCGGTCTAGTCTCCTGATAAGCCCAGAAGAACCAAATATGGAGAGCCCAAATATTCTTTACTATAGAGCACCAAGGTCTAGGTATGTGTGCATTCAGTGCATAGGAGTTGAGAGCATGGACTGTGGGGCCATACACAGTCTTGCCATTTACTTAGCTGTGTGATCCAAGGCAAGTTACTTACATTTTTCGTAACTGGTTTTTTCCATTTGTAAAATGAAGATAGTAACATGTCTATCCCATAGGACTGTTATAAAGATTAAATGAATACATGCTTATAAAGTATTTAGAACAATGTCTAGCTCATAGATTTGATAATTAAAACATAAAATCAACATTTAAAAATAGTTATTCACATTCTCCATGTCCTTACTTTTAATTTACTTTAATTTTTTTTAAACTTGGTTTGTCCATTTCTGAAAGGCAAGTTTAAGTTTCTTACAATTAAAAAAAAAACTCCTTGTATTTCTAACAATATATTTTTCCCTCTATTATTTGGTATTTTAAAGTTTATGATTGTTATATCTTATTAATTTTATCAATTATAGTTTATGAAATAAACCAAGTGTCTCTTTTTGCTATTAACTTTATTCTTAATTTTTTCAATTCTTGTTTTCGATTTTATTACTTACTTAATCATTATCCACCCCTTTATTGAGTGCTGTCTGTCTTAGGTTTGTCTCTTGTAAACAACAAAAAACTTGATTTTGTCTCTTAGAAAAATCTTTACCTTTTAATAATGAGATTTAACTCATTCATATTATGTGTATATTTCACCCTAAAATGTATATTTTTCTTTCCTAGCCAAATTTTTGCTGGATAGATCAAATTTTCTTTGGTCTCCTTCTTTTTTAAGTAGTGGTTCCACAATTTTTTCTTATTTCAATAGTAATTATCTTTGAATGCTTAACATACTTAAATGCTAATGTTCATACACTAACACTTAACAATTGTAACAAACACCCCATCAACTTTTACCAGTGATTGTTTGATATTAACTAACAAACTTCCTGATTTATTGGTTCATTGCTTGTAGAGGATATTACTGTTTTTACGCTTTGCATCTATTTTCTCTTCTTCCATTAGCAGAACCCCAGTTTTCCTCTGGAGATCCATATCTCTCCTAGTCTCCGTCCATTTGCTTTGGGTAGATTTTATTCTACCTACTTTCCACCCAGTTCTAGGGTAATCACATGACTCTAAACTGCTGATCAGAGAATTGTAAGCCTTTAGCCAGATTAATCAGTTCAATGATGGTAACATGATTTGATATGAGCCCATGCGAATCAGGCCTATGACTTATTTATAATTCAGAAAAAGATCCTCTTTCTTATCTTTAACCTTGGAGGATAAAAGCCTGGAGTTAATGAAAGTTAGCCAGTGGAGAAGGACACCAACATGAAGACACGACTGAAAGATGAAGAGAAATTAGGACTAATGACTTTGTTTGAATGTCTGGAACCACCCATACCCGAAGCTTGCCTCCCATTTTTTTATTAAACCAAGGACTAAGTTTACCGTGAATTCATATTTTATTTTCTTGAAGTAAATCCTTGACTTTTTATTTTTCTAGAAAGACTTGGATGGGTATTAATTATATTTTCAGAATACTCACACAAGGAAAAGTGTTCCAATTCTGGAGACTTACTGTCTTTGTCATTTCATGTGTCTCTTCGGGAAAAGAATAAGTAAAACTCACAGAGCATTTCATACTATGGCAGTCCCATGTTCAATATGATAGATATAGGAAAAGGAGAATTTTTAGGTAAAGAAATAGGCTTTACAGTCAGACAAATTTTGATTCGAATTCCAGCTATCTCTGTGATCAGCAAAATTTTCTTAACCTTTCTGAACTTTTCTTCATCCAGAAAACAAAGATGATATAATCTCCCTTGTGAAACTATTGTATTAATAAGACTATGTATGTAAATTCCCTGGTTCGGGGATCAGGTCCCAGCAAACACTAAGCACTCAATAACTGCAGGTTTCCTTCTTTTTCCCTTTCTTTAAATCTCTTCAATATAAAGTAGAATATCACCAGAGACAGGAACATTTAAATACATGTCTTGGAACAAATAATTTATTGAGTTGAAAAATAGCATTCATAAAAAAAAAGAAAAATAGCATTCATGATCTACACAATTATTTTTTAAAAGTTGCAGTCCCAAGATAACATACTTCTAAGATAGCCAGAGTCATGCTGAATTTTCAGTTTTGTGTTTTGATATATTAAATAATATATCAAATCTGAGTGTATATTGTATGGAATGTATGGAGGGCTTTCTCTTTTTTGTGTAGTAAGACCTCAGACGTTAGAAGCCATATGGGGTTCTATCTATTTTCAAATGGAATTCATTTGATGATGCCAAGGGATGAGAGAGATCAAGCCACACATAATCTTTTGAGTACTCAAGATCTAAATCTACTAAATCTCCCTCCAAAAACAGTAATCTTCACACCATGGTGTCTTTAGGGATCATGCATCTCTGATAACACTCACGTGGCTTTATGGGGGAGAGTTGTGTACTAGTCTGTTGACACACAGCTTTAACGCAAGTTTTATTCCAGATCTGCTTCAAGTCTCAATTCCACTTCTAAAAATTACAACTGGAAACCCTGTTTATCATTTGAACATTCTTGCTTCAACACATTACTCCAAGAGATCCTGGCTTGTGGTCATTTCTAACACAGTGAACAAAGCAGTCCAAACAGACAAAAACCTTTTACTTTCTGTGCATTACAGCTTGCCTGAAGTCACACAGGGAATGACAAAGGGGAGCCAGAATCCAAGACCTCACTTAACCCAGAGAATTTCTCACCTCCATGTACCACCAAATTAAAAAAAAAAAAAAAATTGACTAAGAAATCCAAAGGACTTTTTTTAGTTTCTTCAGGTTTCTAGACTTCTCTGGCTTTGGGCTGTGAGTCATATGGAAACCTCCTAGTCCATTACTGAGAGGTAATTACGAATACCATCTGAAAGACCCAAGACAGTCCAAATCCAGGAAGCAAGATTTACATAAAAGGCAATGCAAATGGTGCTCCCTTGAGTTGTGCAAAACAGCATTCCTGCTCAAGTTAATAAATCAAAGTGTGAAAAAATGCCACTAACTACAAGGTCATGCTGGTTATTCAGACCTTTAGGACGGAAGAGACTATCTTACAGCTGGAGAAACAGCTGGAGAAACAGGCCCCACTGCCCGGGCGTACTTGGTTCCCCCTGCTGCTGCCCTCTTTGCTTTGTGCTGTTTAAAGAGGCATCATCTCTCCTCTCATTCCACACAACCAGTCATTCCTCCTACAAGCCAAACAGCATTAGCTGCAGCTGCAGAAAGAAAAGCCAGTACCATTTTTCTAATTAATGATCTCCGAAGCTTCTGTGAAAGGGTATCACTGAGCCTGCATCAAGAAAAATGAGCAAACTTGATGATTAACGGCCCTTCTCCTTTGTTTCTCCAACTGAGCTCAAGATAGTGTGACCAAGCTTTCACATTATCAGGAAGATTCTGAAAGACTCTAAAAGCGACCACTTGGAAGAGTCAACAGAGGAAGGTATACCATTCGGACAGACAAGGAATGCCCCTCTTGGAGTTCCACAGGGTCAGAAAGGAGAGATGGGAAAATCTACCTAGCTGGCAATTATACCCTGGATCTCACCCCAGAAGAGGTTAGTTGGGGGCACATTTTCTTAAGTGCCAGATATTAGAAGACTATAGATGCTATTACAGCAGAATTTAATCCAAAAAGCCCCAGTCTTTCCCTACAGAGAGAGAAGCAGCCATGCCCTTAATCTGCCTTTAGTCATCACTGGGGGCTCTGGCTTATGTGTTACATAATATTTTCCTCAGAGTGCAACAAAGACACTGATAATCAGATGCATCAATAACTTGAATGTGACCTGCTAAGTAGGTGTTTAATAACAGAAAGAGCCAAGAGGACTCACACCAAAGCATGATCAGGAAAAGGAAGCCTCAGAGAACCCCGAGCAGCCTGTGCACCCTGTGGATGATATGGGTAAATACAGATCACACAGCCACTTGGCAAGTTCAGAGCCACTTCCAAACACTGCTGAGAGCCTCTCATCAGCGGCTGCACAGCGAGGTGCTCTGCTGCTTCCTCTGCAGGCTGTGGTCGTGCTCACCCTATCGAGAGTCAGGGAGGTGACCTCCCAGGTGGGTACCTGGCCAAAGGCAAGGAAGACGAAGTGCCACACACGGCCCTGCTCTCTGCCAACTGGCCCACATGTGCAGCCGACATGGTTATTGTTTGTCTCTGTAATAAAGTCATTGAGTGAATTCTGTAGAGCTTTAAATCAGCTGCATAAGCATCACCAGGCAACTCCTCCAGGAAAAGGAGCGGAGGATGGTGAGGTACAGACCTCCAGGGACAGTAAAAAGACAAGTGTGTCTCTTGAAAAGGCCCTTGCACTGGAAATGCTATGACATCATAAACTTTGTGCTGACCATGAAATCCAATCAATACAATGGTCCTGGAAGAGGCCCAAGCAAGTGAAGTGTCCTTAAACCAATGGTCCCCAAACTTCACTGTACGTAAGAACCACTCGGGGGGCTTTAAAAATCCTGATGTCCAGTTTGTACCCCATACCAATCAGAATGTCTAGAGGTGAGAGTTGGGCATCAGTAATCTTTTTTTTTAAAGCTTTAGATTCCCCTAGGTGATTTCTAGGTGCATCAGTTTGGGAACCACTGATTTAAGTTCATTAGCTTCAGGTAAGCCTCCCTCTGGAAATGGAGCATAGTTTTTATTTACTTATTTAACATTTGTGGAGCAAATGTCACATCCCAAGCACTGTATCCCCAGCACTTAGCATTGTGACTTCATGTAGCTGGCAACTGCTAAATGCTTGTTGAATGAATAAATGAACTCTACTTACACAGTCTCTCTTGTTTCACATAGAAGACTGGTTGTGTGTTAGACCTGGAATTCTCCAGTTTCTCTTTTCCTTTAGATAGGCCAGCTTTTAAAGGAACACAGGGTTTCACCCCATGATAGAGATCCTTCATGGCTCCACCATACATATTAGATGGTCCCTATAAATTCTAGATACAAAAGATGTCAGTCAGCAAGCCTCCTGAAATGAAATCTTTTTCATCTATTGTCTTTCTCTATTTTCTTGGAAATGAATCTATGCAGAGAAACACTGAGTATATCTGACTGCAGAAATTCCAAAAGGAGTCTGTAAGGATTCTCACTTATCTGCTAAAACTTTGGCAACTCCTTCTCCTCTCTTTCCTCATGTTGCTGCTGCTACTGCTAAGTTGCTTCAGTCGTGTCCGACTCTGTGCGACCCCATGGACGGCAGCCGACCAAGCTCCCCACATCCCTGGGATTCTCCAGGCAAGAACACTGGAGTGGGTTGCCATTTCCTCCTCCAATGTATGAAAGTGGAAAGTGAAGGTGAAGTCGCTCAGTCGTGTCCGACTCTTACCGACCCCATGGACTGCAGCCTACCAGATTCCTCTGTCCATGGGATTTTCCAGGCAAGAGTACTGGAGTGGGGTGCCATTGCCTTCTCTGTTTCCTCATGTTACAGGGTCTCAAAATTCAATTCACACTGGTACTCTGATAGGGAGAGAAAAAGTAACAGCTTCATTTTGTTACCATAATAAAGCTGATATTTTCTGGGTCTCCATCTGTTAGTAGCAGGAAAATTTAAAAACCAAATATCCAATTCCGGTGAAATTCACTCTGGTCCAATAAGCTGGTGTCTTACACAGC
Source organism: Oryx dammah (assembly GCF_014754425.2). Classification (NCBI taxonomy): domain Eukaryota; kingdom Metazoa; phylum Chordata; class Mammalia; order Artiodactyla; family Bovidae; genus Oryx; species Oryx dammah. The sequence continues at coordinate 33,690,009 of NW_024070201.1, read as the reverse complement.
TGCCTCCTACGATGCTGTCCAGGTACACAGAGGAGGGGTGTAGCCAAGATTCATGGTAGATGTGAAGATTATGTTCTTTTCTACTTGGACTTCTTGGCTTCCAGGGTTCTTGTTGTTGCTTCATCCTCACTTGAGGTAGTGTCCTAGTTTCTGTAAATTCAGCATTTTATCTTGTTGGGTTTGCCTCGGGCTCCACAGTGCTCCCTCAGTGACTAGGCCTCATCTCAGCTCCCACTGGCAACAAACCCTTGAGTCTCCTACATACACATCATTGCTCCAACCTCCTGGATCAAGGCCTCGTCCTCTCCAGCCTCTGCTGTGGCATCACCATGTCCTGCTACAGCAGGCCTGCTGGCATATTCACCAGCTCTCAGAGCCTCCCTCTGCAGGCAGGATGGAGTCAAGCTCCGGGCTGGAGATGCTTTCTTTATGTGGTCCCGCAAGAAGGGGGGCAAGTATTTATCTGATGTCCTTAACTGTAATGGCGGATGGGCAACAGTGGAAGGGAGCTTGCTGTTAGGCCTGTATTTAACTGCAGGGAGCTCTCTACCCACAAAGAGACCTATATATCTCTTAAGAGTTATGTAAGCCTCAAGAGAGCCCCAGTCTCTGACTAGCATGTAACTTTGAGAAGTGAAAGTAAGTCATTTCAGAAGAGACATGGACTCTGACTTTTGGAGATAAAATAAACGCTTGTTAACTTTGTTTTCTTCCTGTACCAAATTGTCAACTTCTTAATCCCACTGAGCATCGTGCTAAACACATGGCAAATTCAACACACACACTACAACTTCCATACCATGGCATGCATCACTGAGAAGTGTTCATTCACAATTCAGTTTCTCTCTTACTGGTTCAGTAAACAACAAAGCACTTACTGATCCCATATTGGAAGTTTATCCCTGGTTTGAGATGTGACAAAGAGACCTGTGTTCTATGAACATCCATTTTCTCCCACAGAAGACTAAATCCTCTGCTACTGAAACACTTCAAGGCTCAAGAGCAATGTTAACAGAGATCAATACTAGCATATAGGGTGAGAGAACTGGTCCACAGTGATGAAAGTAAAAGTGTGAGTTACTCAGTCTATCCAATTCTTTGAGACTCCATGGATTGTAGCCCGAGAGGCTCCTCTGTCCATGGATTTCCCAGGGAAGAATACTGGAGTGGGTTACCATTTTCTTCTCCAGGGGATCGTCCCAACCCAGGGATTGAACCCAGGTCTCCTGCATTGCAGGCGGATTCTTTACCATCTGAGCTACCAGGGACAAAGTGATGGTACAGCCTAAAAAGAACTGAGCTCAAATTTCAGAGCTGGAAATGAATAGATTTTAACCAAAGCATTTCCCAAACTCAGGATGTGGCAAATAAATTCATGGCAGCACTTCTGTGGTAGAAGTAGACACAAATAAAAATCACTGCTGCTGCTGCTAAGTCGCTTCAGTCATGTCCAACTCTGTGCGACCCCATGGACGACAGCCCACCAGGTTCCCCCGTCCCTGGGATTCTCCAGGCAAGAATAATGGAGTGGGTTGCCATTTCCTTCTCCAATGCACTAGACCAACCCAATTCATTTGATGACAATGACGTAAGCTACAAAATCCCCTTTCTGCTCCCTTTGCATTTATTTCCAGGAGCACAGATAACCTTCCATGTGTATCTTGGGTCCAATGCCCAGTGATTCTGTTGTGTTTGGAGTTATTTAGACCTTTGGGCATTAGACTCTCTTTCCGTACCTCTCTTCCTCACTGTCCAGTTGCTTTCTTCTGGTTCTCTATATCCAGAATTGCAAAAAAATAAATACCAGCTCCAGCTGGCAACAAACCCTTGAATCTGTCTCATCACTTTTCCAGGTTTCGAGGAGAGGCGAGAGGAAGAATTTTTTTTTTTTTTTCCTTTTCAATTAATTTCCATTTCTTTCAAGTCTGAGTAAACTCTGAGCACAGAGCAACCAGGATGATATGATTATGGAAACTATTAATCTCTCCATCAAAGGAGAGCCAAGTCATGGTTACGGAGCAGCTGGCACGTTCCTCCAAAGGGCTTCTGCAGCATGATCCTCCTGGTTTCCTTTGGCTGTAAGTGCTCAGGGCACAACCTGTGGCAACTTCCTAAAAAATAATCCTTGAGTGCCTTGTGAGTTGTTCTGGAAAACTGTGTGTCTTTTCAGCAACAGTCCTAAATAGCCAACCCACATTAAAACATGTTCAAATAGAAATCAAAGATAAAAATCTACTAAGATTTCACATTAGTCAAGACTGATCTGAAAATGTGAAATTTGGACCTTTAAAGATCATTTAGGTATCACTTTATGGGGGCAACAAGCAAAGGGGTACATTTGGAGTAAGAAATTTCCAAATTGCTTTAAATATTGAATACTATAATCACAAAAATTAAAGTAACTTCTATAAGTTAGTCAGGACACAAAAGACAGTTACCTGGTCTGTCCAAACATTTTTTTTTTTTAATTAAAGAATTCAATTTGAGGACTTTGTTCCAGGGTCCACAACGTTGACAGATTTTTTTTTTCTACCACTGGTGACAGAATACAGACTTCTCTGTGGTGGGGAAGTTAAAGGATGTTAAGTTTGTCCACATGAATGCTAGCTGACTGACCACGTAGATGTTTGTTCCTGGTTAACACCAACTGCATTTTGAAGAAAGCACACTCATAGGTTTACAAATGCCACCAGCCTTCCCAGACACAGGTCCTTGGAGAGTTAACTTCCAAAGATGCCAATTTTTTCAAATAATATAGGGTCAGAAAGTGCCATTCAAAATAAAATTACATGATCCTGCATTGACTGAGTGACTTATAATAAAGCCGTATGTCTATATATATAGATATTCTTGAACTGTGGACTATGATAAATATACATTCCCCACTAACCCACACACCTTGCTTTCAAAACATACACTCCTTCGTGGAAGCAAGCCCAAACTTCAGGAAGTCAAGCTCCTCCAGAATACAGAAAGCCTCCTTGTCCTTTCTTCCACTATCTCATTGCTGGAGTCTGCATGCACAACGGGCCTGACCAAGCAGGAAATTGTCAGTTCTATGAAAGAACTGTTCCCTAAAATGTTTCAATTTCTCATGTAATCATATAAACCCTGAATGGTAAGCGGGAAAACCCATAAAATTATAAACAGATCCCGTGATGTCAAAGGAAAAAAAAGAGTTTAATAAGCAGGCTTCTTTTATTACAATAGACTTGACGTCATTATTTATTATTTCCAATACTAAAACACAAAGACACTTGTCACATTATGGACCAGGATGAAAAGGACATGTGGACTTTCCTGAGTATTTTAATATCCTCTTATTGACAATAGATAGAAGAACTGAACAAGGACTGGAAACAGGAAATGATTTTAGTGATTTCATTACAGTAATAGAGAAAAGCATTTCCAATGACAGAGATTGGCAGATGGTCTCCTAAGCCTCCCACTTCTAAACAGCCTGCAGGTCACCAAGCCCAATATTGATACAAGCTCAGTATGTAATTAACTAGGTGTCCTAGTGAGCAGAAATGTTTTTATAAATACATGCTGTAGCCTTAGCAGTAGAACACAGAACCTGGTGTTTAAAAGTTAATTTAAAATCATTTCACAAGGAAACGTATTTAGAGGCAGCAAGAGGCACACAGTTAAGACTGCCGCTAAAGAGCTCTTGATGTTCTAGTACAAATCATATTTGCAGTGAAGTTTCAAATATGGTATATTTCACTTAATATATCCCTAGTGAAAAATAAATGTGGTTGCAGAATTTTCAGATACTTGAGACTTTTCAGATCTCATTCAAGAAAACTTAAAAGGCTTTACAATATATTTTGAAATCATGACGCATGACGTCTCCAGCTTTTTTTTTGGGCTCAAAACTGCTTTGGCTATTAGGTGTCTTTTATGCTTCCACACAAATTTTATGATTTTTTTTCTATTTCCATAAAAAAAATCAGGATTTTGATAAGTGCTACAATGAGCCTGTAGATTATGTTGCATAGTATGGCCAATTTAACAATATTAATTCTTAGAATTCATGATCATGTATATCTTTTCATTTGTGTCTGCCTTAATTTCTTCTGTGTTTTATAATTTTTCAATGTGTAAGTCTTTCACTGCCTTTTTGATGCTACTCTAAGTGGGATTGTTTTAAGAACAGACATATAGACCAAAAAAATAGAATGGAGCCCAGAAAGAAACCCATACACACACAACCAATCTTTGACAAAGGTGGCAAGAATATACCGTGGGGGAAGGACAGTCTCTTCAATAAGTAGTGCTGGGGAAAACTGGATGTCCATGTGTCTAAGAATGAAAATGTACCTCTCTCTTACATCATACATAAAAATTAACTCAAAATGGATAATAACATAAATGTAAAACTTAGACTGTAAAAACTCTGAGAAGAAAACATGGAGGGAAGTTTCTGATAGTAGTCTTTGCAATTATTTCTTGGATATGATACCAAGAGCACAGCCAAAAACAGACAAGTGGGCCTACATCAAACTATTCTGCATAGCAAAGGAAGCAATCAACAAAATGAAAAGGCAGCCTATGGAACGGGAAAAAATATTTCTAAACCATATATCTGATAGTTTATATTCCAATATAATGGGAAATCTGCAACTCACTAGCAAAAAAGCTTCACAAACAACCTGATTAAAAATTTGGCCAAGGAACTGAATAGACATTTCACCAATGAAGACGTGAATGGCTGACACGTATATGAAAACGTGCTCACCACCACTCATCACCAGGGAAACACAAATCAAAACCAAAATGAGATTATCACTTCACACCAGTTAGGGTGGCTATTATCTACATACACTAACGAAAGATAAGTGTTACTGAGCTTGTGGAGAAAAAGGTACCCTTGTACACTGTTGGTAGGAATGTAAACTGAAAGTGACATCTCAGTAATACCGTGGCAAGGTGATCAGCGTTAGTATGCTCCAGATCAGCCTTATCCTGACAAAGATGGAAAATAATCATTGTTTTAGGAAAACAGAGTTGGGGGAGGGGATGAATTAACCATGCTCTTAGCTAAGTTACTTACACTTCAGCAATCTCACTTCTGGGTATCTGACCAAAGGAACTGGAATCAGATCTCAAAGAGAGAGCTTCACCCTCGTGTTCACTGCAGCACTCTCCACAAAGCCAAGACACAGAAGCGACCTAAGTGCCCACTGACAGGGAAGAGAATACGGCATATACACACAGTGGAATACTATTCAGCCTTTAAAAAGACAAGTGTATTTAGACTGCTTATATTAACTTAATGTTCAATTGGCTGAAGCAAAATGACTTGGCCAAGCTCAAAATCAAAGGGCAGGGAAATACACTCCAGTCACCAAGAAGCCATGGCAAGAGAATGGACACAGAGAGGTGAAGAACTGTGAACAATGATCTGTTCTGCTCCAGGCTGAGTGACCTCTTCTGTTCTTCTATGCAGGACCATTTCTTCCCGTTACTCTACAGAAGACTCTAGAATGTGAGCTCCACTTGGCCAGATTCATGTTTCTTTGTCTACTACAAAATTTCCAGTATGTATATCCTTGTCCGTTAAGTTGGCTGCTGTCTTCCTAATATTTAGAATAACACCTGGTACATAGTAGACAATAAATATGACTGGCTGCCCCCAAATAGGGTCTTCAGCCTTGCAAGTTACATGATTTTCAGAGTCCAGCCCTGAACCTGCTTCCGCAGAAAGCACCATTTTAAAATATCACTGTAATTGATACAAGTGTTAATTTTTGGTAAACTCTTCAAACTGTGTAGCATTAAAAAAAAAAAAGTTTTAACATTGCTCACTTAAAAAAAACTATTTATTATAATTTATAGATTTAGGAAGTTTTCAAACATATCGAAGTACTATGAAAATATGCACCACTTCATAATGTTACAATAGCAAGAAGCATCAATAAGGCAGGTTCAAGGCAGAAATGGAAGTAGAAAATAATATGGACATCCCGAGCCTCCCCCTGATGTATCCTTTTTCTCCCTCTGTAACCTGGCCACTCTGAATGGCACTCTTTTGTTCAGACATCCAAGGTTCCTGTGCTCCCCCTTTTAAAATGTGCCCTCAGGAAAAGAGAATGTGAATTTATACACTGACGTTAAACATGACAATAACTTGGAGTATTACTCTAATAGGCTTATTTGCATCTTTAACCTTAAACTTTAAGAGATAACAGAAGTAGAATTTTTACCACTGGCTAGCAGGTAGGAGTGATTACATAGGTGCCTTTGAAAGCTCACATTAAAGTCACATTCCACTTGGCAGACAGGCTACCACCAAAGACATACAAACATACATAAAGCAAACCTACCAATTAAGAGTTTAATCGATAAGATTTTAATTTCACAGTTCAATTCTTTTTGGCAGGGTACTTTCAACACTAAAATTACCCCCAAACTGGAAATTCTATATCTTTTACAAACAGCACAGGAAAACCCTGTGTTTTATCAGCAAAGGTCATTCAAGGAAAGAATACAAAGTGTGAGGCAAGACTAATGCTTTAAAGATTAAAAATTTTAAAGATTCTGCAATAGACTGAGAAGAGGCTATACCAGAAGAAAGGCTTTGGAAAAGCTGGCTTTTTCATTCATAACCGCTATTTTCTGAAAATCTACTAAAAGTCCACTTTCAGTAACTGAAATAATACAAATTGGGTACTTCCTATAAGTGTAGCTGGTTGATTCTCAGAATACGTTTCATTAGGAAGCACTATACTGAATGATACAGTGTGACAGGAAAATCACGTATAACAGTCTGTAAACAACCAGAAGTTATGAAACTTCCTCAATCTTAACTTAAAAAATCTGAAGTCACTCAAGAAAATCGTTTTCTGAAATTAAACCAGATAATTTTGCTAATGTGCTTTCATCAGAATGTTAGCATTTTCATCTTCATATGTAAAACACTGGAAAAAACCTGAACTGTAACAAAGCTAAACTAGTAGTTGCTTTTGATTGTTACTAACAACCTAGCATGGAATCAATACAATTAAAATGGATAGAAAGGTTTGCATATTGTGGCACACACCATGAACTGGGTATACTCAAAAGCCATTCCTATCTCCCTTCTCTCTTGCCTTTCTCTCCTATAGAGGCTAGAAAGAAAACAAGTACTTGATTTCAAATACCTGCAATTAGGGACAGACATAAGACATGGTTCTGGCCAGGGAGGGCTATCTTTTCTAAATAAAAAGTAAAGATTTGTTAAGAGAAAGCCCCTTGGCCTCTTTCTATTTTTTCTTCCATGAATGTGGAAGAAAGGACCAGAGATATTATAGTCCCTTTAACCAAAAGACAACAATAATGAACACAGAGGTCTACCCGGCAGATCACATAGAGATAAAAGGAGTCATGGTCCCTGAGCCACCTTATCAGGGCTGGACTGCACACTTCTGGACTTCTTATTGCATAAAATACATACAAGTTAACAGATCAAGCTACTGTAGTAGGGTTTTCTACTAGCGCAGCTGAATGCACTTGCAGTAGATATGAATACAAAATTCTGAGTAAAAATCAAATTGAGTTCGGAAGAAAATCCTCAGTGACCTCTCAAATATTCTAAAAAGGACCTCTATAATAATTTTGTTTTCTTTATCTGAAGACAAATACTATACAACCAACACACACACACCAAAAAAAAGGAGGGGAGGGAGATGATGTTTGAAGGTAGTGAAAATATTTCAATACCAAACAAAAATGAGATAAGGCTGGAGGAGAAGGGCATGAGTATAATACCAAACAATTATGGTGCAATATTTCCTATTTGTCAATTTCAACAGTCAGTGAGTCCATTTCTTGGGCAGAGGATTCTAATAGTTTTTAAGTCTGAATCTTCAGACTTGGGAAGCTTTCCTCCAGGTTACCAGCAAGAGTCTTATCAACTTCACGGAGGATTTTGAGAAAGTCTTCCACCTGTGAGTTAAACAAAAGAATCAAATAAAAATAAGTAGAGGAAAAGATACCTTAAAAAGATACTGACTACTGTCTATAAAAACGCTCTATGTCTTCTAAATAGTCCAATGGAAAAGAAATGTTAACAGATTGTCAGATGACAAGAATAGTACTTCCTAGACAGTCCTCTGAAACACCAAGGAAATGCCTAGCCCTTATCACTTTGTTTACTTTTACTGTTATTTGTTTTTGGTTGTGCTGGGACCCCGTTGCTGTGTGAGGGCTTTCTCCAGTTGTGGCGAGCAGGGGTTTCTCACTGCAGTGGCTTCTCTTGTGGAGTGCAGGCTCTATGCGGGCGAGCTCAGCAGTTGCGGCATGTGGCTCTAGGGCGCTCAGGCTCAACAGTTATGACTCACGGGCTCTAGAGGACAGGCTTCGTAGCTGTGGCGCATGGCTTAGTTGCTCTGAGGCATATGGAATTTTCTCAGACTAGGGTTCGAACCCATGTCCCCTGCATTGTCAGGAGGATTCTTATCCAACTGGTCCACAAGGGAAGTCCCCTCGTTTATTTTTAAACTATATTTCTCCTCCTATTGATTCCCTTTGAGGGTCCATTACCAGTTATATTATCATCCTCCCTTCTGATCCACTCCCTCACTCCCACATTCCACATTCAATTTTTCTCAAAAAACATTATTTTGAAATTGCCTCTAATGGTAGCAAACGCAATGTAATTTGAAGGACCATAAAAACCTATTGACTGTACCTATCTAAGAATCTTATTTTTAATTAATATATATGCTACAACAGAAAAGGATACTATGAATTCAGTGTTGATCCCTTTGTTGCTCAGGCTAGTGCCGTGAATTATCCAGCAGTCATCTATCTGACAAAGGCACTGAGTCAGGCGTAGTATATGTGCTATCTTTCTTCACAAAGGCCTCAGAGATCAAGCAAGTGCTGATTACTGAAAACATTGTACGAAGTAATCCCCTGAAACTCGGCCACCTATACATTGACTCATACTCACCACAGGGCTATAGAAAGGGAGAAGATTTTCAAATGCACAGGAACACTTCTGTTTGCTTAACTGGCCCTCCTTTAGTCCCTGAGTTACAGTCTCCTAAAACAAATAAATAAAAAGATCTGTTATCAAAAAAAGGAAAATTTCTAAAGCTACATCTGGCGAATAAATACAAATCAGTTTATCCAGTTCCCCACTGATCCTACAGGCATTTCAAATGTTCCAAACTGAACCTGCCATCATTTCTCCTTGTCTAACCCAAACATGTGCTCCATTGAAGGCACCACCAACCCCCAGGCCTGCTGCACAAACCAAAACATAGGGTATCGCCAAGACGTCCTCCTCTGCTGCTAGGCCCCCCACCTAAGTGTTTAGCTCTCCTCTGCTAAATCTCTCTCATCTCACCCCTGCTCTCCATCCACTCTTCCACTGTCTAAGCTCTCACTCTTTTTCCTTGAGGATTACCAGCCACAAGAGCCTATTGGTTGGTCTCCTGTCTTGCAGCTTCAACTCATTCTAATCCTCTACTACTTCTGGAGTAATCTTTCTAAACAGGTCATATCACTTGATGTTTCAAAAAAAACTCTAGTAGTTCCTCAGTTTCCTCAAGATTAAGTCCAAATTCCATTAAGTATGACATATCAGAATTTTCAAGACATATCCCTGGTTTATTCTCAGCCCACTTTCTTCCTATATTCTTATCACATAAAAATTAAGAAACATCTACATCCCTCCCTCCAAAAAAACAAAAACAACAACAAACAATGGGAAAAATACTTGTAACAAATATGCAAAAGATATAGAATCACCCAAGGAGGTCATACAAAAATCAAGATGGATAAGTTTACAAAGAAGGAAACACAATTAATATATAAATATATGGAGAGATATTCAATCTCACTAATAATAAAAAATTATTAAGGCTATGGTTTTTCCAGTGGTCATGTATGGATGTGAGAGTTGGACTGTGAAGAAAGCTGAGTGCCGAAGAATTGATGCTTTTGAACTGTGGTGTTGGAGAAGACTCTTGAGAGTCCCTTGGACTGCAAGGAGATCCAACCAGTCCATCCTAAAGGAGATCAGTCCTGGGTGTTCACTGGAAGGGCTGAAGCTGAAACTCCGGTACTCTGGCCACCTCATGTGAAGTGTTGACTCATTGGAAAAGACCCTGATGCTGGAAGGAATTAGGGGCAGGAGAAGGGGACGCTAGAGGATGAGATGGCTGGATGGCATCACCAACTCGATGGACATGAGTTTGGGTAAACTCCGGGAGTTGGTGATGGACAGGGAGGCCTGGCGTGCTGCAATTCATGGGGTCACAAAGAGTCAGACACAACTGAGTGACTGAACTGAATTGAACTGAATAATAAAAAAAAATGCAACCAAAATAAGGTGTAATATATCTGTTGCATTTTACTTGATATAAAAATTATAATACACAACAATAAGGATCAAGTAAAATCAACATTTTTCACACATCAAGAGCATTTTGGCAATATATAGCCATTTATGCCTCAGTCATCTTTGCATTTATCATGTCGAACCCAGCCATTTAGCTTCTGAAAATCTATGTTAAGGGAATAATCCCAAATCTGGAAAAGGGAAGCATGATAATTCACCAAAAATACAAATCATCACAATAACAAAAGCTTGTTTTAAGGAATATTCTTCTTAAAAGCATCAATGAATATGATCTTCATCATTGCATGCATAAATATATTCTTCCTAAAATATATGGCTTCATGGGAAATAGATGGAGAAACAGTGGAAACAGTGTCAGACTTAATTTTGGGGGGCTCCAAAATCACTGCAGATGGTGACTGCAGCCATGAAATTAAAAGACGCTTACTCCTTGGAAGGAAAGTTATGACCAACCTGGACAGCATATTGAAAAGCAGAGACATTACTTTGCCAACAAAGGTCCATCTAGTCAAGGCTATGGTTTTTCCAGTAGTCATGTATGGATGTGAGAGTTGGACGGTGAAGAAAGCTGAGAGCCAAAGAATTGATGCTTTTGCACTGTGGTGTTGGAGAAGACTCTTGAGAGTCCCTTGGACTGCAAGGAGATCCAACCAGTCCATTCTAAAGGAGATCAGCCCTGGGTGTTCTTTGGAAGGAATGATGCTAAAGCTGAAATTCCAGTACTTTGGCCACCTCATGCGAAGAGTTGACTCACTGGAGAAGACTCTGATGCTGGGAAGGGTTGGGGGCAGGAGGAAGAGGGGATGACGGAGGATGAGATGGCTGGATGGCATCACCAACTCGACAGACATGAGTTTGAATGAACTCCGGGAGTTGGTGATGGACAGGGAGGACTGGCGTGCTGCAGTTCATGAGGTTGCAAAGAGTGGGACTCGACTGAACTGAACTGAACTGAGACAGAATATGCTCAAAGAAAGAATATGCTAACAATCCTGCACATATTCAGGAAGAATATTTCTTAAGACAAGTTTATAGTAAATTTTGAAAACCGATTTTTTGGCAAATTGAGTATTAAACAAACTGGTTCTCAGTGAAAAGTTTTTCAGTATATTGAATTGGAGTCAGGAAAAGTGCTTATAATGTTAAGTGAAAAGAGTGGCCTTTAAAAATTGTATAACTGGTGAAAAGTATATGAAAAGCACATAAATAAATATACCAATTTACATCAGCTGTTAGTTTGAGTATAAACTTATAGTGATAAGTTTTTTCTTTCTCTATTTCCCCAAATTTATGTAAAATTAAAAAATGAAAACACTAACAATAAAATTTGAGAGCAGAAAGTAATCCATACTTTCTTTTTGCTGAAGAAAGCATTTATACTTTTCTCCTACCTTTGTTAACACCTGGAAAATATTAGAAAGAAATTCACATGAAATATCCTTCAAGATTTTCAAGTGGAAATCCTCTTGGGTTAAATCAGACTTTTTAGTTTCTTCTGTGTTAGACTCCACTGAGTTCTCTGGTTTCTTCTGACAGTGTTCCATATTTTGTAAGACACGAATCAGGCTGTCAATTAGAGGAAGATCCACTGTACAAAAAAATCAAGGGGCAAGGAATCAGCCAGTTAAATTTGGTTACCATTCATTCATTCCTGCACATGTACTGAACACCAACTAATACTAGACACCACTGTATTTTAGGTACTGTAGATGTGGCGGTAAACAAGGTTGTCAAGGCCTCAGAGTTCAAGAGGCTTACGTTTTTATACTCTCAAATAAGCAAATGAATAAAACAGATTGAAAAAGAAACCCAAAATGATGAAAAAGAATAGATATCAAAAAATATAATTCAGGAACTGCCTCCCCCCTCAAGATTTAAGTTTGTAGTTTGAAAATACCAGGGAAATGAATAAAAAATAGTCCACATGGAGATATATGCTTTAAGTTATCAGATTTTAAGGATTTTTTTTTAATGAGGGGCATTATAATTGTATTTTGAGACAGTTATAGTTATTAACCTTATTAAATCTCAGATATACTCAAAAAGCAAAGCAAATAAATCATATACTGAAGTATTTCAATATAAATGTATATTATGAAAAATATGACAATATTCAGATCAAACATAACTATCATCAACATATTTAAATGGTTTAACTCATTTACTGAAAAGAAATAACACATCTAAAGCAAAGTATTAAGAAAGGTTGAAACAAATAATATAGACAAAGGTATTAGAGGCAAATGCAAACAAAAGGAAAACAGGGGATATGAACTTTATATCTGATATAAGAGGATTTGAGCAAAAAAAGTAAGTATTATGGGAGACAAAGATGGACAATTTATAATGAATGTCTATATACTAAACAATATGCCATCAACATTCGTTAAACTACAAATGATGAAAAGGACAAACATATTGGCAGTAAAAAATATTAATTTTCCCTCTTTTCATATCAAATCAAGTCGAAAGAAGTAACTAAGGTTTATGGAAGACCGAATAAACATAACAGCTGACAGCTCCAACATTTACAGTCCAGCTGAGGCCTCTCTTCTCCGCTCTAGACTCAAGACTGTCAGCTCAACTGCTCCAGCTGGTCATGGAGTTGACATCTCAACCTTACTAGGTTTAAAAACCAGTCTTTTCTACCTTAGTAAATGGCAATTCTTTTGCACAAAAATGCCAGACAGAGCTTGACTTTTCTAATGCTCATTCTACTAGTCGGCAAATCTTGGCACTATTTAAAAACGATCAGAATCTGACTATTTTTCCCCACCACCTCCCCATTACCTTAATCAAATTATACCACATCTTGCCTCAAGTTCACAGCAGCCTAACTAGTCTCCCTTTTGCCCCCACAGAAAGCCTGTTAAAGTCTGCTCACGTCTGTCCACCCTCTGCTTAAAACTCCCACAGTTTCCTAGCTCATTAAGAGCAAAAGGTAAAATCAAGCCCTCCCCACCCAACCCCCATTACCTCTCTGGCCTCAGGTGCTATTTCTCTTTCCCATGTGGTCTTACCCCAACCATATACAGCTTCATTGCTCTTCTTCAAATATACCAGGCATACTTCTAATTCGGGGCTTTTACACTTGCTGTTGCCTGGAATGCTTTCTGCCCAAGTATTCACATGAGTCACTTCATTACTCCCCTCACATTTGTACTCAATGTCATCTCCTCAGTCAGGTAACTTAACCATAAATGCAAAAAAGACACTTGAAAAAGAACAAAGCTAGTGGAGGTGATGGAATTCCAGTGGAGCTATTTCAAATCCTGAAAGATGATGCTGTGAAAGTGCTGCACTCAATATGCCAGCACATTTGGAAAACTCAGCAGTGGCCACAGGACTGGAAAAGATCAGTTTTCATTCCAATCCCAAAGAAAGGCAATGCCAAAGAATGCTCAAACTACCGCACAATTGCACTCATCTCACATGACAGTAAAGTAATGCTCAAAATTCTCCAAGCCAGGCTTCAGTAATACGTGAACCGTGAACTTCCTGATGTTCAAGCTGGTTTTAGAAAATGCAGAGGAACCAGAGATCAAATTGCCAACATCTGCTGGATCATGGAAAAAGCAAGAGAGTTCCAGAAAAACATCTATTTCTGCTTTATTGACTATGCCAAAGCCTTTGACTGTGTGGATCACAATAAACTGGAAAATTCTGAAAGAGATGGGAATACCAGACCATCTGCCTCTTGAGAAACCTGTATGCAGGTCAGGAAGCAACAGTTAGAACTGGACATGGAACAACAGACTGGTTCCAAATAGGAAAAGGAGTATGCCAAGGCTATATATTGTCACCCTGCTTATTTAACTTATATGCAGAGTACATCATGAGAAACGCTAGGCTGGAAGAAGCACAAGTTGGAATTCAGATTGCTGGGAGAAATATCAATAACCTCAGCTATGCAGATGACACCACTCTTACAGCAGAAAGCGAAGAGGAACTAAAAAGCTTCTTGATGAAAGTGAAAGAGGAGAAAGAAAAAGTTGGCTTCAAGCTCAACATTCAGAAAACGAAGATCATGGCATCTGGTCCCATCACTTCATGGCAAAACTAGATGGGGAAACAGTGGAAACAGTGTCAGACTTTATTTTGGGGGGCTCCAAAATCACTGCAGATGGTGATTACAGCCATGAAATTAAAAGACGCTTATTCCTTGGAAGGAAAGTTATGACCAACCTAGACAGCATATTCCAAAGCAGAGACATTATTTTGCCAACAAAGGTCTGTCTAGTCAAGGCTATGGTTTTTCCAGTGGTCATGTATGGATGTGAGAGTTGGACGGTGAAGAAAGCTGAGCACTAAAGAATTGATGCTTTTGCACTGTGGTGTTGGAGAAGACTCTTGAGAGTCCCTTGGACTGCAAGGAGATCCAACCAGTCCATCATAAAGGAGATCAGTCCTGGGTGTTCATTGGAAGGACTGATGTTGAAGCTGAAACTCCAATACTTTGGCCACTTCATGCGAAGAGTTCACTCACTGGAAAAGACCCTAATGCTGGGAGGGATTAGGGGCAGGAGGAGAAGGGATAATAGAGGATGAGATGGCTGGATGGCATCACCGACTCGATGGACATGAGTTTGGGTAGACTCCAGGAGTTGGTGATGGACAGGGAGGCCTGGCAGCTGCGATTCATGGGGTCACAAAGAGTCGGACACGACTGAGCGACTGAACTGAACTGAACTGAACTGAATAAAATAAAACTAGATTAGTATCTCCTCAAATGGTACAACATAAATAGCTTAACCCTAAAATAGCATCATGATTAATGAAGCTCTAGAATCATGGCCAATTAAAGTCAGGAAAAAGGTAAAGATCACCATTATTACATAACCCCAGAGGTACAAGGCAATCCATTAAATAACAAAGAGGTAGAAAAGTGAGAAAACATCTAGGTTCAACTAAAAGGAGTGTCAGAAAAGTCCAAAATTACCACTGGAACAACCACTAAAAACAGTAAGAGAATTCAGTTGGAGAAGGAAATGGCAATGCACTCCAGTATTATTGCCTGGGAAATCCCAAGGACAGAGAAGCGTGGCGGGCTACAGTCCGTGAGGTTGCAAACAGCTGACATGACTTAGTGACTAAGCAACAGATGCAAAATTAATATACAGAAACCCAACAGTCCTCATATATTCCAACAGCAATCCGTGGACAATACCACAGACAACAGCAACACACAAAATATTTGCGAATAAACCTAATAAGAAATATGAAGATCTGTATGAAAAAAATCATAAAACATTACTGAGAGACATAAGACATAAAACTCATAAAACATTACTGAACAAATGGAAAAGCACATGTTCTCAGATACTCTATAAATTTAACATCTCAATCAAAAAAGTCAAGAAGACATTTTGGTTTTGTTTTGTTTGGAACTTGTTAATCTAATTCAGTGTTAAAAAAAAAAGAATAATAGTCAAAAACATACTGAAATATTAGAATGAAGGAGGACTAGCCCTACTAGGTATCAAAACATAAAAGTCTTAATAATTAAAACACTATTGCTATGAATATATGAATAGAGCAACAAAAATGAATCAAGTATATATGGAAATACAAAACACAGTAACAATGATCTTTCAAATCTGTGTGGGTAAACTGGTTTATTCACTCAGCAATGTTGAGACAGCTGGGCCGCCATCTGGAAAAAATGTGAAACCACATCTCACATGTAACACCAGAATAAATTCTAGATGGGTCATGGATTTAATGGTATTAGTCATAAAAAATTACTCTGTGAAAGACCATGTGTTTGCAGAGGAAAATATTCATTTTTATTTCTCAATGAAAAAAGCTGCCTAAAAAACAGGGGAAAAAAAATACTTATGGATCTGAGTGTATAGTAGTTATCTCTGAATGGTCAGATTACAAGCTCTAGATTTCCTTTTATAAATTTAATTTTTTTTTTTTGTATTGAGCACGTGGTATTTTTTATTCAAGGGAATAAAAGCACTGAAAAAAATGGAAGAAAGGAATAAAATGAACAACAAACACCTCTGATGAACCAGAATTTAACTTAGTGAACTAAAATTACACTTACCTTTTCCTATCTTTAGATACTCTTGTTCAGTCTGGGAAGCATAGATGGCAGACAACACTGAAAAAACCGAGGCCAGCACTGTTTTCTGTTCCTGCAGTATGATGGGCGGATCATCAGACTGGCAGAATTCATGGCACACCAGGTCAAAAAGTAAATTCCAAGTGTCTTTTCCAGTATCTGGACACTGTACTTGATAAAGATGATGAAGAAAGTAATAATTAAAAAAACAGAAGACAATTAAATGAATAACTATTGTGCTCCCCCACTCAACATCTTACCAATTGCTTGGATTCCATCATCTACTGTGGTGAGCAGCTGTAAGATACGCATGTAAACATCGAGCCCTTCTGGATTTTCAGAGCTAAACACAAAAAGCAAAAGCCCTGAATCAACTCTCAGTCTGTGGAATTGTGACCATTCATTTATTCAGTAAATATTTATCGTGGTACTAGGCACTGCCCTACATGCTAAGGATAAAAAAGGGAACAGGACAAAGTCCTTACATTCTAATGGAGGAAACAGTCAAAAAACAAATATTATGTAGTACAATCAACACACACTGGGCAAGAAGTAAAAATTCGTTTTGACCTTGGCCCATGAAAGTAACAATGCAGAAACCTACCAGGTGACAGGACACTTCACCATGCTGGTGTACTTGAACCATCAGACAGAAAGTGACTGAGACTTCTACAGAACGAATGTAAGGCCCACGGCGCCCAGCACTGACAATAGTGATGTTCTTAAAACTTCACAGGATCATCTTACCCGCTGAGCTGGGAACACTAAAACCTGGTAAGTATAATCTTTGTGATAGACAATCTGGATTCCTAAATTCCTAAGACTTAGTTCTTCGACCACAATTAAGTGAAAAGATAGTGAACACCTAAAAGATGGTTCATAGGCACTATGTTACAGGCTGGGAAAACAGATACGTATACGACACCCTTACCTTCATGAAATGTACTGTCTAAAAGCAAAGCTGATAATTACAGGGATAATAAATCATAGTACAGTGATATGAATGTAACAGTAGAAGATATCCAAGTAGCAGACTTTATTTAGTTTGGAGAGTCAGGGAATGTATCCTAAGGGGCAGAGAAATGTTGGAGGCAGAGACAACATGGTGTGCAATGGCCTGGAGTCACGGTGGCTTGGTTCAGTTGAAGAAATGAAGGAAATTTCCTGTAGCTGAAACAGAGGACAGGAATAAGGATGGAGAAGCACTGTATAAGGTCTTGTAGGCCAGAAAAATCTGGACCTCATTCAAAGGAAGGCAACTGAAGAGTCTGAAGCATGAAAGTGAGATGATCAGTATATGTTCTGGAAAGACAGCTCTATAGTCTAGGCCTGGAAGAGTGAGCCTTGAGGCTGGGAACTCAGGTTAAGAGAATGGTGCAGCTGTCCAGCTGTGCAACTGTCCATTGTAGCCTGGCAGGGGCACAGACAAAGTTCCAGAAAAGTCAGGAAAAGAGACTTCCCTGGTGATCCAGTAGTTAAGAATTTGCCTTGCAATGTGGGGGATGCAGGTTCAATCCCCAGGCGGTTCAACGCCCACATGCCAAGGGGCAACTAAGCCTGGTGCACTGCAGCTAGTGAGTCTGCGTGGTGCAAGCAAAGATCCTGCATGCCACAACTAAGGCCTGCTGAAGCCAAATAATAAGTATTTTTAGAAAGTTAGGAAAAAAGCTTGGAGGTTGACTGGCCATGGGAAAAGGGTGGGATAGGGAAGTGTCAGTAATGGCTTCCACATTTCTCCCACATTATCCAAATGGAATAATGATTACCTCATTTACTGAGATTAAGAATACTGAAGAAGCAGGTCTGGGGGAAAATGATGAGTTTTACGCTCACCTGGATAAAGGACATAAAATTTAAAGGTTTTAGTGTGGATTATTTGGAATTCCCTGGCAGTCCAGTTGTTAAAACTCTGCACTGTCACTGCTGAAGGCCCAAGTTCAATCCCTGGTCAGGGAACTAAGATCCTACAAGCCACAGGGAGTAGCCCCCCAAAAAAAAGTAGGTCAAAAAGCATTAAGAATCAGTTGACCAACAGGCAGATCAATTCATAAATTAATTTTCTACTGACTAGCAAAAACCAGTTTCGGTGATCTACAAGATCTAGTAATCACTCTTAGGAAGATGAGCCCAAAAGGCAGTCACTTATCCAAGACTGGCACATATACGCAAGGAGTAAGAAAACAAATGATATCTGACATTAAAGGAAGAAGTTGTCACATGGCCAGTAAAAAATAAAGCACAAAGAAAATCTTTTCCATTTGATATAAAATTATACAAAACTGCCTAAGATTTTAGCCTACTGCTAGGTAATACTAGTATTAGAACAGGTATTTTGCAATCATTATGATTCTTGCAAAGAGCAAATACACTGTCACCAATATTAGTAGTGAATCAAACCTGTCAAAAGATCAGCTATGTGCTACTCATCCCGCCGAAAGGTAACTAAGAAGACATACGATGTAAGGATGCTTCTAGCAACGGGGTTTTCCCAGAGCATTTTGCACAGAGGGGCTCACCTACCGCACTTGTTTGCCAGCTTCAAGTACACACGGCACAATTCGAAACACTGGCTGCTGTTCAGAATCTTCCTGGGGTTGGTCCAGAGCCTGAACAGCCCCATTTCTAATCCATTCCAACATTAGCTTCTCATCCAAATCAAACAGCTTGTCCACAACCTCCCCAACCTTTACCAGCAAGTCAACTGCAGAGAATAAAAGAGATATTGAAATAAGAAACAAAAATTTTTAAGCAGTAAGTCTAATCAAAATTCCTAAAATTTGAAGGCTAAATCTTATCAAAAAAAGCTAAAAGGCCAAGGTTCAATCCCTGGTCTGGGAACTAAGATCGTACAAGCCACAGGGAGTAGTCCCCCAAAAAAAGTAGGTCAAAAAGCATTAAGAATGAGTTGACCAATAGGCATATCAATTCATAAATTAATTTTCTACTGACTAGCAAAAACCAGTTTCGGTGATCTACAAGATCTAGTTATCACTTTTAGGAAGATACCAGCGCCCCAAAGGCAGTCACTTATCTAATCAAAATTCCTAAAATTTGACAGCTAAATCTTATCAAAGCATTACTTATTCCAAGCACAATCTGTTTTCTACCTTCATTTAAATTTGCTTGCGTTCCTTCAAGTGGGAGATTTATCGGTATCTTGAGAGCTTAAGAAGAAAGTTTATATCTTGAACTGAAATAGTTTCTCACCTAACACTTAGTTTTTAAGTGACCTCTAGAGATAGTTATATGTGGTTTCCTAAATATTAAATATAATTTTAAAAGATTTTTTTTCTAGATTACATGGTGACTTACCATTTGTTGAACTTGACATGATAAAGCAAATACTATCATAAATAGCTGGATTGTCTCGAATTCTTTCAACCCAGACACTGGCCACTTCTGTCTGGGAAAGGCAAGTAAGCAACAACCTACGTGAAAAATGTGAGCTTAATACCTATCTTTCAAAAACAGTAAAGAAAATTCAAGAGGGAAAGGGCAACTCTATTCTCCTGGGTCCCCTTATGGGTGAGTATAGAGAATCCATGAAAAGAAGAAAGCATACCTGCTTGTTTCCAGCAGAGTAGGAGGGTCTGAATCATTCAAACAGTGCAACAATACCTGGCTACAAAAACAAAAACGGTAACCCAATGTGCCTCACTTCTCTCATTTCAAATAGCACAACAGAATTTTTAGCTTTTTAAACATTTTAATTGTGAAAATATGGCTTACAAACATAAAAACCAGTAAGATGCGAATCTACACTTGGCGAACAATTATAAAGCAAGGCATAGAGCACAGCTGCATCTCTGTAGCCTCTCTGTGTGTCTGTACAAATCACAGTTCTCCTTCCCACCTAGAATGAGTACTACCCTGACTTTTCCAGCAATCAGTTTCCTGGTTTACCCTGTAGTTCACTTATATATTTTGGTTTTGAACTTTATATGAAAGAAATGATATTGTATGTACTCTATTGCATCTGAGCTCTTCTGCCCAATACCATCTCTTTACAATCTATCCATCTTGTTCCTGTAGCTGCCGATTCACTGCTGTGGAGCATTTCATTGAATGAATATAAAACAATTTATTTTTCCAGCCTACTACTGATGAACATTTGGGTTGATTCCAATTTGGGGCTATTTCAAGCAATAGTTATAATACTTTTTGTATGAGTATCCTGATTTATGTGTGCAATTTCTCGTATCATATACCTGTAAGCGACATCACTGGGTCACAGTGCATCTTCTAATTTGACTAGGTAATGCCCAACTGTCCCAAAGTGGTTGAAGAAATGTATATCTTATCAGCAACATACACTGTTCCATATTTCTTTTTAAGATAAGTATTTAATTAAATTTATAAAACTTGTCAATATTACTCATTCAGATTTTTAATAGGTATCACTAGACACCAAACATAATCCTAAGTCATTTATTCCATGAATGATTCTAAGTTATGGAAGAATAAATACCTTAAACTAGGATCTTAAAGTCCTTCCACAGCTAGAAGAGATAATAACCTCTATTTGGGAAGCCCCAGGTACTTGAATAAGCCCTACAGCTCTTCCTGAAAATAGTCTAGAACAGTTTTCTTCACCTACTGTAGGCACGTATTTCTTTAAGATTCTGGTTAACAGAATTAAAAGAGACCTATCCTCTAAGCAGAAGTATGAGAGCCTTTGAATCACAGGGGCAACCCTGTATCCTCTAGTCTGTTGGCAAGCCAATCCACCCACCATCTAAGTCACAATTCCCAGGGTGACTGTGGTCAGCAAGTCTAGCTGTTTTAGACTGCAGCTCTGCGCCTCTGCACTCCCTGAGACTGAACTGTTCTGGACTCTGGTCAGAGGCTCCATCTCCAAGCTCTGCCCCACTGGTTCTTATCCCACGTGGGTGACGATTCGGGCTCCTTTGCAACCAATGCTGAAGACAGGCTTAAATTCTGAATCATGTCCACAAATAGTATGGAAGCCCTCAGATACCATCATCAACACAGAGAGAAGTTCTTGGAGCATGCTCACCAGGAGAAAGAAGTACTACATTCCACGTTTCCCTCTCTCTTATGTATAAGGATTTCCTTAGGGATACGAACCATGGATCTGTCTTTTAAAAACATAGTTATTATGTAGTAAAACTTACCCAAGATTTTTATCACTGCTGATGGACACACATATCTCCTGGAAACAGGCCATATTACCTAATATTCCCACACAGATTTCCTGCCAAATCAAATTTCACACGTCACAATGGCTCCAAGGTGAAAGGTATACATACAAAAATAACAACTTGGGAAAAAAAAACAAAAACCTTTCCCTGAGCCAAGCCTGGGAAGAGAAAAAGGGAAGCAGCACACCGGAGTATACTGCCTGTACCCTAATTTGACAACTGTCCAGTAGTATTTGAGAGGAGACGAAAAACACAAGGAAAAGAAAGATCAAAAGCAGGCAGGAGCTTGTGGAAGAAGAAACCTTATGGATGAACTGAGTCATAACTGATTGATAGGACTCGAATGTACAAACAAGACAGACATTCAAATGAGAGGGAAAGGGTCGGCCAAGGCAGGAAGGGGATAATGCAATAGAGTGAACAAAAGCTAACACGGAAAGCTGCCTGTATTATCACAGTTACTGGGTCAGACAAAAGGTCCGTTCAGGTTTTTCCATGACATCGTACACAAATAAACTTTTTGGCCAACCCAATATTAGTAGCACACGGTGGGAGGAGAGCGTGAGATAAATACAGCAGAAAGAAAGGATCAGGATTAAGGGCCCTAAATGTAATGTTGAAGAGTTTAGACTTAATCTGAGTTATCTGAAGTCATGAAGGTCCTCAAGAAAGTGGTCAACATACTGTAATATTTTAGGAAAATTATTTTGGCAGCAAAATGTATAACACAGGATAGTGAAAAATTTTTTAAAGACGCTAACTTCAGTAGTAACAGCTAATATTTATTTAGCACTTACTATTCCCATGCACTTTCCATGTTCCATTTCATTAATAATTTACAAGGTCTGTACCATCATTATCCCCATTTTTCAGATGAGGAAATCAAAACACAGAGAAGGTAAACAACTTGTAGACTGATCTGTAGCCACTTCAGAACAGTAAAGTGAGAAATGAAAGACTACCCAGCATCTTAGGTCACTGCTCCAGAGAGGCAGCTTTAGAAATGTATGTACTCACTCTTAATCGAGGACATCTGGATTTGGCCAATACTCCCATAAATATGTCAGGAGCATTAAATTCTTGGAGAAACAAAGCCACATCCTGAAAACAAAAGTGATTATTAACTTGGATGGTGAATATTCCTCCTTAAACCCAATAGCGTAGGCAACCTTAAAAAAAATGAATTTCATATACATTTCTTTTCAGGCACAAGGGAAAAAATGCATAAGGCTAGGAATTGTGTCAACAGACAAAAGTAATATGAGAGCACTGTGGTATACGGCCTCAAGGCAATGGAACAATTCCAGAAGAAAATCAGAAGTGACTGTGATATTCCAGAGCACCGTCCTCCTTTCTCTGCCTTGGATGTAGTTATCTTAATGATCTTTCTACCCACCAGGAATTCTCATTAATTCATTCAAACACATTGCTGATTCCAGGTATCATGCTAGAACATGGGAGAAGGGGGAAAAAAGTAAGTCATAATTTTTGTCTTCTAAGAGCTTAACACTTACTTGACAGAGAAAAAGAGATAAAAGCTCCTGTTGGGTCATGCCCCAAATCAGAACTTTTGTTTTCAAAATCCTCAACAGAAAAAATTCTGATCACAATGTAATTGCAACAGCTTCACATGTTCAGCCTAGAGAGTCTGCCTGGTCCCCAGGGCCTAAAGGGACACATCACACAGGTGAATGAACCGGAAGTGGACATGTGGCCCAACCTCACTAGAAATGTGAACTCCAAAACTAAATCAATTAGCTGTAGAGATTTGCATTGTAAAATACTGAAATAAAATTAAGCTTTGGGCTGCCTATTGCCTTGGATATTCACCAAACCTATGGAGTGTATTTGCAATAGTTTAACTTAGAATACATGCTAAGTGGCTCAAATGAAAATGCCCTTCAAAACGCCCTCAAAGAGAAAGGCAGTAATCCTTCAAAGCAGCTGAAACTGTGGTAACTTGCATGACTGCTGGCTAGGAGAGAAATACTATACTTATTCAGAGATCATGGTCAGACAGAACAATATCTTCAAAGATATACTCCAAACTGAAAGTCACAGCACCAGATGCTCTCCACCCTAAGTGATCAAGCTGTCTGTCAAGTATGCATCTCTCTGCAGCATGCAGGGATTTACTTATTTAATGACAGTTAATGACTCCTGGAGTAGCACAAGGTAGCCTAATAATATCAATGCCAGTAATAGTAACAGCAATGAACATTTATTGAACAAGCAGTAAATCCCAGTGAAGTGGTTTGCACACTATCTCATTTAGTTCTAAAAACAATCTTAAGAAGTAGTTACGATCATTACACTAATAAGCAAACTCAGGTTTTAAAAGGTTACGTAACCTGCCCAAGGTTATACAAAAAGTAGGAGAACAAAGTCAGAATTTGAAATCTGATCAAGCCCATGCTCTTAGCCAGCACACCATCCTAACTCTCTTAGGTATTCATCCACTCATTTGGTCCTCATAAAATATTTACTGAAAAACTCAAGTAATAGGCACTGTTTTGAACTCTGGAGACATACTAGGGATAAGGTCTCAATCCCATCTAGTTTTCCTTCTAGAGGTATAAACAAATAATAAACATACAAACAACTAATCTATTAATACATAAATTCTAAGTACTACAAAGAAGATAACAAGATGGTATGTGCTAGAAACCAAGGTAAGGGGGCCTACTCTAGATATATCAGAGACAGTATCTCTGAAGAAGTGACGTTAAGCTTTTAAGAGAAGGAACTTAAATCTATCAGAAGAAACAGGCTCAAAACAATCACTGAATAACAGGAATGAACAGGTTCCACGAGAGCAGAGGAGAGGAATCCTGCCTGGAGTGTCTGGGGAGACCTCACAGGAGAGGTGACATCTGAGCTGGGCCATGAAAGATGGGGAAGATTTTGTGGGGTGGAGGACATTCTGTGCCGGGAGCTGCATAAGCAGAGCATGAGCGCGTGAGAATGCAGGAAGCGCCTGGAAGCCTCTGGCCCTGCTCAGACACTGAGTGGCAGGGGATAAGGCTGGGATGAGCTTCACTGGAAGGACTATACGCCAGAGAATCAGCAAGCAGCTCTGTTCTCCAGAGGCGCTTCAAGAACCACCACAAGGGACAAAGAGAAGACCAACAGCATGACCCTCCCTCCACCCATGATCTCAAACAGTGGCTCTATTTCACCTTTTTATATTTGAGGTTTTCACACTAACATTTCGCTTGAAAAATGAGTTTTATTTCTTTTAAAAAAATGTTTTCAAACCATAACTTCTTAACAATTGGAGGACAAACAGAGAAGACTTGAACAATACTCTCAACTGACCTGATCAAACTGACATTTACAGGACACTCCACCCAGCAACAGGAGTATACACATTCTTTTTAAGAGAACATGGAACACTTACCAAGACAGATCAAATACTGGGCCATAAAACGAGTCTCAATACATTTAACAGAAGTCAGAGTGTTCACTAACCACAGTAATAGAAAGATAGCTGAAAAATCCCCAAATATTTGAAACCTAAACAATGTACTGCTAACTCATTAACCAAAAAAAATTAAGGAAAATTAGAAAATATGAATTGAACTAAATGCATATCAGAAGCTGTACAACAGTTCTAAAGCAATATTTAGAGGAATATTTATAGTGTTAAATGCCTATATTAAAAAAGAATGATCTCAAATCAACAACCTCAGCTTCTACCTTAAGAAATTATACAAAGAAGAGCATATTAAACCAGAGTAAGCAGAAGAAAAGAAATAATAAAAGATCAGAGTGGAAATCAATGAAGCAGAAAATAGTAAAGCAACAAAGAAAAATCTGTGAAGATTAAGGAACCATCACTACAGATATTAAAAGGATAATAACAGACTGCTGCTGCTGCTGCTGCTAAGTCACTTCAGTCGTGTCCGACTCTGTGCGACCCCATAGACAGCAGCCCACCAGGCTCCCCCGTCCCTGGGATTCTCCAGGCAAGAACACTGGAGTGAGTTGCCATTTCCTTCTCCAATGCATGAAAGTGAAAAGTGAAAGCGAAGCCACTCAGTCCTGTCCAACTCTTAGTGACCCCATGGACTGTAGCCCACCAGGCTCCTCCGTCCATGGGATTTTCCATGCAAGAGTACTGGAGTGGGGTGCCATTGCCTTCTCCTACTATGCCAATAAATTCAATAACTTGGATGAAGTGGATTAACTTCCTAAAGAACACAAACTACCAAAGTAACCAGAACAGCCCTGAATCTATTAAAGAAACTGAATTTACAGTCTTCCCCACAACATACTGCTAAGTCGCTTCAGTCGTGTCCAACTCTGTGCGACCCCAGAGACAGCAGCCCACCAGCCTCCCCCGTCCCTGGGATTCTCCAGGCAAGAACACTGGAGTGGGTTGCCATTTCCTTCTCCAATGCAGGAAAGTGAAAAGTGAAAGTGAAGCCACTCAGTCGTGTCCGACTCCTAGCGACCCCATGGACTGCAGCCTACCAGGCTCCTCCATCCATGGGATTTTCCAGGCAAGAGTACTGGAGTGGGGTGCCACTGCCTTCTTCGAACATACTGCTGCTGCTAAGTCACTTCAGTCGTGTCCAACTCTGTGCGACCCCAGAGACGGCAGCCCACCAGCCTCCCCCGTCCCTGGGATTCTCCAGGCAAGAACACTGGACTAGGTTGCCATTTCCTTCCCCAATGCAGGAAAGTGAAAAGTGAAGTCGCTCAGTCGTGTCCGACTCCTAGCGACTCCATGGACTGCAGCCTACCAGGCTCCTCCGTCCATGGGATTTTCCAGACAAGAGTACTGGAGTGGGGTGCCATTGCCTTCTCCAAACATACTAACAACCACTAAATGGTGAGTTTTATGGTAATGATTTGTATCTCAATAAAACTCATTTTTTTTTAAAGTAACATATATATACACAAAACTAAAAACAAACAAAAAACAAAATCTTCCCACAAAGAAAACTCCAATATCAGATGGCTTCACTGGTGAATTTCACCAAATATTTAAGGAAGCATTGATAGTAATTGTACACAAACTCTTCCCGAAATGCGAAGAGGGAAAATTTACCATCTCATTCTGTGAAAACAGCGTTACCTTGGTACCAAACCAGACAATGAAAAGAAATGAATATCATGAATATACATGAAATTTCTAAACTACATTTTAGTAACTTGAAAATCAATCAGTGTAGTTCATATTCACAAATCAAAACGAAAACCCACATGACCAACTCAACAGATTTAGTGAAAACATGACAAAATCCAGAGACTTAAGGACTAAACCAATCACCATCTCCTTACTCAACAGTCTTTTCAGCTTCATTTCCAATCCCATACCTCATCCATGGACATATCCCATACTCTGCAAATTTCATTCTCCATTTCTTCATCAAGCTCCATCTGCTGCTCCTCGTCATCCGAGCTGGATTTGGCATTTTCAGGGCTAACCATCTTCAGAAACACAAAGTAAGGAGGTGAATAAAGGCTGTCCATAGCACTCCTCCAGTAATATTATCCCATAATTGTTTGGAAGTCACAAAGATTAGTATCCTCAAAGTACCTTCTTCTGCAAGAAGCTTATTTTAAAAAACTAGTATCTGGGGCACCTTGGGTAAATACTGCTGCTAGGCACTGGGGTAGAAATATAAAGGTAAATAAGATTTAATCACTTACTTCCAAG
The DNA here is from genome assembly GCF_014754425.2 of Oryx dammah. Taxonomy (NCBI): domain Eukaryota; kingdom Metazoa; phylum Chordata; class Mammalia; order Artiodactyla; family Bovidae; genus Oryx; species Oryx dammah. The sequence goes on along the minus strand of NW_024070201.1, from coordinate 33,662,755 downwards.
TAGTTTAGGATCCAGTGGGGAAAAGACATATAAACTGATAATCACAACAGAAAAGGTAAGTGATTCAACTGAATTGTGGAGAGTTGTGAAAACAAAAAGATGGACCTATGTCTGGGAGAAGCTTTCCCAAACTTCTCTTAGGAGGGGATATTGAAGCTAAATCTGAGGGGAAATCGGAGTTTGTCATCCTGAAGAAGAGGAGACAGAGAAAAGTACAAGAGTTCAGAGTTAAGAAAAGGCCTAGCATGTGTGGGGAATGGTGAGCAGTTTAGCGTGCCCATGGGCAGATAAATCTGGAAAAGCTGCAAAGAGCCCTGGATTCCAGTCTAAGAAATACGAGTTTTCCACTGTAGGCAACAGTAACTATGAGGCACTCTCATGGATGACTTTTTTTTTTTTTAGATTATTCGGGCAGCTGTGCAGAAGATGGACTAGAGAGGACAGTGATTGAAAGCAGAGGGAAAAGTTAGGGAAACATGAGAAGAACGTTCACATTTATTGAGAGGCTCCTATAAGGCAAACTACGGTAAGCATTCTCTGGCTATCATAATCTTATTTAATCTACACAATAACTCTATAAACAATAATACAAATACCACCCCACTTTATAGAAACTAGGAAAGAAGTCGGTTACGTGACTTGCCCAAAGTCACGGAGGGCAAACCGCACTTTTGACATCAGAGCTGCAGGAAGCCCATTTATTCTACTACAGTGAAAGTCCTCGAAACAGATAAATTACGACCTGGGCTTCAGAAACGACAGTGGCAATGGGGCGCAAAAACCCACTGCATCACATGCACTGCATGTAAGCAATGCATTTACACGGTCACGTATATTTGGAAATTTTGTAAAATTAAAACATTTTAACCAAAAGCATTCCAGCATCCCTGCCGTTACACTTCCCTTTGTATTGAGGAGCACAGAGAGCGGCGCCCGGCAGTTTTGGGGTCCGCGGGTAGACAGCCTGGAGGCCAGGGGTAAGGCCCGGCCGCGGGGCCTGGGGAGGGGTCGTCGAAGGGACGGCGGCTCCCGGGGCAGGAGGGCGCTGCCCGAGGCGGGGCGGCAGCCTGGGGAGAGTAGGGGGAGCCCACGCGAGGCGCGCGTTTCCGCACCTGGATGAGCCCGCTGAGGACGCCGAAGAGCCAGTGCTTGCTGTAGACCGTGCTGCCTATGCAGTCCCCCCCGGCCGCAGCCTCCTCGTCCTCGTCCCGACTCGGCGGCGGTGGCGACGGGTTGCGGTCCATGTTTCGGCCGCCTCTGGCGCGCGGGAGCTCCTCCGGAAGCCGCAGGAGGAGGCGAGAGACCGCCAGGCGCCAGAGGGCCCAGCGCAGCTCCCGCCACAGCGCCCTCTGCCGCCCGGAGCCCTGCCGGCCTGAATACCCGCCCAATGCATATGCCCACTGGGATGGGGAGCCCAAATGTCTTGGTCTTACCCAGCGCGGTTATATTCATAACTGTTATTTGTCACCCTCCCTGGACCACATATTCCATCTCTCCAGGAGCTCTTGAAAGTGAAAGTGAAGTCGCTCAGTCGTGTCCGACTCTTTGCGACCCCACGGACAGCAGCCTACCAGGCTCCGTTGTCCATGGGATTTTCCAGGCAAGAATACTGGAGTGGGCTGCCATTTCCTTCTCCCGCGGACCTTCCCAACCCAGGGATCGAACCCGGGTCTCCTGCATTGCAGACAGACGCTTTACCGTTTGAGCCACCAGGGTAGCCTGATTGGAATGGCCAGGGTGTGGGGGCAGGGAACAGGACGATGTATCCGCTACAGACGTGAAACTATCGGACCTCTGACCTTTGGGCGCAGTTGCCATTCTTAAAAAACATTGCTCTTCTCCCAGGTGTGTTCGGAATCCTGGGAAAGACGAAAGTCACCGGTAAGAATGTCAGTGTTACAACTCAGTTCAGTTCAGTCGGTCAGTCGTGTCCGACTCTTTGCGACCCCATGGACTGCAGCACACCAGGCCTCCTTGTCTATCACCAACTCCCGGAGTTTACCCAAACTCATGTCCATCGAATCGGTGATGCCATTGAGTCGGTGATGTATTTTCAGTTCCTGCTGCTATTTAGTCTGATGGTACTAAACCTCAGGCCCCATGCTCCCCCACACCCTACAGCAAATATTTTAGAACACCTCTTTAAGGAAATGAAGTTTACAGATGATATAACCTACCTCAACATGTAATTTCAATAACACCAATATGATTCCCTGGAGAAGGAAATGGCAAGCCACTCCAGTATTCTTGCCTGGAGAGTCCCATAGACGGAGGAACCTGGCAGTCTGTGAGGTCGCAAGAGTGGGACACAACTTAGCGACTGAATTACTACTACTAAAATTCTCACTGGAGAAGGAAATGGCAACCCACTCCAGTATTCTCGCCTGGAGAATTCCATGGACGGAGAAGCCTGGCAGGCTGCAGTCCATGGGGTCAAAGAGAGTCGGACTGAGTGACTAACACACATGCAGTATGATTCCCTTACAGAAAGGAAAAATAAAATTAATTTAAAATAAAATAATATGTGTTTTAATGTTTTAACTGCTCAGGCACAACAGTACTAGAAGATATCAATATACTAAAGATCTCCAATTTTGGCACATACATATCAGATTCCTGTGAGCCTCATATTTACAAATGGAGAATGACTTAGGTGTGGTTCCTGAGGGACCCTGCTTCTCAAAATCATGAACAGATGATGGTAAAATTTCTAACAAAATAAAGTTCCAATTTACATAGCAATTGCACTTATGGAAAATTTTAAAGTATATTAAAAGTGAGCAAAAAATACTCTGTATTAATATATAAATACAAGTGGGTCTTAAGCTCAAATAATTATACACATTTTTTCACCTTTTGTTCAGGGGCAGACTTTGTGGTATTTGAATTACTCAGTTTTGGAAGCCCATTTTAGGGAAAACACTACAAAATTACAAACATTAAATTAGTTACAATATGAAATATTTATTTAGCATGGGAAAAAAGAAATCACAGCAAATCACCAATTTAAAGTAGCCAACTAATACCTTAAAGTGAAATCCAGAAAAATACCTGTTTTTATTAATAAGCAGCCTGACACACTTCTACAATCTTTTTTTCTTGTTTTAATAGACTTTATTTTTCAAGCAGTTTTAGGTTCACAGCAGTATTAAGCAGAAGGTACAGAGATTTCCCATAGAATCCTTACCCCCATTCATAGATAGCCTCCACCATTATTGACATTCTCCACCAAAAACAATAAACAACATTTGATACAATTGTTGAACCTACATTGGAGTATCATTATCACCCAGAGTCGATAATTTACATTAGGGCTTACTCTTGGTGTTGTACATCCTATGAATCTGGCAAATTTGGTGGTACTGGTGGTAAAGAATCCACCTGCCAATGCAGGAAATGGTAAGAGACAGGCATTCAATCCCTGGATTGAAAAGATCCCCTGGAGGAGGGCATGGTAACCCACTCCAGGATTCTTGCCTGGAGAATCCCATGGACAGAGGAGCCTGAGGGGCTGCAGTCCATAGGGTTGCAAAGAGTTGGACATGACTGAAGCGACTTAGCATGCATGCAAGCCCACTGGGGCATCTTTATCATCCAGAATCCATAGTTTTCATTAGGGCTTACTCTTGGGGTTGTACATTCTATGACTCTGGCAAATTTGCAATGGCAAGTATTTACCATTATAGTATCATACAGAGCAGTTAGTTTCACTGTGCTAAAAATCCTCTGTGCTCTGAGTATTTGCAATCCTTTTTCAATATAGTTTTTGCTATGGTTTCTTTGATCACCTTTTTATATGACAATGGCCTTGAAAGGTCATTTTCTATGACAAAAAAATTGGTACTTTTGTCTTTAGCATAGTTGTTTAAATATTTAAAAATTATTATTGGTAGTTTAGGAAATTATTATTGGTAGTTGAAAGCTCCTTTCAGCTTCACAGCTTGTTATTGATAATATTCTGTAAAGTTTTGACCACTTGTACTTTTCTTTCATTTTCACAGTGTCAAACTTCCCTATGCTGGGGAGTATTTTCTACTCAGCAGAATTGTTTAAACAAAAAAATAATTATTCACTGTTTTGAAGGGTTAGATTTGTCTATAGGACCCTTTGGGACTACTGTGTTCTTTGGAGGAAGATTTGATCTTTTACAATAATTGTAGAATAATCAAAGTTTTTATTTCTTCTTGAGTCAGTTTTTGTAAATTGTGTTTTTCTAAAAATTTGATGATTTTTTATCAAGTTTTAAGCTTTACTGCCGAAGTTTTTCATGGTGTTCTTAATATCCTTTCCAGGATTTGGAGTACAGAGTTGTGGACAGATCATTGTTCCATATAATGGTCCATATATGGTTTATATAGCATGGTCTGTGTTCTGGACGTAAAACTGGCATGCCCTCCATGTGGAGGGCCGACTATACTGTGTTGTTTTATATGAAGCACTTAGTATTTGCGGATTTTGGTTTCTGCAGGGGTCCTGAAACCCATCCCCAGAAGTTATCAATGGATAACTGTAGTTTTACTCTGAATTATTACTGTTGTTTATTAGTACATTATTTCCTTTTTAAAAACAATGATGTTTAATGATCATCCCATAGTATTAAATCATGTCCAATCCTTCTGTGACTCCATGGACTGTAGCCCACCAGGCTCCTCTGTCCATGGGATTTCCCAGGCAAGAATACTGGAGTGGGGTGCCATTTCCTTCTCCAGGAGATCAAACCTGAGTCTCTTGCATTGGTAGGCACCTGGGAAGCCCTAGAGTAAGTATTAAATACCAAAGACAAATTGACTTCACAAGCATTTATTAATTGTTTTTTGTGCTCCTTATATACTATCAAGTACTGCAGATACAGAAAGCAGTAACTTAGCTCTGCACCATCCCTGCTCCCTTGGGGCTCACAGCCTATCCTGCACAGAGTGAGAGGCAGCTCAGTACAGCTTAGTACTGGCCAGAGGCTTGCCAGCAGGTCTGCAGTGATTGGGGTCTTCGCTGCTCCGGCCCCATTCATTGGCAAACTGGTCGGCCCTCGAGTCCTCTCACCCATAGCCACTGTCTCCATACTTAGACAAGCCTGTGACTCTCTTAGCATTCTCTCTGGCATCGCTGGAATGGAGAAGCATGGGGAGGAGATTAATCCAGGGCTGATGAGCCACAGCTGTACCCTCCCCATCTCTCCTCTTTCCAAGGAATCAATGACTGTGAGAGGAGCCAAGGAAAGAGGGGCTAAAACTCTGAGACAGCACACCTCAGCCCAACTTAACCCTGTGCTGGGTGAATAGCTTTCATAGGAAGAGGGTTGAGAACCACTGGTTCCACCAGCCCCATTCTGCTCTTCAGCCACTCAGACCCCACACTGGGCACAGAACAGGAGGGTGGGTAAGAGGAGGAGGGCCCACAGCCCTAAGGAAAGTTCTCCAGGGCTTGGCCCCTTCATATTCTCCAAGGCAGCCAAGCTCTGCTCACCCATCCCTGCATCGCCAGCGTCCCTGGTACCTGATCAATTTAGCAGCCCAGGTGCTCCCTGGTCCTCTTTAGGCAGCATCATAGTTCCCTGGGAGCGGAAGTATTTGTCTGAATCTTTGTAGTTGGCTTCTCTCATGTCAGTAAGAAATGGCCAGTATTCAGGTTCGATCCCCTGCAGATGGAAACGGCACCCCACTCCAGTATTCTTGCCTGGGAAATCCCATGGACAGAGGAGCCTGGCAGGCTACAGTCCATGGAGTCGCAGAAGGATTAGACATGATGTAATACTATGGGGATGATCAATAAACATGATTGTTTTTAAAAAGGAGATAATGTACCAATAATACTGGCCATTAATAATAATTAATCACCAGTATTCTTGCCTGGAGAATTCCATGAACAGGGAAGCCTGGCAGGCTACAGTCCATGGGGCCACAAAGAGTCAGACACGACTGAGTGATTAAAACTACTACTACTCTCTCACGTCAAGTAGGCCTTCCATATGTCTTTAGCCGCTGGAAAGGAAAAGAAAATGATGAGATGAATGTGATCATATCTTGGCAAAATAGAGAAATGATACATTTTCTTCCCACTGCGTCCAAATTTCAGCCTTTGAGTAAGCCCTTGGAAATTATTATATTGGCTTGAAATAAATATTCCTTTACTTTTCACTTCTCTGATTTAAACTTGTGAGAATCACACTTGGTGCAAGTTTTATTCTGTTTGATTCCATTTTAAGCCTGTTGGTACTTTGTTTCTGGTGGGGTGTGATGTGTGCAAGAAGAAGTCAGATGCTCTTTAAAGGACATTTGTTTGTACAATGAACCTCTACCTGGAAAAATACAGGAAAGGCTCTGACCAAACTTGAGAACAAAGGCAATACTAAGGGAGGCTGCAGATACAGGATAGTTCTAACAGAGTAAAGGGGAAAATATTCATCCCTGTACACTCAGTGAGGACAACTTGGTTCTGCATACATCTGAGTTCAGTTCAGTCACTGAATTGTGTCCGATTCTTTGCGACCCCATGGACTGTAGCATGCCAGGCTTCCTGTCGGTCACCAACTCCCAGAGCTTACTTAAACTCATGTCCATAGAGTCAGTGATGCCATCCCACTGTCTCATCCTCTGTCATCCCCTTCTCCTCCTGTCTTCAATCTTTCCCAGCATTGGGGTCTTTTCCAATGAGTCAGTTCTTCACATCAGGTGGCCAAAGTATTGGAGTTTCAGCTTCAGCATCAGTCCTTCCAATGAATATTCAGGACTGATTTCCTTTAGGATGGACTGGTTGGATCTCCTTGCAGTCCAAGGGACACTCAAGAGTCTTCTCCAACACCACAGTTCAAAAGCATCAATTCTTTGGTGCTCAGCTTTCTTTATAGTCCAACTCTCACATCCATACATGACTATTGGAAAAACCATAGCTTTGATTAGACAGACCTTTGTTGGTAAAGTAATGTCTCTGCTTTTTATCATGCTGTCTAGGTTGGTCATAGCTTTTCTTCCAAGGAACAAGCGTCTTTTAATTTTGTGGCTGCAGTCACCATCTGCACTGATTTTGGAGCCCCCCAAATAAAGTCTCTCACTGTTTCCATTGTTTCCCCATCTATTTGCCATGAAGTGATGGGACCGGATGCCATGATCTTAGTTTTCTGAATACTGAGTTTTAAGCCAACTTTTTCACTGTCCTCTTTCACTTTCATCAAGAGGCTCTTTAGTTCTTCTTCGATTTCTGCCATAAGGGTGGTATCGCTACATATCTGAGGTTATTGACATTTCTCCCAGCAATCTTGATTCCAGCTTTTGCTTCATTCAGCCCAGCATTTCACATGATATACTCTGCATATAAGATAAATTACCAGGGTGACAATATACAGCCTTAATGTACTCCTTTCCCGATTTGGAACCAGTCTGTTGTTCCATGTCCAGTTCTAATTGTGGCTTCTTGACTTGTATACACATTTCTCAAGAGGCAGGTCAAGTGGTCTGGTATTCCTATCTCTTGAAGAATTTTCCAGTTTGTTGTGAGCCACACAGTCAAAGGCTTTGGCATAGTCAATAAAGAAGTAGATGTTTGTCTGGAAATCTCTTGTTTTATCTATGATCCAACAGATGTTGGCAATTTGATCTCTGGTTCCTCTACTTTTCCTAAAACCAGTTTGAACATCTGGAAGTTCATGGTTCATGTACTGTTGAAGCCTGGCTTGGAGAATTTTGAGCATTACTTTGCTAGCATGTGAGATGAGTGCAATTGTGCATTTGTGTGTTTGAACATTCTTTGGCATTGCCTTTCTTTGGGATTAGAATGAAAACTGATCTTTTCCAGTCCTGTGGCCACTGCTGAGTTTTCCAAACTTGCTGGCATATTGAGTGCAGCACTTTCACAGCATCATCTTTTAGGATTTGAAAGAGCTCAACTGGAATTCCATCACCTCCACTAGCTTTGTTCGTAGTGATGCTTCCTAACACCCACTTGACTTCACATTCCAGGATGTCTGGCTCTAGGTGAGTGCTCACACCATCATGGCTATCTGGGTCATGAAGATCTTTTTTGTATACTTCTTCTGTGTATTCTCGCTATCTTTTCTTAGTATCTTCTGCTTCTGTTAGGTCCATACCCTTTCTGTCCTTTATTGTGCCAGTCTTTGCATGAAATGTTCTCTTGGTACCTAATTTTCTTGAAGAGACCTCTAGTCTTTCCCATTCTATTGTTTTCCTCTATTTCTTTGCATTGATCACTGAGGAAGGCTTTCTTATCTCTCCTTGCTATTCTTTGGAACTCTGCATTCAAATGGGTATATCTTTCCTTTCCTCCTTACCTTTTGCTTCTCTTCTTTTCAGTTATTTGTAACCCCTCCTGAGACAATTATTTTGCCTTTTTGCATTTCTTTTTCTTGGGGATGATCTTGATCACTGCCTCCTGTACAATGTCATGAACCTCCATCCATAGTTCTTCAGGCATGCTGTCTATCAGATCTAATCCCTTGAATCTATTTGTCACTTCCACTGTATAATCGTAAGGGTTTTGATTTAGGTCATACCTGAATGGTCTAGAAGTTTTCCCTACTTTCTTCCATTTAAGTCAGAGTGGTCTGGGCATATTTGGCACCTGGGAAAATTCAATTAGCAGGTGATAAAAGTGAGTTCCCTAAGAGATTTGAAGAAACAGGGTAATTAGATGCAGTAAAAGGGCAACTGGTCCACCAGTTCTAAAGTTCTGTGTCCTCTCCAGTAAAATGGAGGAGTGTTGCCTCCCTGGGGATGTTTATGCAGAAGAATTGAGGGAAATACAGGTTTAGTTTATAGAACATTGTAGGTGCTCAGTACACTATCACTCTCTGGTCCTTAGGAAGAGTATGATTAAAAAAAAGAAAAAGAATGAACTAAGATGAGGAGCAGAGAGTTATGGACAGAAGGGATCTGGTCAACTAAAATTAAATGGCCACATCTTTTTTCTAAAAAAAAAAAAAACAAAAAACTGCTTATCAGGAAAACAAGAAAAATCTAACATAGAATTATAATCATGGTTTATATAGTGACTCTATGAGATAACCTATCTCCTTTTCATATATTTGTTATGTTTGACATTTGGAAAGATAGTATTGTTGAGAGTTATGACATCTCTATTATTCACACTGATTTAAATAGCTCCTTGGAATCCAGAATTCTCATAAAAATATTTCCAAAATGCTTGACATACGTATCTTGTCACCTAAGAACAGGAAAACCAGAGGTAACTGTGCATACTTCAGTGTGTATAAAAATTAACTGGGGTGCTTAATAAAGGCCAAATTTCCAGTCTCAGCCCCAGGGGTTGTGTTCAGGGGAGGAGTTGTGTGTGGACCCAGGCATTTACACAGAGCACCACAGACCACAGGTGATTCTCACGCAAGTGATCCTAGAACAACCCTTGGTAGAACATTGACCTCAGAGATGAAAAGAAATTTTTAGCTGGGTCTGTGAGAATTTCGATAAAATTAACAGCAAACTTTTAAAACAGTTAAGTCAAAAACTATCACAGAAGAAAAACACAAAAAATAATTTTGTGAAATAAACAAATTTTGGCCACTTCACTCTGACTAGTGAGGTCTACATATCTTGCTATAGGATTCTCGCCAGGTCTCAGCCTCAGTAGAACCATTGTCAAGGTAATCCATGGTTCCATTTTTGTGGGGAGGAGAACTCTAGAGAGTTTCCTTTCAAAGGCACCACATCCCCACCATCTGTCATCTGCTCAGATAAAGGGCAGGACCTGTATTCACAAACCCCTTACTCTCCCACATGAACTCTTGTCTAGGAGGCAGTAGAAGTGCCAGCGTTAACAGCAAGGTCTGGGAGCTCACCATTCAGGGTTAAACCCTGCTCTGTTGAAGGACTTTGTTACCTGTCCTAATCTCTTGTTGCCTCTGGTTCTCTGTTAAGGGCTAATAGTAGCTACAATTCAGGGCTAAAAGATTAAAACCTGAGGATGAAAACGAGTTCATTTATACATACAAAGCTTTTAGAACAGTGCCTAGAGGAGGCTCAGTTATTTTAGTTGCAAGTATTAAGTGGGTGGAGAGTGTGAACACTCCCCAACCATTGGATGCATGTATCTCGTGGCTACCAGACTCGGAAGTGAGCTGTCCCCTGGTTGCCCACGAGGGGACAGCAGAGCCATACTTGTATTTAAGGAACACCTGATGGGGCTTCCCTGACAGCCAGTTGGTAAAGAATTCAGTCTGCAGTGCAGGAGACCAGGGTTATATTCCTGGGTCGGGAAGATACCTTGGAGAAGAGATAGGATACCCACTCCAGTATTCTTGTGCTTCCCTCGTGGCTCAGCTGGTTAAGAATCCGCTTGCAATGTGGGAGACCTGGTTTGGTCCCTGGGTTGGGAAGATCCCCTGGAGAAGGGAAAGTCTACCCACTCCAGTATTCTGGCCTAGAGAATTCCATGGATTGTATAGTCCATGGGGTCGTAAAGAATCAGACATGGCTGATAGACTTCCCTGATAGCTCAGTTGGTAAAGAATCCTCCTGCAATGCAGGAGACCCTGGTTCGACTCCCGGGTCAGAAATGTCCACTGGAGAAGGGATAGGCTACCCACTTCAGTATTCTTGGACTTACCTTTTGGCTCAGCTGGTAAAGAATCCGCCTGCAATGAGGGAGACCTGGGTTACATCCATCACCTGGAGAAGGGAAAGGCTACCCACTCCAGTATTCTGGCCTGGAGAATTTCATGGACTGTATAGTCCACGGGGTCACAAAGAGTTGGACACAATTGAGCGACTTTCACTTTCATTTTCACCCCTGAACCCAGATCTCTTCCTCACTCCTGTTGAAAGTTGGGGCCCAAACTTCATGTGACATCAGGTTTGGGGATCCCCAAAGATGAGTGCAAAGCTGGTCAGAAAAGCCTGACAAAGTGCTACCACAAAAAGCAAGCTCCTTTTCTGCCTGTTTGTGGCCTTTGCCCTGTGGGGATGTGGCCTCTGCTCAGGTGAATCCTGGGGGAAGCAGACACAGCCTCCCCTGGCCCATCCTTTGGTCCTCATTTTGACTCGCTTCCTTGAAGAATGTTCCCCATCTCTGATTGCTGATGCCCAGGATCAGGAAGCAGAAAATGATGCCCATGGAGAGCTTCATCCTGCTGCAGAGAGATAAGCAGACTCAACCAAGGATGAGAGGTCTTGAGGAGGGAGTTCTAATGTTGATACAACCTTACTTTCCAAAAATAAATGCCACTGAATTTTATCTCAATAGATAGATGATAAATTGTATTACAGAGGATCCAGTTCTCATTTTCTTGTGAATCATTGGAATCCCAATGATTTCCTCTATGAAGGATTGCAACGGGCTTTTAGCATAAACCACTTTCCAGTCCAGTCATCCTCTGTCAGCCCGGAAACCCAACTGCACTGCAAGTTACCCAAAGGCATGAGGAGTCTGGGCACCATGCCTCTGCAGTGATGAGACAAGGTGAGCAATGCTCTGGTGTTTGTGGACCACCTGCTCACCCCATCTCTGCCTTCACACAGAAGAAGCATATGAGGGAAGCCCTACCCCCTGAAGCACTCACACCTGGTGAATTCTAACTATCAGAATAGTAGACTCAGGAAGGCAGCAGAGAGCTGGGGCTGCAGCACAAGAATACTGGTGAAGAGAGAAAGTCTTCAAGGAGGAAAAGTGTTGGAAAGTTCTAGCACTTCACCTTTGGCTGTGTCTTCCTGCTGAGGTTCCTGGTGAAGCTGAGCTGCCTGTGCTGGCTGCCTGGGAGATGGCACTGGTGCTTTATATACTGAAACTCAGCTAGAGGAACAAATCAGAAGATGGGTTTGAAGCAAAAAAGAAAAAAGACGAGAAATTTTGGGAAATCCCTTTTGACCAGAACACAGCATTCAAAACAGCAGTATTATTCTTCACTTACATCTAATTTCCCTAAATTGTGCAATCTTGCAGCTTTCAAGAGAGTAGAAACTTAGGCTTTTTCTGTCTGTTTCCAGTCTCACTCCTGGTGGGGACAAGGTGTTTTTCCCCCACACAATAATGTACTGACATTTTCTGTGAAGGGTAATCAATATTAGAAAAAGAGAGTTGATTGCCTAAAGAATGTGAGGATATAGGGTGAATGGAACAGCAGAATAGGTCCATTGCAAAGGACAGCTCAGGATGAAGCTGGGACCCTAGGGTACAGCAGTAGGAAGGAAGGAAATAGAAACCAAGGAAAATCAAACTTCCAGCACCCACATAGGGTGGACTTAGCACTGGGAAAGGGAATTCTCCACTCGAGGGTATCTATGAACAGATACTGTTGGCGATCAGAAAGACAGGCTATGTGGAGAGATCACTGTAACCCCAGGAATGTTGAACTATAGTGTAGAAATTTGCCATAATGTTGTGTAGTAATGACACATCGTAAAAATGATCAGGAATGGACCCACTGGCTGTTAAATGGCCAGAACAGAAGATTTGAGAAGGATGCAGAGAAAGCTGGAACTGAGTACCAGAATGCTGGGAGGGTGAGATGTCAGAGAACAGCTGTTTCAACCAGAAAACAGGACAGGGCTTTATTCTGTGAGTTTGGTGAGACAATCCTGAGAGGGACCTTCATGCAAGTGCTATCACAAGGAGGAGTCTCTGATGAACTCCTTGCCCCGTCTCTGCCTCCTCATCCAAAAGGGAAATTTCGAAGGTCACTGGATTTCCCTAGGGGAGAAGGGATGGTGCATGTGTAATATGTCAGAGACGGTTGGTGATTCAGAGGACTTCAGCACTGCTCTTCCTGATGGTGGGACCATGAGTTGGAAGCCTCAGGAGGGCAAGTAAGGCCCAGCGCAGGGAGCACCACCTCAGGATTCTTGCCTGGAGTGTTTATAGGAGAGAAGGAATGTGAGCCATGCATTGGAGACACAGAAAAGCAATCTCCAACACAGATACAAGCAAATCACAGAGACTTGGGAACTGAGACACTGCTGCTGCTAAGTCGCTTCAGTCGTGTCCAACTCTGTGCGACCCCATAGATGGCAGCCCACCAGGCTCTGCCATCCTTGGGATTCTCCAGGCAAGAACACTGGAGTGGGTTGCCATTTCCTTCTCCAATGCATGAAAGAGATGCTAGGAGATGGTAAATAAGAGTCTGGAAGGACATAGGACTTGTGCTCAAGTGGTAACCCTGAGAAAGGGAAGAAGGGTGAAGAACTGGCAATCTGTTATTAATAGCAGACTCGGGGAAATAGGAGGAGGACATTAGACAGAAGAACACTGGCCCCAGAGGAAGCAAGCCTAGTGAGGATGACTCTGGTGTCTGGGAATCATTGTCTTAGAATAGAGCCTCTCAGAATAAGGGTGATGCCTCCTCCTGGGTCTAGATCATATTTTATTTCTTGTAGGTGTAATGAGATGAATATGTGAGGCAGATAGCTGTCTAACGGATTTCTCTGTCCCTCTGGTTCTTATCCAGGGAAAAACTAAGTAACATTCAAATATTCCCAACAGAACTTATACTCCTTGGGAAAGATGGGGTTCTCTGTGGTCCAGGTATTCCAGGTCCCTGAGCTGGCTCAGCTGAATGTGAGTGTGCATGGAGGGGAGAAGGGATGCTGTCAGTCACCCACAGTCACTGACGCTGGGCATGCACTGCGGGCTACTCCATAGAGGGGGGCTGTGACGTCCACCCCCCTTTCTCCTGCTGTCCTCCTACTTTCCTCAGGGCAGAAATCATGAGCCAGTGACCACATTCTGTTGCAACTCTTTTACTTAGTTTGGAGCCATTCATTACTGGAAATCCACTCCCCACTTCCTCATGTCACTCCAGTCATTTCTTTTTGATAGAATCATTAGAGAGAAAGCAAGTACAATCTCTAGAAACCAAGTCAAGCATTGCAAGTTCTTCACCTTGTTTCTTAATGCACTCTGTCTTCCTGGCAGGGACATGCTTAGAATAATAGGCAACAATGGTGGTCAGTTCTTTTCATTTGTTTTTCCTGCAAAAGAAAGGCACCCTGTCTTGGCCATATCAGAATCTTCAGGCTTTAAAGGGATCTCCCAAGAGTTTCCCATGAGTCACTGTGTCCTGGTTTGCATAGATGGTCTCTGTTAGCGCCTATGGTCCCAGGGTGTTAATAGTGACAGTTAGTAAACAGGTCTACTTTTGACCTGGGTTACATAAGAAATTAGATGGTACCCCCTACTCCAAAAGCCATGTGTGACAAGGCTATTGAGACACCTAAGGGATCTCCATTTTTCTCTCACAGTTAATATAAGCTGTAGAGAATACCAAGGCTATGAAGAATCAGAAAACAGAATAACAAACAAAAAAAGCCCCACAGAATAGCATCTGAGGCCTAAGTCCCAGACTCAGAGGGATAAAAAGTAAACACTCATGAGCAGTTCCATCAATGTAAAGTGAAGAAAATAATACCTACCTTATAGAGTTGTTTTCAGAATTAAATGGTTAATGTTTTAGGGCTTGGATCAGTTCTGGGCACACGTGAAATATTTAATACATTTTAACTCTTCTAGAGTAACCAAAAAAATTCATAATAATTTATACTTTGCAGAAGACAGAAAGATAAACTAATATATTATTGTGAAAGCCATGCAGTATTAATATATTAACAAGTAAGACTATCAAACAGAATTAAAATTTTAAAGATCATGGTTTAATTTTACAGGGTATAGCAACATTTTTTGAAGCCTGGGTGTCTTTCAAGTTTCCTTTGTTAGAAACAACTGTTGCAAGGATAGTTTTTGATGTAGAACACCATCTGTATTTCTTGAAGTTGCTAAAGAAGAGGAGATAGTCTCCCCTTATGCTGGCACGACTTCTTTCACCAGCAGTTGGGTGGACATATAGTTTTTCTAAGACTAAGCCCTGGAATCCCACTACATAGCACTGAGACAAAAAGAGACTGGCTTGAGAAATTCAAAATTTACCGAAAGGAAAAAAGGCCAAAGTAGGATAGTGAGCGTGGAATATTGAGTATGTAATCTTCTGTGTCTGAAGTCTCCCGTTTTGTTATGTCTGTGTGTGCTCAGTAACTCAGTCATGTCCGACTCTTTGCAACATCATGCTCTGTAGACCACCAGATTACTCTGTCCATGGAATCTTCCAGGCAAGAATACTGGAAGGGGCTGCCATTCCCTTCCCCAGGGGGGGTCTTCTCAACCCAGGGATCAAACCTGTGTCTCTTGCGTCTCTTGCATTGGCAGGCAGATTCTTTACCACTGCACCACCTGGGAAGCCCCATTTTGTTATAGTTAATATTTTATCTGAATTTCTGTCTACATGGGTTCCTTTTTCTCTTACTTTTCAGATTTGTCTGTCTAATAAAAAATGCCTGTTTAGTATCCAGGTGAGAACATTTGTGAGCATCCTTTAAGGGTTAAAACTCATGTAGTATTTAAAATATTACTGGTTTGAAAAATAAGTATTATATTCAGCAGCATTAAAATACCTTTTCTAAAAAATTTAAGTCTTCATGGACTGGAAGAATTAGTAGTGTTAAAATATCCATACCTGCCGGGGTCCAGCCCTGGTGGATCCAGGGAAATTCGAAGGGAAAGACGGCGTAGGCAAGGAAAGCTTATTTATTTAGAAATATAAGATCAGGTTAGGAAGAAATAGTGTAGTAGGAAAATTTAGTGGAGAAAAGAGGCTGAATAACTTGGTTTATGTGGAAAGCCAATAAAGTTCCAGACAAGGAGCTTGCACCATCTACGTTAGGCCACCGGCGTCCTCTTGAATAGCAGGGGATACCCCACCTTGGGTTCCCTCTCGAGTGGATCTTAGAAGCCGGGGCAAGTAAGTAGGCATGGCGAGCCTCCACGCCTCAGATGAGAATTCAGCCAGAAATTAGAGTAAAGAGGAGACACGGGGGAAACCAGTCCAGCAACTGGCCCCCTCTAGTGTCCAGAACGGCCTTTTATACATTTTTTTGTATATAGACATCAATGGATGATATAAAATTATGCAGCGTCAGCAGCCCTGGCTCTTATCAAAACCAGGCTTTCTCTCTGCATACCTAATTGTATACACAAGTCTCAGGTGATTTACATCATCTTCTAGCCAGAGGGCCAATTAACATTTTACAGCCTTTTTTCTGATAAGGGTTTGTCAACCAGAAGACTTATTTGTGTTGATCTTCCCAAAGTCTGGTGCCACTCTCAGCACTAAATAAAGTTACATTCTTACATAGCAAGGACACAAGAGGAGTGCAGTGATATATAACAAAGAAAAGTAATTAACTCAAAAATCTAGTGTTGCTAACATCAAAACTCCTATATTCCTATTCCTATATCCCAATTACATTGATTAATATCTTTCAGGTGCCTAAAAGATAAAGAATATGGAGGCCTGGCAGCACTCATTGAGTCAAGAGTGAAAACCTGTCACCAATATGATTTTTAGCTCTTTAGAAAAGGCTCTGTATCTTTAAGATGCTTTAAGCTTTGTGCCTCTCACGGTTGGGGGGCTGTAAGCAATTCACAAATTGTGAAAAGTCCGGGGGAAACTGTTAGGCAAGTTAGAGAGCCATCAGAGGGGTTTGAGCTGATGCAGTAGACTGAAGCCCTGAATTAACTTTTTTCCAGAGAATAGTGGTGGTGTGCAGGCAGACTCTGGTTTTTTGGGGGTAGATGTTCAGGAAAACTCAGGGGGAACCCCTGAAGCTAGATCACGCCTTTGCGTTTTGTCTGGCTTCCTTCCTCATGACCATTGCCACGGGCGGGATTCCTCACGCTGGCTCCCGGCACATACCACCCAAAGTAATCTACTGAATCAATGCAATCCCTATTAAAATTTCAATGCCATTTTTCACAAAAATACAACAATCCTAAAATTCACATGAAACCACAAAAGACTCCAAATAGCCAAAGCAATTTTAAGAATAAAGAACAAAGTTGAAGGCATCATAATTCCTCGTTTCAAAATGAGCTATAGTGGTCAAAACAGTATGATGTTTACATTAAAAACAGGCACATAGATCCATGGACCAGAATGGAGAGCCTTATGCATGTATGGTTAATTAATTTATGACAAATGGGCAAAGGACAGCTGGTGTTTGAAAACTGGGCAGACAGTCTTCTAAGAGCACGAAACTGAAACACTATCTCATACCATTAACTTAACTTGACTCAAACAGATTAAAGACATGGGTGTAAGACCTGAAGCCATTAATGTCCTAGAAGAAACATAGGTAGTTAGCTCCTTGGGGCTTCCCAGGTAGCTCAGCTATAGTGCAGAAGAAGGAGGAGATACGAGTTCAATCCCTGGATCAGGAAGATCCCCTGGAAAACAGCAAAGCAAACCACTCTAATATTCTTGCCTGGAGATTCCCATGGACAGAGGAGCCTGCTGGCTATAGTCCATAGGGTCACAAAGAGCTGGACACGACTAAAATGACTCAGCACACACGCATAGCACCGGGAGCTCCTTGACATCAGTCTTGTAAAGATTTTTTGGGGGGTTTAACACCAATGGCAGAGGAAACAAAAGCAAAAATAAACAAGTAGGACTATCTTGAACTAAAAAGCTTCTGCACGGCAAAGGAAACCATCAACAGAATGAAAAAGTAACTACCAAATGAGAGGAAATATATGCAAATCATATATCTGGTAATGGGTTAATTTCCAAAATATATAAAGAACTCATTCAATTCAATGGCAAAATAAAACAATCTGACTTAAAAATGGGCAGAGGATCTCACTAGACATTTTTTCCAAAGAAGACATATAAATGGTCAACAGACACATGTGAAGCTGCTCAACATCACTAATCATTAGGGAAATACAAAAACCACAATGAGATATCATCTCACACCCATTAGAATGGCTCTTTTAAAAAAGAAACAGCAAGTGTTGGCAAAGATAATTCTGCGCTGTCAGTGGGAATGTAAATTGCGACAGCCACTAAGGAAAACAGTATAGAGGATCCTTCAAAAATTAAAAATACAACTACCTAAAATATTAGTTCTAAAAGTATAACTAAATGATCTAACAATTCCACTTCTGAGTACTTATCTGAAAGAAAGGAAAGCGTTAACTGGAAAAGATATATGCAGGTCCATGTTCATTGCAGCATTATTTACACTAGTCAAGACGTGGAATCAACCTAAGTGTCTGTTGATGAATGAATGCATAAAGAAAAGGTTATTTATATATTAATAGAACATACATATATATATGTGCACGTGTATATGTATACACACACACACACATATATATTCATACATAGAAATATTATTCGGCCACGAAAAAGGAGAAAGCTTGTCATTTACTATGACTTGGATGGATCTTCAGTTCAGTTCAGTTCAGTCGCTCAGTCGTGTCTGACTCTTTGCGACCCCATGAATTGTAGCACACCAGGCCTCCCTGTCCATCACCAACTTCTGGAGTTCACCCAAACTTACGTCCATCAAGTTGGTGATGCCATCCAGCCATCTCATCTTCTGTCATCCTGTTCTCCTCTTGCCCCCGATCCCTCCCAGCATCAGAGTCTTTTCCAATGAGTCAACTCTTCACATGAGTTGGCCAAAGTACTGGAGTTTCAGCTTTAGCATCATTCCTTCCAAAGAACACCCAGGGCTGATCTCCTTCAGAATGGACTGGTTGGATTTCCTTGCAGTCCAAGGGACTCTCAAGAGTCTTCTCCAACATCACAGTTCAAAAGCATCAATTCTTTGACACTCAGCTTTCTTTATAGTCCAACTCTCACATCCATGCATGACCACTGGAAAAACCATAGCCTTGACTAGACGGACCTTTGTTGGCAAAGTAATGCCTCTGCTTTTCAATATGCTATCTAGGTTGGTCATAACTTTTCTTCCAAGGAGTAAGCATCTTTTAATTTCATGGCTGTAATCACCATCTGCAGTGATTTTGGAGCCCAAAAAGATAAAGTCTGACACTGTTCCCACTGTTTCCCCATCTATTTCCCATGAAGTGATGGGACCAGACTCCATGATCTTCGTTTTCTGAATGTTGAGCTTTAAGCCAAACTTTTCACTCTCCTCTTTCACTTTCATCAAGAGGCTTTTTAGTTCCTCTTCACTTTCTGCCATAAGGGTGGTGTCATCTGCATGGACCTTAAGGGCAGTCTAAAGCATTTAAATAAGTCAGACAGAAAAAGACAAATAGCACATGATTTCACTTATATGGTGAATCTAAAATAAAAATCAAAAGCTGAATTTATAGATACAGATTAATCATTGCTAGGGGCAGGGAGTGGGAAATGAATGAGTGGAATGAAGGGGATCAAAAGGTACAAACTTCCAGTTATAAAATAATCAAATCCTGGGGATGTAATATGCAGCATGGTGACTATAGTTAATAATATTGTATATTTGAAAGTTGCTTTCCCTGGTGGCTCAGACGGTAAAGCCTCTGTCTACAATGCAGGAGACCTGGGTTCGAGCCCTGGGTTAGGAAGATCCCCTGGAGTAGGAAATGGCAATCCACTCCAGTACTATTGCCTAGAAAATCCCATGGACAGAGGAGCCTGGCAGGCTGCAGTCTATGGGGTCGCAAAGAGTCAGACACGACTGAGTGACTTCACTTCACTTCACTTCACTTCAAGAGAATAAATCTTAAAATTCTTATCACAAGAAAAAAGAATTGTAGCTATGTGTGGTGGTAGTGGATGCTATCTATACTTCTTGTGGCAGTCATTTCACAATACAGTCATCCTGTAATATCTATGGAGGGTTGGTTCCAAGACTCCTGTGGATACCACAATCCTCAGATGCTCATGTCATGTATAAAATGGTGTAGTAGTTGCATATAACCTCAGACCTTCCTCCCATATGCTTTAAATTATCTCTATTTTACTTACAATATCTAGTACATTATAAATGCTATGTAAATAGTTGCCAAAGCCAAAGAAATTCAAGTTTTGCTTTCTGTAAATTTTGTTTTTCAAATATTTTAGGTCCAAGTTTAGTTGAGTCCTCAGATATGGAACTTGTGGATGGGAAGTTCATTGTGTTGTACACATGAAACTAATGTAATTTTCTACATCAATTATATCCCAGCATTAATTAATTGAATATGTTACCTTACAAAAAGAATTCAGCACCATGGACCCTTTCTTTCTCCACCTATTGATACTGAAACACTGTTGATGAACCATGCAAAGACGCCAGGATTCTTGGCCTCCAGAGGAGAAGAATTCAATCCGGGGCCAGAGATGAGGCTTGATCGCTCAGAGCTTTTGTGCCATAGAGTTTTATTAAAGTATAAAAGGGATAGAGAAAACTTCTGACATAGACATCAGAAGGGGGCAGGAAGAGTACCCCCTTGCTAGTGTTAGCAATGGAGTTATATACTCTCCAATTAGTTATTATAATGAACCAAAAGAATGTCTGGAGGTTGTAAAGACCTCACTAGACCTGCCGTCCATGGGGTTGCACAGAGTCGGACACGACTGAAGCTACTTAGCAGCCGCAGCAACAGCAGCAGCAGACCTACTCCCATAATTTACATTTTAAGATAACAGGATTAGCCAGGTTTTTTCCAGAGACTATCCTCAAGCAGGATACATTATTGTTATATAATCCTAAGGAATATAGAGGGGAAAAAAAGTTTGTCCTTTCTTCCTCCTTGAGAATTCCAGACCCCTCTCTCCTTGGGGACCCCTGGACTTCTCATCAACCTGCCTAGGAAATGATTCTCTCAATACTACATATCATCCAACAACTATTAATATCAATTTGATGGGTAAGTATTGACGAGCACATGGATCCTCCATGTCAAATCACAGCAAGAAGGTCACCACTTGATTAGTCTCAGCTGTATCAGATAACACACACACCAACCAAAAAATCAACAAATTATTTGGAAATTACTAGACTGATTCAAAGACTTCCCTGGTGGCTCAGGTGGTGAAGAATCCGCCTGCAATGCAGGAGACCTGGGTTTGATTCCTGGGTGGGGAAGATCCCGTGGAGGAGGTCATGGCAACCCACTTCAGTATTCTTGCCTGGAAAATCCCATGGACAGAGGAGCCTGGGGGGCTACAGTCCATGGGGTCACAAAAGAATCAGACACACAACAGACTGATTTAAGAAACAATGTATGTGTAACGGAATCACTTTGTTGCACGTCTGAAACTAACACACTATTGTAAATCTACTATACTCCTATAAAAATTTTAAAAAAGCAACAATGTGTGCTATACCCAAAACCTTATTTTAAAAAAACCTTTTCATTTCACATTGGGGTATGACTGATGAACATTGTTGTGACAGTTTCAGGTGGACAGAGAAGGGGCTCAGCCACACACTTGCATGGATCCATTTTCCCTCAAACTCCCCTCCCATCCAGGCTGCCACACAAAACTGCGGGGTCCACTGCACTATGCAGTAGGCTCTTGTTCAATACCCATATCTTTTGCTGAGCAGTTTTAGAATTTACGTAATTTTGTTCTTATGAAGGTCAGTGGCAGAATAATTAAAATTAATATATTAATTTATATTACTTTACCAGCTAAAGCTTTTAAAGTATTCCTCTCCAAGAAGCCCCCAATCCAGAAAACGGCTTATTACTTACATCGCAGAAGGCTGTCATGGCCCTCCCTCTTCCACACGTTTCTCTCCAAAGATAATGTCCATCCTAAACTTAGGGTTATCATTCCCTCGCTGTTTTAAAATTATTTTTTATCCCATATGTGTATCCATAAACAATATATTTTTAAGATTTTTGCCAGTTTTTGAACTTCTGTGACTAGATTTATGTTGTATAGTTCACTGGTCATTTACTTATTTTGATCAACAATATTTTCTTTAAATACAGGCATGTTGATGAAATACAGAAGTTCTTTCATTTTCAGCACTGAAGATTATTGCAAAACATGGATTTATCACAGTTTATTTTGACATTTGTGGGGTTTTTTTCCTGTCTTGGTATTACAGTGTTGCTTCTGGCAATCTTGTGCACATATCCTGGTAAGAGAGTTCAAATGTACAGACCTAGAAGTAAAACAGAATATGATTATGTTGAAGTTTAGTTGATAATACCAAATTGTCTTTCCAAAATGGTTATATATATATATATATATATACTTACATATTTATATATTTTACATATTTATACCCCCACAAGCAGTGGATCCATGGCCCCTTGGTTTCACATTCTAGGTCATACTTGTTTATTATGTCAAGTTGGTGGGTGATAAATAGTATCACATTGTAGTTTAAATTTGTTTTTCTGATTGTCAGTGGGGTTTGTTCTTTTTATACATTGATGAGCCATTTGTGCTTCCTCTCCTGTGAAGTTTATATTCATTTCTTTTTCCTTTTTTATTGATGAGTAAGAGGCATCATCGACTCAATGGACGTGAGTTTGAGTAAACTCCGGGAGTTTGTGATGGACAGGGAAGCCTGGCGTGCTACGGGGTCTATGGGGTCGCAAAGAGTCAGACATGACTGAGCGACTGAACTGAACTGAACTGAACTAAACTAAACTGAAGAGTTCATTATATACTTCATACTTTTGATTATGTATGTTGCAAGTATCTTCCCCCAGTTTGTGGCCTTTATTTTCATCTGTTTTCAGTCATTTTTATGGAGTAATGTATTTGGTTTTATATTTAACAAACTTATGATTCAACAAAATGATAATGTACAGCCATGCACTAATTCTTTTAAAATACTTTTTATTTCCCTTTATTTTTCAATTTTTAGAGTAATAAATTTTAATCCTAGGAACTGCAAAATTGTCTAATGAATTTTGCTTTTTAAAAAATTTCCTTCTGGTATCTTTTGATGACTACTAATGCTTACCCTTGTCATAACATGTTTTTCAATTAGGAACCATCTTTTAAAGTGAAAAATTATCTTATTCATTCCTCTGACAACCAACTTTTATAATTTGTTAATGTATTTGCTCAAGGTACAGAATATATATAACCTATGACATAGCTATCTTTGCAAGCACATTTAGAGGTAAACTTTCATTTTTCTCTCAAGTTACGGTGCATGTTCAGTTGCTCAGTCATGTCCAACTCTTTGGGACACTATGTAGCCCACCAAGCTCCTCTCTCCATGAGATTTTCCAGACAAGAATGCTGGAGTAGGTTGCCTTTCCTTCTCCAGGGGATCTCCCTGACCCAGGGCTTGAACCCACATTGAGATCTAGTTACAGAGTTTTCTTTAAAAGCCACTGCCTTTTAAAAGAGTTTGTTTTGCTTGCTATTTTCTCCTGGGAAATCTAGGAAACTTTCAACTTGGATTCAAAGGTTTAGCTGGTAGTCTCTACCCTTTAGAAGTGGATTACCCTGTGGTGTGCTAGAATTAGCTCATATTAGCTCAGGGGAGCTGATTATTACATTTTGGGGGATGAGCCAACTGTTAAGTCTTGGTCATTTGAAATTAATGACGGTAGGAGTATTTGTGCATGCATGCACGCTCAGTCACTCAGTCCTGTCTGGAGTCCCCATTCCCTATCCTTCAGTTCACTCAGGGAGATTAAAAGAGAATATTCCATTCAAACAACTTAAGAAATATTAAATTTTTGTGTACACTCTTGATTATGTGGCTGCATTTCTCCCCAGGGAAACAAACTTGGTGTGAGGCGGGGAGACTGTGATGGGGAACGACGGGTCGGGGGTGGGGGGCGGGGCAATGGATACATCAAAAAAGAAAATGTTTTACACAGCTGCTCTATCTTCCTGAAAACCAGGACCTGCACCTATAGGTTTATCCGGTAGAGGGCAGCAGCTCCCTGATACTGAGGTGAGGCAGCCTCAAGAGGTGGGTAGTTTCGCTGAAGG
Source organism: Oryx dammah (assembly GCF_014754425.2). NCBI lineage: Eukaryota > Metazoa > Chordata > Mammalia > Artiodactyla > Bovidae > Oryx > Oryx dammah. The sequence continues at coordinate 33,639,045 of NW_024070201.1, read as the reverse complement.
TCGAACACGACTGAGCGACTTAGCAGCAACAGCTCTTTCTGCTCTGGAGGGCTCCTCACTGTGCCCACACTCCAGGAGCCTGAGAAAACATCGTCCACGGGACTGCAAGTGTCGGAAAGAATGACCAACTTCCCAGAATCACAAAGTCTGACTCCAGTCACTCTCAAACCTAGAAACAGCCAGTTAAGAAACCAGATCTACCGCGTTTCTCCTCTCAGCCAGCTGCTGGTGGTGCATGGGTAAGACAACACTGCATTCTTCTGGCAGAATCCACAATCAACAACAACAACTACAACACAACACAACCAAACCCAATAACTATCCTACCATTCAATGACTATAGCATTTCTCAGCATAAAGATTCTTCAGCAACATTATTTTGAGCTGGTTAGAACCAGTCCACAGAGACAGAGATTCCCTGTTGTTGTTTAGTTGCTCAGGCGTATCTGATACTAGTGGACGGTTGTTTGCAGAAGTTTATAAAAAAACTGATAAATTGGAATGGATGAATCCAGAAGTGGAACCGTGCTAGGTAACAACAAGCTGAAAATTGTCACAATGCCTTTTGACGAATGGCCCAAAGTGAACTTTAAGAAGAGATTCATGTCATCAGGATGAACTTCCCCTGGTGGCCCAGTGGCTGAGACTCCGCCCTTATAGTCCAGGGGCCTCAGGTTCAATCCCTGGTGAGGGAACTAGATCTCACATGCTGCCACTAAGAGATTGCATGCTGCAACTGAAAAAAAAAAAAAAAAAAAAAGATCCTGCATACCGCAACAAAGATTGAATATCTCATGTGCCCCAACTAAGAACAGCACAGCCAGATAAATAAACATTTTTTTAAAATATGTATCACCAGGGAACTTGCTTTACAATGTAGTTGCTATCTGTTTTTTTAAATTATATAACAGTATTATCAATATGATTATCATTATAATGATGAATACTATTCTTATCATAGGTACTTAATTAGACCTAGTAACATATGGGTATTAAATGATTAAATTAGTTACAAAAACTGAGTTTAATTGTGTCTATGGAGAAGTACTCTGCTGCAGTTCTAGATAGCTGCTTAACTGCTCTGCTTTTTATGAGCCATGGGCACCTGGTAATGAAACAAGAAAGACACAAGACAAAGAGTTCCCAGCGATAGCATCAAAAACCAGATCTGTTGCTCTTTTTCTCAGTTGCCTAAATCACTTGTGATCTAAATCTTCTGTCTGGCTTTTTCTGACTCCGGGAGTGGGACAAAAAGCTTTAGTTTATAAGGTTTAATTACCATTGTGTACATGAAGATCATTTTCCCTCATAACTCATATTCAGTCAGGTATTTCTTCATAAAAGATGTGTTGAATACACTTATTAAATTGGTATAGCATAATCTCTGAATTTATTCATTCTGACATTTACAGCCAGTATGATCATGGGAAAGTTATTTAATCTCTTCATACCTCAGTTACCTTATTAATAAAATGAATTTTCACAGCAATTTCTATGATGTAGGGTTATTGTATGATAAACTTAAAAGCACTTATATTAGTGCATCACTGAGTAAATATTCAGTTCAGTTCAGTCGCTCGGTCGTGTCCGACTCCTTGTGATCCCATGAATCAGAGCACGCCAGGCCGCCCTGTCCATCACCAACTCCCGGAGTTCACTCAAACTCATGTCCATCGAGTCGGTGATGCCATCCAGCCATCTCATCCTCTGTCGTCCCCTTCTCCTGCCCCCAACCCCTCCCAGCATCAGGGTCTTTTCCAATGAGTCAACTCTTCACATGAGGTGGCCAAAGTATTGGAGTTTCAGCTTTAGCATCAGTCCTTCCAATGAACACCCAGGACTGATCTCCTTTAGGATGGACTCCTTGCAATCCAAGGGACTCTCAAGAGTCTTCTCCAACACCACAGTTCAAAAGCATCAATTCTTTGGCACTCAGCTTTCTTCACATCCATACATGACCACTGGAAAAACCATAGCCCTGACTAGATGGACCTTTGTTGGCAAAGTAATATCTCTGCTTTTGAATATGTTATCTAGGTTGGTCATAACTTTCCTTCCAAGGAGTAAACTACCCTTTTAAGGACCCTGTGTAAAATTCTATGGAAGGTTCTGAAGATATAAACAAAACATGAACTCTACCCCTAAGTAATTCATATTTTAATTTATTTTTTTAATGATATGTAAGAAAATATTGTGAATGATAAATTCTAAAACTAATGGAATTAATACTTTTAATTTTGACCATGATGGAGATTTTATTTAACCTGTTGATTTAAGCGACTAAATAATCTCAAAAGTACATACAGTAAGTTTTCAAACGTCGAACAACAAGCAGTGCAGAAATGTAATCAGTGAGAGAAGGGAAACAAAGTGAGCCCTACAAATGCCCCAACTTGCAGGCTGAATGCTGTTTGCAGGCCACAGCACAAAGATGGGGCAGGGGGCTGGCAGTGTCTCTGAAATGAGCAGAGATCAGAGTTCAGGGAGGCCAGATAACTTGACTGGCATTTGCAGGGAAGAGGACCAGAATGGGAGAGTTGCATAGAAAGACAACTCTGCAAACAGGCAAAGGGGGCCCCTTGGGATTTGCGCTGAATTATAGATTTCAGCACCCATGAAAATTTTTTTTACCTGAAAGTGTGAACAAATACACAAGAAATCAGTAAGCAAATATTTCCCATTGATCTCGTAGGGATGGAAACAGTTTTTGTTCCCACCAGCCAAACAGGAAAGACCTTTTAATAAACGGGGCCTTATTAAGAGTAAGGGGGATAAATTATCCCTATTGCAAAAACAAACCAAGCTTTTTCTTAAGACAATTTTTAGAACAATGCCTAAAAGGATCAACTCCGACCACAAGTAACATAAGTGCCTGGGAGAACACAGTCTAATCCACCCTAAAAGAATACAAACCTAATCCATGACAATTTCAGGCAACATTCAGCCTCCAGACAAAATTTTCAAGGCATACAAAGAAGGGTGATATTGTTATATATAACAATGTAACAATGTATATTGTTCTTTATAACAATTATACAACCATGTATATTGTTATAGGTAACCCCAGGGGAATTCAGGAAAGGAAACATGTACAGCAGTGTGAGCATGCTTGTCCTACCAGATATGGGTGAGAGAAAGAGTCAGAAGATTATAATTTTTGAAAATGGGATTTCAAGAATGCCTTCAAAGTTTGAGAGTAGTTAACCTTGGAAAAGACTCTGATGCTGGGAGGGATTGGGGGCAGGAGGAGAAGGGGATGACGAAGGATGAGATGGCTAGATGGCATCACTGACTCGATGGACGTGTGTCTGAGTGAACTCCAGGGGTTGGTGATGGACAGGGAGGCCTGGCGTGCTGCGATTCATGGGGTCACAAGGAGTCGGACACGACTGAGCGACTGAACTAAACTGAACTGAACATATATTAGAAATATTTTCTGGCTTTTTTTGTTTGTTTTTTGTTGGGCCATACTGCACAGTTTGTGGAATCTTAGTTCCCTTACCAGAGATCAAACCCAGGCCTCTGGCAGTGGAAGTGCGGAGTCCTAACCACTGGACCTCCAGGGAATTCCCTAGAAATATTTCCTGGATACTGTTATCTTTATCAATGTAACCCCTAATATTTCAATATAGTCAATTGTCAGGGAGGAAGAGATTTTCTTCTGCCTTTCTAGGTTCCTCCGGTTGGTCTAAGAAGCAATTGATATGAGACAGATCAAGGGTATAAAATCAAACAAAAGTTTAATAACATATATTTGGGAGGGGTTTCCCAGGTGGCACAACTCGTAAAAGAACCAATGCAGAGACGCAAGACTTAGGTTCTATCCCTGGGTTGGGAAGATCCCCTGGAGGAGGGCATGGCAACTATTGGTTTGGAGAATTCTTGCCTGGAGAATCCCATGGACAGAGGAGCCTGGTGGGCTATAGTCTAGAGGGTCGCAAAGAGTGGAACGTAGCTGAAGTAACTTAGTACACATGCATGCATACTTGGGAGAGACCCAGGAAAACTGAGTAACTTAGCAAAAAGACCAAAGCCCTCGTTTTAAATACAATCTTCAGCTAAAGACAAAAGAGGATGCTGAGGGTAGTGGTTTGGGACTTCAAAGGAGAGAAGGTAATTCACAGAGACATGGAAAAACAAATGTTTGCTGAGCCAGGCAGAGATAATGGGACCCAGAGTGGACTTTGGTCTCCAGGTCCTGCCAGGTTCCCCCACCACACCTGGTCCACATTCTTTACAGACATCTCTGCTGATAGCTCTATTCTGGGAACAAGCCCTTTGTCTAAACTCTTTGGGCAGCTAAGGGGGAGATAGAAAGAAAGACTCCTTAAGTCTTCAGTTTTTCAAAAATCATCAGCCTAAAATAATCTTCATGACAAACAGACACATTTTGGGGTGGCAAATTTTGTTCCCCTACATAATCAAATATGTGAAAGTCAAAAGGATTCTATTATAAATTCACCTTAGTGGGAAACTGAAAATCCATTCTCTCAGTCTAGTAATTGACCAGGCTGAGCCTTACTGCTAGAAATTTTTGCTCTGCCTTTAAAATACCTAATCACTTTTTTTGTGTGGGTGCTTGTTTTTCTCATAGTTAAATACCAAAAGGGAGTCCCTGATCCTCTTGGGGTTAAATTTGAAAACTAGATTTTGTTAGTAATACATTCCAACCACAAGAGGGAGTGCAAGACACACACATGCTTGCCCTCCCTTCCACTTCTACCTAACCTCCATACCAGACCACCTTGTCTCCTGAGAAACGTGTATGCAGGTCAAGAAGCAAGTTAGAACCAGACACGGAAAAATGGACTGGGCTGGATGAAGCACAAGCTGCAATCAAGATTGCCAGGAGAAATATCAATAACCTCAGATATGCAGAAATACCACTCTAGTGGCAGAAAGTGAAGAGGAGCTAAAGAATCTCCCGATAAAGGTGAAAGAGGAGAATGAAAAAGCTGGCTTAAAACTCAATATTCAAAAAAACGAAGATCATGGCATCTGGCCCCATCACTTCATGGCAAATAGAAGGGGGAAAAGTGGAAACACTGACATTTTTTCTTGGCCTCCAGAATCACTGCAGATGGTGACTGCAGCCATGAAGTGAAAAGATGCTTGCTCCTTGGAAGAAAAGCTATGACGAACCTAGACAGTGTGTTAAGAGCAGAGACATCATTTTGCCAACAAAGGTCCATTTAAGTCAAAGCTATGGTTTTTCCAGTAGTCATGTATGGGTGTAAGACTTGGACCATAAAGAAGGCTGAGCACCAAATAACTGATGCTTTCTAATTATGGTGCTGAAGAAGACTCTTGAGAGTCCCTTGGACAGCAAGGAGATCAAACTAGTCAATCCTAAAGGAAATCAACCCTGAATATTCATTGGAAGGATTGATGATGAAGCTGAAGCTCCAATACTTTGGCCACCTGATGCAAAGAGCCAACTGGTTGATCGCCTTGCTGTCCAAGGGACTCTCAAGAATCTTCTCCAGTAGCACAGTTAGAAAGGATCAATTCCTTGGTGCTCAGCCTTCTTTATGGGCCATCTCTCACATCTATACATGATTACAGGAAAAATCATAACTTTGACTATACAGATCTTTGTCGGCAAAGTGATGTCTGTGCTTTTTAATATGCTGTGTAGGTTTGTCATAGTATTTCTTCCAAGGAGCAAGCATCTTTTAACTTCATAGCTGCAGTCACCATCCACAGTGATTTTGGAGCCCAAGAAAATAAAAATTTAAAACAACTATATTTTTGGATAGTTCACTGTTAATGAATAGATATGCAACTGATTTTTGTTTGTTGATTCCGTTTTATGCTTCTTTAGGCCATCAGAGTGGTAAGATATCAAGGATCAATATTAGACTGTGAACTTAAGGTGTGAACTGAGGCTACTTTTAGTCATGAATCTCCCTCTTCTAACTGATGAGAGAAGCCTTGGCATACCTCACATCATCCAACTCAGCCCATCAAAGAAATACATTGAGATTGGGCTCCAAGGCCAGTAACAGAGTGCATTCCTTCTCTTGCCCATATCCTCTAGGGATTCATGGGAGGGACTGCAGCTGCTGAAGACAGCTGGTCACAAAATTGAGAATTTGGAATCACGGGTCCCAGCCATGTCCCTTTCTATTGATTTCCAACTTAGACACAAATATTAAAATATTGGCAGAAGTGTATTGTGCAAATGTGAATAATGAACGTTTTATTGTTTACAGATTGTGTTCTGGATAAAAGGAATTTAGTGATGAAGACTTTAGACTTTAAAACAGTTGGCATTTGAAAAGCTTAATAATTCATATAGCAATATATTTCCAACTTCCAACCTAGAAGCATCCTGGTTTTGGAACAGAATCAGATTCACAGAATGGAAGACTGGAATTCCGTTTAACAAGGAATGATGTTTAAGAAGTTGAAAAATAGAAGTCTTCTATATCAGATGTGACAAGGACATCATGAATGAGCCAGTTCTATAAACTAAAAGTATTCTCATTTCCTTGAAGATCATTAAGGCGTAGGTGATATAAACTTGTACTTTGGACATGGCTCATAAGGCATAGTTGATAGAAAGTCTATCTGTACTCTCTGCTCTTCATGCATGAGAATGGCAACCAAACAATGCCAAAAAGGCACTGGCAGGAGAAACACTCAGCTGTCTCCTCCATGTGAACCAAAACCGGGATTGACAGAAATAAGAGCAGCTGACAGGAACAGCTGAGGCTGACGACAAACTGATGCAGAAATGAAAACCTGATCAGACGTTCACTCCGGGAAACCTAAAAATGACAACTATGTTGTGGTTTAGAAATAATAACCCTTGAATAAAAATCAGTTACCCTGGGTTCCAATCATGGTCCAGCCATAAGCTAGATCAGTAACTTCATGCAAGTCACTGCTGCTGCTGCTGCTAAGTCGCTTCAGTCGTGTCCAACTCTGTGCGACCCCATAGACGGAAGCCCACCAGGCTCCCCCATCCCTGGAATTCTCTAGGCAAGAACACTGGAGTGGGTTGCCATTTCCTTCTCCAATACATGAAAGTGAAAAGTGAAAGAGAAGTCGCTCAGTCGTGTCCGACTCTTTGCCACCCAATGGACTGCAGCCTACCCAGCTCCTCCGTCCATGGGATTTTCTAGGCAAGAGTACTGGGATGGGGTGCCATTGCCTTATCCGTGCAAGTCACTACATTTCTATTTTTTTCAGTTTCTTCAATTCTAAATTAAGGTGGTTGTGTATTCTACACCATTAGTCTTGGTCCAGATGTATAAAAGTGCTTCTCAATGTCAGGGAAGGGAAAATTTCCCCCTCCACCCCTGGTAGTTCTTATGGCTGCACTAATAATAAAATTGGCACAAAACAAGAGAAAGAGAAACAAATTTAATCCACGCACACAGAGGTCTCATAAACATAGGATCTAAGAAGTGGCCAAAGGAGGCAGCGTTTATACGTTTTTAGACAGAGAAAAATAAATTTGAAAGAAATTGCCAGGACAAAGATATTTAGGTTTGGGTGCTTACTTAGTAAGAAATGTAAGCTAAATTTGGGCTTGGATAATAAATTAATAGAAAAGTAACAAGATTTACTTATACAGGCTTCATGGGCCTGTATTTTCTATCTCTGATGATAAGAATGTCTTTCTTACCTCCCAGTGCAGAGAGGATACCATTCTATGGGACATTTATTTCCTGATTCTGAGAGAGAGTCAAATTGTTCCTCTTGTATGGGCCACTTCTTAAGCAACTTAATTTCAAAAAGATAAGCATGCCATTGAGTCATATTTTAGGACGACCTGCCCTAGGCCCTGATGTCAAAATAAAATGCATACAAATAGTCTAAAGAACCCGTTTAAAATGCAGGTTCTAATTCACTGGTTTTGAATGGAGTCCAGTGTTTTGTATTTCCAGTAAGCTTCCATCACATTTGATGTTATTCACGTATCACATTTTAGCTAGTAAGGCACTAGAATTTGTTGGTTCAGTTTTCCTGGTGGAATCAACCAAAGGAGACAGTGAGTTATCTGATTGGCCCTTTTAAAGCATAGGATGAAGAGGGATGCGGACACAGAACAGACTTGTGGACACAGTGAGAGTAGGAGAGGGTGGGACGAATTAAGAGAGTAGCATTGAAATATATACATTATTGTACGTAAAATAGATAACCAGTGGTGATTTGCTGTGTGATCCAGGGAGCTCAGCCCCAGTGCTCATTGACTAATTTAGCCTCATGAAGCCTCCTCTTCCTTCCTGGAAACCAAGTTGCAACTATTCGCCTCTTACACGAAGAAAAGACAACCTTTTGTCTCCCTGGAGTTTTTGGTGCATAAATTTTGTTGTCCCCTGGTAATTGTTAGATTCTGGAAACCATGCTTCCCTCTTGCTTCCTGGTTCCTCCCAGATTGTTTTTCTGTGAGTGAGCCAACAACACATGTTGCGTCACCCTCTTGACAGAAACCAGAAGTCTCCAAAGTTTACACAGAATAAGCCGATCTCTGTGGCAACATCTTTTCTAAATTCTTCTCCACTTATTCCTAGTCCCTCCCACCATTCATAAGCCATCAATCTAGGAAAAGACGGGGAGGAATTCCCTGGTGGGTCTAGTGGTTAGGACTCCGCATTCTCACTACTGAGGCTGGGGTTCCATCCCTGATTGGGGAACTAAAATCCTGCAGGCTGTACAGCACAGCCGATAAAAAAGGAAAAAGAGTGGAGCCAAGAGATAAGGAAAAGTAAAACTTTCAGCGATTTCCTTTAAGAGTTTTATCTGGTGCTCCTTCCTTCTCGTGGGCCCCAGACAGCTTGTGAAACATATCACCTGCTTTTCTGGACTGAATTGTGTCCTCCCCCCAAAAATTTATAAGATGAGGTCCTCAGTGTGACTATTTGAAGATAAAGCCTTGAAGGACGTAACTAAGGTTAAATGAGGTCATCAGGAAGAGATCACATCCAATATGACTATGTGGGCAGAAAAGGAGGAAACCTCCAAAGCACGAGCAGAGAGGAAAGGTCTTACAAGAATGGCCAAGAGGGCCTTTCCTGGTGGTCCAGTGGTTAAGACTCCACACTCCCAGTGCAGGAGGGCTTGGTTTCAATCCCTGGTCATGGAACTAAGATCTCACCCACCGTGCAGCATGGCCAAAAGGAAAAAAGAGTAGGGGGAACAGGAAAAAGTGGCCATCTACAAGCCAGGAAAGAAGGCATCACCAGAGACCAACTCTGCCAGCACTTTGACCTTCGACTTCCAGCCTCCAGAACTATGCGAAAATAAACTTCTGTTATTTAAGACACCTATTTTGTGGTCTTCTGTTATGGCAGCCTGAGCAGACTAATATACCTGCCAATAAGCACTAAAAAGTGCCCAGAAGAGTCTGGGAGTTTATAATATCCTGATGGCAAGGCTGCTTCTTTTAAAACATGTCTTTGAAATATCCAACATACACCTATCATACCAAATTGCACACATCCTACATCATAAATGAAGAGAAGAAAAGAATTTCCTGGCAGTCTGGTGGTTAGGACTCAGCGCTTTCACTGCCAAGGCCCAAGTTCAGTTCCCGGTTGGGAAAATAAGATTCTACAAGTTGCACCACGAAGCCAAAAAAAAAAAAAAATGCAGAGAAGGAAAAGAACTCCTACTATAATCGTAACTATCTAACCATGACCCCAAATGGACACCATAAAAATATTCTCTAGGCAAAACAAATAAAACTTCTCCGGTAAAGAAATGGATGCTAAATGCTTACCCCCATATATACCATGACCTCACCTTGCCAGATAAGGAATGTCTTAAATAGAGATAAAGAAGACAAGTTAATGGAAAAAGAATTAATCACCATTAAAGCATAATCTGGGAGTACTATAAGAACTTCTGAGACATTTGAGGGATCCGTTATGTGCTGCTGCTGCTGCTGTTGCTGCTAAGTCATATCAGTCGTGTCCGACTCTGTGCGACCCCAGAGACAGCAGCCCACCAGGCTCCCTCGTCCCTGGGTTCTCCAGGCAAGAACACTGGAGTGGGTTGCCATTTCCTTCTCCAATGCATGAAAGTGAAAAGTGAAAGGGAAGTCGCTCTGTTGTGTCCAACTCTTAGCGACCCCATGGACTGCAGCCTACCAGGCTCCTGCATCCATGGGATTTTCCAGGCAAGAGTGCTGGAGTGGGGTGCTATCGCCTTCTCCGCCGTTATGTGCTAGTCACAGATAAAGAAAGACAAAACATTAAAAAGCTTGGAAAGAAGAAAAAGATATAGAACACAGTGAAGAGAGAGGTTTACATAACCATTTACATGTGGGTATCTTCTGTCCAGCCCTCTCAACATTTTGCATTAAAAGGATAATATCCATGAGTCATCTTGAATCTTCTCAGGTCCTTTAAATGAGGAGAATATTAATTAATGTAAGGCATCCTAAATAGATGAGGCTTCCCAGGTGTTGCTAGTGGTAAAGAATCCACCTGCCGATGTAAGAGACGCAAGAGACAAAGGTTCAATCCCTGGGGCAGGAAGATCCCCTGGAGGAGAAAATGTCAACCCACGCCAGTATTCTTGCCTGGGAAATCCCATGAACAGAGGAGTGTGGCGGGCTACAATCCATGGGGTCACAAAGAGTCAGACATGACTGAGTGATGCGCACACACACATACCTTAGATATATGACTTGATTGCAACATGAGAGAAAAAGCTAGAAATCAAGCCAGGTGAAATTTCGTTACCTGAAAAATAAGTCAGCATACAAATTGCCTATATTGCACATACTACATCCATTTTCCTTAGAGATTGTGGTTTACATGACTGTTGAACTCAGAAATTCTCCTCTGATAGGGAAAGTGGGGTGCTGAATGGCTACCTCCACCTGCAGAGCAAAGCAAATGCCAAGGAAAGGCATGTCCCTTGCCTAAATGTATCCCCTCGAAATAAATAAAAAATTCCCTGCCCATAATTCTGGATCACAGTCAAACTGGAGGGAAGAGGGCAGGACACAACCTTTGAAAGAATAAATAACACAGCCCGAGCACACAGCCTAAACTGACTAGAACCAAACAGATCCAAGATGGTGGGCCAGTTGACTTCCGCTAGACCTTGAGCCTCAGCATATGTTCATCAGCACGTTAAATGACTCACCTACAGGTGCCATGACAGTTTCAAGGGCAACCACAAAGGTAAAAAGGTAGGCCCAATTCCTAGAAATCTCCACCTCTTCCCCCAAATACCTGGAATACTCCTGCCACGCATTAGCTGAGAAATTACCCACCCCAATAAAAACTGACAACCTCATACCCTGGGGCCACTCTCACCTTCTGAGACGGCCCACACTCTGTCTGTGGAGTGTGTGCTCTCTAAATAAATCCACTTCTTACCTACCACTTTGTCGCTCACTGAATTCTTCCTGCTATCAGATATCAGGAACCTGAGCTTCATTAAGTCCTGAGACTAGATGTGATCTCAGTTAAAAGACTGTGGTTCAAGCCCCAGGCTGGATTATACAGTTTCAGCAGTACTTGTCAAATGAAGAAATAAATTAAACTAACTATGGCATAAGACACAAGAGACAGATGAAGATGGAGCTGTCTCCTTTACTGCTGATAGAGTCAATAGAACATGGCTTTGACTTTCCTATATAACATGCCTCCAGGAATTCTTTGGTTTCCCCCCCCCCCATAACTTACTAAACTGGATGCTTGCCACATCAGTTTTCAGTATGCTTTTCTAAGAAGGAATTCTAAACATTTAAAGCTTTAAAAAAAATTCCTTTAATTATACTTCTTTAGCTATGTTGCATATATTTTCATATGTATGGGGAACAAAATTTGCTACCCCAAATGTGACTCTTTGGCATGAAGATTAATTTAGGCCAATTGTTTTTAAGAAATAGAAGATTCAGAAAGTCCTTCATGTTACCTCCCTCTAAACTACCTAAAAGACTTTAGATAAAGGGTCTGTTCTCAGAGAGAGTGATCACCAAAGATACTGGCAAATATGGACTCAGTGTGGTGGGGAAACCTGGTGGGACCTAGAAATCAGAGTTTGCTCTGGGTCCCATTGTCACTTCATGGTCCAGCACACTTATTTACCAAACTTTTTTTTTTTTTTTTTTGGCTGCATTGTGTCTTCGCTCCTGGGTTCAGGCTTTCTCCAGCTGGGGTGACCCAGGGCTACTCTCTAATTGTGGCACATGGCCTTCTCACTGCACTGTCTTCTCTTGTTGCGAATACAGGCTCTGGGTTTCCAGGTGGCTCAGTGGTAAAGAATCCACCTGCACTGCAGGAGACTCAGGAGATGCAGGTTCAATCCCTGGGCTGGAAGATCCCCTGGAGAAGGAAATGGCACCCCACTCCAGTTTTCTTGCCTGGGAAATCCCATGGACAGAGAAGCCTGGCAGGCTACAGTCCATGGGGTCACAAAAATGTTGGACACAATAGAACTCAAAAGTGACCAAAGCAGGCAGTTTTATAATTCTTAGACAAAGGAAAAATAAATTTGAGAGAACTTGACAGGACAAAGAAACTTACGTCTGAGACAAGGTAGTAAATTAGTAAAGAAATTACAAGGTTTGTTTATATAAGCTTCTCAACCCTGAATTGCCTGTCTCTGGTGATAAGGATGTCTTTACCTCTGTGCTCAAGAAGGGCGCTTTCACACGGGAGACTTATTTCCTGCTTTCAGAAAGACAGAGAGGAGGATAAAAGGGTCCCCCTTGCACTAGCCATTTCTTAAGTAACTTTAACTAAAAGTTTGTGGTGTCCTACCCCGGGCCCCAACATTTGTTTTTCTCCTATTAATCTGTTTCATGTCAAATTTAATTGTTAGATCAGCCAGAAGCAACTAGAAGGGTAGAGGAGATTTTTTTTTTTTCTCCTCTTCCAGAGATACATAATATTTTCATTATCATTCAGTTCCAAGCATTTTCTTCTCTTTCTCTCTCTCTTTTTTTTTGTTGGCCACCCTCACACACAGCTTGCGGGATCTTGGTTTCCCAACCAGGGATTGAACTCTAGCCCTGACAGTGAAAGTGCCAAGTCCTAACCACCAGACCCCACCAGGGAATTCCCTAAGCATTTTCTAATGGTGTACTTCACGAATTCTTTTTTCACTCAGATTTTATTAAAAGTGTGATTTTAAAATTTCCAAAATAGGGGGGTATTTATAGTCATCTGTTTTTTCTAATTTAACTTCATTGTAGTGTGAGAACTTGTGTTCAGGTATGATCCTGTAACATATTGTTTATGACTATGTTCTCTGTAAATATACTATGACTGTTTGAAAAAGATATATAGTCATATATTATGATCACCATAATAAGTCTAATTACCATCTGTCACCATACAAAGATAATAAATATTATTGACTATATTCTCCATCCTATATATTTTATCTCCATGCACACTATGCATGCTAAGTCACTTCAGTCGTGTCTGACTCTTTGTGATCCAATGGACTGTAGCCCGCCAGGCTCCTCTGTCCATGGGATTCTCCAGGCAAGAATACTGGAGTGGGTTGCCATGCTCTCCTCCAGGGGATCTTCCCAACCCAGGGATCGAACCCGTGTCTCTTCTGTCTCCTGCACCGGCAGGTGGGTTCTTATCACTAGTGCCAAATAAGAAGCCCATTTTATCCCCATGACCCATTTATTTTGTAACTGAGAACTTGTGTCTCTTAATCTCGCTCACCTATTTCACTCTTACTCCACAGCCTTCTTTCTCTGACAACCGTATTTCTATCCATGAGTCTATTTCTGTTTTGCTACGTTTGCTAATTTGCATTCTTTGGTGATTCCACCTGTAACTGAAATCATATGCTAGCTGTCTTACTATGTTTGACATTTCCCTTAGCATAAAACCCTCTAGGATCGTCCACATGTCACAAATGGAAAGCTTTCATTATTTTTACGACTGAGTACTGTTGTCATCTATTTACACAAATTCGTGTGTGTGTGTGCGTGCTGTCATGTCCAGTTCTTTGTGACCCCGTGGACTGCAGCCCTCCAGGCTCCTCTGTCCATGGGATTTCCCAGGCCACAATACTGGCGTGGGTTGCATTTCCTACTCCATATTGTACATGCATATGCCACGTCTTTTCTATCCGTTCATCTGTTCATGGGCACCTAAGTTACTTCTCTATCTTGGCTATTGTAAATAAGCTGCAATGGCCATAGGAGTGCATGCTGCTGCTAAGCTGCTTCAGTCGTGTCTGACTCTTTGCAACCCTATGGACGGTAGCCCGCCGGGCTCCTCTGTCTATGGGATTTTCCAGGCAAGAATACTGGATTCCCCTCCTCCCGGGAATCTTCCCAACCCAGGGATCAAACCCACATTTCTTACATCTCCTGCCTTGGCCGGCAGGTTCTTTAACACTAGCACCACCTGGGAAGCCCTATAGGAGTGCATGTATTGTTTCAAATTAGTGTTTTTCTTTCTGTGAAAAAACACCCCTAAGTAGAATTGCCGGTTCTGTTTTTTGCTGGTTCATATAGTGGTTCTATTTTTAATTTTTTGAGGGACATCCCTACTGTTTTATATAGCAGCTGTACCAATTTACATTCTCACCAACAATGCATGAGGGTTCTCTTTCCTCCACACCCTCACCAACACTTAATATCTGTGTTTTTGATATAGTCACTCTGACAGGTGTTAAGTGATATCTCACTGTGGTTTTGATTTACATTAAAGATTAGGGATGTTGTTCACTTTTTCACATGTCTGTTGGCCATCGATATGTCTTTTTTTGAAAAATGTCAGCTTAGGTACTCTGCCCATTTTTTAATCAGATTATTTTTTCTATTAAGTGTAGGAGTTTTTTGTGTATTTTAGATATTAACCCTTATATTGGCTATATTGTTTGCAAACATCCCCTCCCATTCAGTAAGCAGACATTTCATTTTTGTTGATAGTTCCCTTCGCGGTGTAAAGATTTTTAGTTTGATGCAGTATCATTTGTTTATTTTTGCTTTTGTTTCCCTTGCCTAAGAAGATAGATCTAAAAAATACTGATATGAGAAATGTCAAAGAGTGTATTGCCTGTGTTTTCTTCTAGGAGTTCTATGGGTTCAAGTCTTACATTTAACTCTTTAATCCATTGAGTTTTTTTGTTTGTTTGTTTAGGGTATGAAAAAGTAATCTAGTTCAATGCCTTCCGGAAAGGTTGCTTCAAATAAAACTGTGCCAGTTTTTCGGCCTTTGGTCTCTTCCTTTGGAAGGGCTGTCCTCTAATGACTAGCTTTAAAAAGACTTTAACCTGGCTCCTCTAGAACCAAGCCATCTTCATTGAACTGTCTGGGATTGGCTTGTAAGCTCTTTAAATTGAGCCACTGCATATATAAACTGCTTATGTCATTTGAAAATTGTTCTCTAGAGGAAAAACCTCTAGGAAATGGGATCCCAGTTATCTAAGTATGTTGAAGATATCTTGCTTACAGGGGCTCCACCTGATTTTAAGTTTAAAACCATGGTCTTTGACTACCTAATGCAAAGTGCTGACTCATTGGAAAACACTCCGATGCCAGGAAAGACTGAGGACAGGAGGAGAAGAGGGTTACAAAGGATGAGATGGTTGGACGGCATCACTGACTCAATGCACATGAATTTGAGCAAACTCTGGGAGATGGTGAAGGACGGGAAAGCCTGGAAAGCTGTAGATCATGGGGTCACATAGAGTTGGACGTGACTGAACCACTGAACAACTATGACTGTGGCTACTAAAATGTTTTTACCTTCCATAATCTTCTGGACTCCATCACCTTCTTCATAATAGCCCTAGTACTCTCTTCTTCTCGCCTACTAATTGCCTACCGTGTATTTTATGAGAAATGTTTATGTCATAAGTTTGAAAATGCTCTTCTAAAGCTATTTGCCTGTTCAACTTTATTTCCTAGGAAATCCAACCCAATCACATCTTGTATGATCTCTTAAAGCAAGACCTGAAGATGAAGATTTGAAAAAAAAAAATGAGCTTCAAGAACTGTGAATGTCTATAGCTGCAGGAGTAGTTAGGACAAGCTTGGTTAAGGCAGGCCTGCCTGCAGCTGCTGGGGAGCTATTCCCAGCAGTTTCTAGAGTTGAAAATTCTTCTTGCCAAGTTCTCACTTTGTGATTCCTATCCTGCCAGAACAAAAATCCACCCAAGACATCCCCTCTCCCCAGTTTTCATTCCTCTCCAGTTTCCCTAAATCAGCCACTCTTTCCTTCCCTGAAATTTCATGATTCATTTCCATTAATGCTTTTGCCAATTTTCATAGTAAGACTTACTGTTTTTTTCTTTTAACAACTTTTTGCTAAGTATAAATTAATACACGTGTGTATTAGCCACTCAGTCGTGTCCAAATCTTTGTGAACCCTTGGACTGTAGCCCAACAGGCTCCTCTGTCCATGGAATTCTCCAGGAAAGAATACTGGGTTGTCATGCCCTTCTCCAGGGGATCTCCCCAACCCAGGAATTAAACCCAGGTCTTCTGCATTGCAGGCAGCTTCTTTACTATCTGAGAACACCAGGGAAGCCTAAATTAATGCAAGGTCATCATAAAAATAAGTTGAAGACATATAAAAAGTTGACATAAAAAACAACATGTAAAAAAGAAGACATAAAAAAAAAGTTGAAGACATATAAGAGTACTTAACTTCTCTCACCCAGAGTCAACTTATTTTTATTTTTTACTGAGTGGTTCCTTTTAGGTTCAAATCCATTGGAAAGTATAATCCCAATAAGTGTCTGAGTGAATTAGACAGCCAACAGTGACTTTGTATCTTGCATGTAGAGTCCTGTAGGGAGGTGCTATAAATAAAGGTATGAGGGACATATTTTAGAGAGAGTTCTGTAAAGCCTCAAGAAACCATGGTCCTATCCAGGTTCATCCACTATAGCACTTACAACATTGACCAAAATTGCTTTATCTCACTGCAGTCAATTTCCTTATATGTATAATAAAGAGGCTAGACTTACAATATTTCAGGTTTATTTCCAACTAGCATTCTTACTGGAGAAGGCAATGGCACCCCACTCCAGTATTCTTGCTTGGAAAGTCCCATGGATGGAGGAGCCTGGTGGGCTGCAGTCCATGGGATTGCGAAGTCGGACACAACTGAGCAACTTCACTTTCACTTTTCACTCTCATGCATTGGAGAAGGAAATGGCAACCCACTCTGGTGTTCTTCCCTGGAGAATCCCAGGGACAGAAGAGCCTGGTAGGCTGCCATCTCTGGGGTCGCACAGAGTGAGACACAACTGAAGCGACTTAGCAGCAGCAGCAGCATTCTTACTTATTGTCTTTTTGTCCCACGCCAAATTGTATTTGACTTTCTTGTATGTTTGTGTTTTGTGATTTTTTTTTTTTTGGCTTTCTTATATTTTGTGTCTGTTCAAATGCTCAAGTGTCTAGCATCAAATAGGTTCTCAATATAGGAAGGAAGGATGGAAAAAAAGAGACACTTAGGAATATGAAAACAGTTTTTCCCCTGTCAAAGAAAGACTCAAACAAGAGTTTTTGGAAAATAAAAATGGATTTGCTTGCAAATTACACCAGGATCTAGACCTTTCAAGAACTGGCTCACCAAATAAGAAATAAAGCAGGAAAAATTTTACCAAAATTACCAAGTGTTGGGGAGGGTAAATTTTCCCTCTTCCCTTTTAGATTCTTCAACTGGCCTAATAATTAAATTGACATAAGATAGATTAATAGGGAAAAAAAACAAATTTTTTATTTATTTCGAGGGGATACATTTAGGCAAGGGACATGCCTTTCCTTGGCATTTGCTTTGCTCTGCAGGTGGAGGTAGCCATTCAGCACCCCACTTTCCCTATCAGAGGAGAATTTCTGAGTTCAACAGTCATGTAAACCACAATCTCTAAGGAAAATGGATGTAGTATGTGCGATATAGGCAATTTGTATGCTGACTTATTTTTCAGGTAACGAAATTTCACCTGGCTTGATTTCTAGCTTTTTCTCTCATGTTGCAATCAAGTCATATATCTAAGGTATGTGTGTGTGTGCATCACTCAGTCACGTCTGACTCTTTGTGACCCCGTGGACTGTAGCCCACCACACTCCTCTGTCCATGGGATTTCCCAGGCAGGAATACTGCAATGGGTTACCATTTCGTTCTCCAGGGGATCTTCCTGACCCAGGGATCAAACCTATGTCCCCTGAGTTTCCTGCATTGGCAGGTGGATTCTTTACCACTGAGCCACAGGACTGAAGCCCAATTTACTTGTTTATATAATAGCAATATAGCATCAAAAGTATGTAGACAAGAAGGGTTCTTCAAAAATATCTTCATTTATAAATGCAATAATAATCGTAACATTAACTCACAGGGTTGTTGTAAAGATTACAGAGACTTAGTGATTGTAAAGAGCACTTAGAATAGTACATGGAATGCAGTAAACACTGGGCAAATGTGCTTTGATTATCACTTTAAAAAATTTTATTGAAATATAGTTGATTTGTAATGTTGTGTTGTGTTAGTTTCAGGCACACATCAAAGTGATTCAACTATACACAATCACATATATCCATTCTTTTTCAGATTTTTTTTCAATTACAGACCATTACAAGGTATTGAGTATAGTTCCTTGTGCTATGTAGTAGGTCCTTGTTGATTATCTATTTTATACATAGTAGTGTGTATATTTTAATCCAAAACTCCTAATTTATTCCTACCTCCAATTCTCTATTGCCAACCATAAATTTGTTTTCTATATCTGTGAGTCTGCTTCTGATTTTATAAATAAGTTCATCTGTATCATTTTTAGATTCTACATATAAATAATATCACGATATTTGTCTTGCCTTTGCTGGCTTACTTTGCTTAGTACTATAATCTCTAGGTCCATCCATGTTGCTGCAAATGGTATACTTTCATTCTTTTTTATGGCTGAGTATTATTCCATTGTTTATATGTACCACTTCTTTATCCATTTATCTGTCAATGGACATTTAGACTGCTTGACTTTGATTATCATGACTTTTTATTTTATTTTAACCAATTTTTATAATGAAAAAAGTTCCTCATCTTTATTTTTTTACTTTGAGAAATGCATACCATCAGATTTGGGTCATCTACAAATTTTGTACTTGAATTTGTAATCTCATTGAAATCACTGCAGAGCAAAAAATGACATATTAGAATAACACTCTGAATCTGTAAATGTAGTGAAAGCTTAGTCTGACTTTTAAAAGGACACTGAGAACATTTTTAACTCCTTTCTGATTTTATACACTGCTTTTGTATAAATTTTTGTACTTAGTAGTTATTTTCAAAACCCAGAAATTTTAACAGCAGTTCTGAGGCACCTGATTTCTGAAGCAAAAGATGGCATTTCATATTTTGAGAGCTAGAAAAAACCAAACTTTTTTCTTAGTGATCATTGCCCATTCAGAGGAAATTCTAACATGAGTCATCTTCCTGGAAGACAATGGTTTAATCTTTTAACCACTGGCCTAAACTTGTGGTAGCTAATGCACATAGAGGAAGTCTATCTTTAAAAAAAAGAATACTACCTTACAAATACAGACTAGGTAGAAAAATTAATACATATTTTATTTTATTTTGGCCCTGCCAGGCTGCTTTGGAGATCTTAGTTCCCCAACCAGGGATCGAATTCCCAATATGCATTTTAAATGAGGGGGTAAAACTCACAACAAATTGCTATTTTAAAAACCAAAAATACTATAAATATCACATAATTCAGAAAAATACAATATTTTATGAGCTGATGCTCCTCTCTTTAGCTGATGTTGCTGTATTTTCAGCTGCATACTCTTTAATCATTCAATGATTTTGCAATATCATTTTCTATAAAGAAAATGGAAAATTTTGGTGACTTCTCTGGTGGTTCAGATGGTAAAGCACCTGCCTACAGTGCAAGAGACCCAAGTTCGATCCCTGGGTCAGGAAGATTCCCCTGGAGAAGAAAATAGCAACCCACTCCAGTACTCTTGCCTGGAAAATCCCATGGATGGAGGAGTCTAGTAAGCTACGGTCCACCGGTCGCAAAGAGTCGGACATGACTGAGCGACTTCACTTCTTCACTCTTTAATCATTAAATGATTTTGCAATATCATTTTCTATAAAGAAAATGGAAAATTAATTTAGATTTCCTCTAATGTGGTTAACTGAAGTGTGTTTTTAATTTATTAATGTTTTAGAGAAGTCACTTTTAGCTTCACGACGTATTTGTAACGGATAAATGTATATGATTCTGTCAAACTTAAGCTAAACGTCTACAGTGCCTTTGTAATAGTATATGCTGCATTGTGGAGATTACATGTGACAGCGGGGAATTGCTGCTTTGAATGGGCATCAGTGATAACTGTCTGCTTGCCTTCTCACATGACCAAAGATGGGAAGAAGTTTTGCTCTTACTTCTGACTCTGAACATTTCAAATCTTACTTCTCCTTCATTACCCATTGTTGGGGAAATACAATTAAAAGCAGACTCTCTCACAAAGGCAACAGAGAAAGAAAATACTTTCAATATTAAATAAGCATTAAAGGGGGTGGTGGGGAGGTTTGGGAGGGAGGGGATATATTTATACGTATAGCTGATTCATATTGTCGTACAGCAGAAACTAACACAACATTGTAAAGCAAGTACTCCAATTAAAGAAAATAAGCATTAATCCAGAATGTGATGCATATCACAGGCAACCCGCTAAGAATTTGCAAAGACAGAAAGAAACCTCAACCTTTCATATAACTAGGCAAACACAATCCATTACATATATATTTTCAAGATAAATAATAACTAGGCCCAAAGTAGGAGGATTTGACAGCACCCTTTGTAAGACAAAGTTCATCCTAGATTCATCCAGTAATTGGAGTGACCAGCTGTGTTTGCTAATTGGCTTTATCCAGAGGAAAAACAAACTTCTCATATCTCTATGACAGGAGAGTTTTGCAACTTGAGCAAAGAACCCAAGTAAGCCAGGCTTCTACCCTCCCACAGGAACTGTGAGATAGATACAGCCCTATATTGCTTGCTGTTTACATTTCAAAAAGATGGCTCCCACATCCTTGAGAAAGACAGTTCTGGGTCCAAAAGCTGGCAGGAAGGCTTACATTCGTGTATGCTCAGTCACTGAGTCTCTTCTGAGTCAGTCTTTTCTGATTCTTTACAACCCCATGGACTGTAGCCCGCCAGGCTCCTTTGTCCTTGGGATTTCCCAGGCAAGAGTACTGGATTGGGTTGCCATTTCCTTCTCCAGGAGATCTTCCTTACCCAGAGATGGAACCCGAGTCTCCTGCATTGCAAGCAGTCTCTTGAACTGCTGGCAGATTCTTTACCACTGAGCCACTGGTAACCTCCCTTAATTGGTTCCCCTTAACATCTTTTGTGGTTAGCTGAAGATGGTATTTATGGTGGTAGCTTTGGCCATTTTGTTGAATTAACAGGCTTCCTTGGTAGCTCAGCTGGTAAAGAATCCGCCTGCAATGCAGGAGACCCCAGTTTGATTCCTGGGTCAGGAAGATATGCTGGAGAAGGAATAGGCTACCCACTCCAGAATTCTTTCGCTTCCCTGGTGGCTCAGCTGGTAAAGAGTCTGCCTGCAATGTGGGAGACCTGGGTTTGATCCCTGGGTTGGGACGATCCCCTGGAGAAGGGAACAACTACCCACTCCAGTATTTTATCCTGGATAATTCCATGGACTGTATAGTCCATGGGGTCATGAAGAGTTGGACAAGACTGAGCGACTTTCACTATTCAATGTCCTGAATCTCTCCCACGTATACAGAGGGTATACGTGTTATTAAACTTCTGGTTGTTTTTCTCTCTTCTATCAATTTGACTACTAGACCATTCAAAGAACCTAGAAAGCTATGGTTTTTCCAGTGGTCATGTATGGATATGAGAGTTGGACTATACAGAAAGCTGAGTGCTGAAGAATTGATGCTTTTGAACTGTGGTGTTGGAGAAGACTCTTGAGAGTCCCTTGGACTGCAAGGAGATCCAACCAGTCCATCCTAAAGGAGATCAGTGCTGAGTGTTCATTAGAAGGACTGATGTTGAAGCTGAAAGTCTAATACTTTGGCACCTGATGAAAAGAGCTGACTCATACGAAAAGACCTTGATGCTGGGAAAGATGGAAGGAAGAAGGAAAAGGCGATGACAGAGGATGAGATGGTTGGATGGCATCACCAACTCAATGGACATGAGTTTGAGTAAACTCCGGGAGTTGGTGATGGACAGGGAGGCCTGGCATGCTGCAGTCCCTGAGATCGCAAAGAGTCTGACATGATTGAGCAACTGAACTGAACTGAAAGAACATAGAAAGCATACAAGGAATATTTTTGTTAGCCAACAATTCCTAGAAACAACTCCTAGGGCTATTTGGTTCTCCCATAACAAAGTTTTCATTTAACCCTGGTCCTCTCATTTCCCAAGCACACAAGCGCTCAAGGAGAGAACATGATGAGGGCCAGGGAAGAATGGCTGGGTGGGGACAGGGGACAAGCCTCGTTCCATCCTGTACCTGGAACATCACTGTATCCTCTAAAACTTTCCCATTGATAGAGTACTCCTACCTTACCAGATTTCCTATACATGGTAAATTTTCTCTGAGAATTTACAGACTGCTCTTCTATAATTCACTGAAGGACCACCTTAGCTCCCAGGTATATTTCTAAATATTCAATTGTGAATGGACTTTAAGTTGCTTCCCACTGCAGCTCACAGACCTAAATTACATCAAGATATATGATCTAGAAATCTAATTTAAATATCCAAAATTTGAAAGACAGATGACAAGTTTGCTGAATACTACAAACCAAAAGGATGGCCTAAACAAAACATGTAGATGAGATCAATAGGGTGTCATTACTTTATTCCACACAAGGATCAAAAGAATTCTCACTTAAGTGACCTAACTGAATATGTTTTGGTCATTATTGGGACTTACTGCTCAAAAGAAAGAATAGGTTAAGAAAAACTGAGGTTCTCCCCTTAAGAAGACAAGGTGAACGAGGAAGAAAGAAACCAAGATGAGAGTGTGTACTGGAGGGAAGAGTTCCAAAAAGGAAGAAGTCAGTGGTATTGATTAATACAGATTGATTTTCTTTTTAATGAGCACTAAGAAAATAAGACCTCACATGCCATGCCACAACTAAGACCCAGTGTAGCCAAATAAAGAAATTTTTTTTAAAATTTTTGGATGAATTCAATAAATAACCACACAAAGTAACTCGACTAGACTAACCATCCCATCAAAAACACTTCAGGAAAGTTAGACAAAATATACGAAACAACTATTTTCAGACACTGGACATAAAAAAATCAAGGATATTTGATCTGTAAGACAAGGGAGATTGATTAGTGGACCCATAGTGGATCCAGGGTTCTCCACCTGGAGGTGTTTATTAGCAACCAGTGTACAGAGGGCAAACCCAGGCAGGATATAGCAGTATCACTGAAGTAAAGAGACAAAGTTCAGGGTTAAAGGAGGCTGAAGCAGCTAAGGAAGAGAGTACAAAAAAGGAAGTATCTGTGTAAAGAAAAATCTTCAGAAATCTGCAAAGGAGTGTTTTGTAGTTTATAGCTGAAAATAATAACCTGTATGTGTGTGCCTAGGCTGAAGCTCCACAAGCGCAGGCAAAGAAAAACTAAAAGAGAAATAATCGAGGCTGTATACTCTCACCTTGTTTATTTAACTTACATGCAAAGTACATCATGCAAAAAGCCAGGCTGGATGACTCACAAGCTGGCATCAAGATTGTCAGGAGAAATAACAACAGTCTCAGATACACAGATGATACTAGTCTAATGGCAGAAAGTGAAGAGGAACTAAAGAACCTCTTGATGAGGGTGAAAGAAGAGAATGAAAAAGGTGGCTTAAAACTCAACATTCAAAAATCTAAGATGATGGCATTCAGTCCCATCACTTCATGGCAAATAGCTGGGGAAAATGTGGAAACAGCAACAGATTTTCTTTCTTGGTCTCCAAAATCACTGCAGACAGTGACTGCAGCCACAAAATGAAAGGCGCTTGCTCCTTGGAAGAAAAGTTAGGACAAACCTACTGAAAGCCGCTCAGTCACGTCCAACTCTTTGTTGACCCCATGGATTATACAGTTCATGGAATTCTCTAGGCCAGAATACTGGAGTGGGTAGCCGATCCCTTCTCCAGCAGATCTTCCCAACCCAGGAATCAAACCAGGGTCTCCTGCATTGCAGGCGGATTCTTTACCAACTGAGCCATCAGGGAAGCCCCCCATGGCAAACCTAGACAACATACTAAAAAGCAGAGATATCACTTTGCTAACAAAGGTCCATATAGTCAAAGCTACGTTTTTTTCAATAGTCATGTATGGATGTGAGAGTTGGACCATAAAGAAGGCTGAATGCCAAAGAATTGATGCTTTTGAATTGTGGCGCTGAAGAAGACTCTTGAGGGTCCCTTGGACAGAAAGGAGATCAAATCAGTCAATCCTAAAGAAAATCAACTCTGACTATTCATTGAAAGGACTGATGCTAAAGCCAAACCTCTAACACTTTGACCACCTGACACAAAGAGCTGACTCGTTGGAAAAGACACTGATGCTGGGAAAGATTGAGAGCAGGAAGAGAAGGGGGCACCAGAGGATGAGATGGTTGGATGGCATCACCGTCTCAAAGGACAGGAGTTTGAGCAAACTCTGAGAGATAGTGAAGTACAGGGAAGCCTGGGGTGCTGCAGTCCATGAGGTCGCAAAGAGTTGGACATGACTTAGCAATTGAACAACAACAACATGTTCTAAAATTTTTTTAAACGTGAACATAATGAAGAAGGAAATGAAAAATACAAAAAAGAGGCAAATGTAACTGAAGAGCACAGAGAGCTGGAGCAAAATTTTACTGGATTGGTTTAATTGCTAATATAATGCTTCAGAATAAAAACAAAATTTGAAGATTAAGTGTAGAAACTATCCAAGCTATATGTCAGAGGACAGATAAAAGTCATTGATAAAAACAAAGTGAATAGACCATCAGTGGCCTTTGGGAAAATATCCAACAATCTAATGTACATGTAATTGGAGGACAAAAAAAAAAGACAGTGACAAGAAAATTTCAAAATTGAATGAAAAATATCAATTCACTGGTTCACAAAGCTCAACAAATACCAAGCAAGACAAACAAAAGAAAATTCACCTATACATATCATAATTAAATTGCCAAAAGTCAATAATAAAAATATTTAAAGCAAACAGATTAAATTATACATATGCATAATATTGCTGATATCTCACTAGAAGCCATGCAAATAAAAAGACAATGCAACAATATCTTTAAATGACTTGGGAGGCATAAAAACTATTTAATTCTTTACACAGCAAAAATATTCTTCAAAATGAAGGACATGTAATACATTCCAAACAAACCAAAGCTCGAGAAAAAATTTTGCCATCAGACTTTCAGCACAAGTAATGTTTAAAATTAGCTCAAAATAGACCACAGACTTCAACATCTAAATAAAAACATAAAAGAAAATCTTTGCAATCTTGGGGTAGGCAAAGTTTTTTTTGAAAAAATCCAAAGAAAAATAATATGAGCCATAGTGAAAAAAAATGATAAATTAGATCTCAAAAAATAAAAACTTCTGTATATCAAAATATAAAGAAAATCAACAGTGAACTTCTCTGGCAGTCCAGTGGTTAAGACTCTACACTTCATCTGCAGAGGCCAAGGGTTCAATTCCTGTAGCTGGCTTGAACTAAGGTAATTAAGATCCCATATGCCTCATGGCACAGCCAAAAAAAGAAAGAAAGAAAATCAACAGTAAGCTAGAGACTGGAAAAAATATTCTCAATTTTTCATATCTAGAATTTAAAACTTTTATGACAATAATAAAAGAAAAATCAATCTAATTTTTAAATAGAGAAAAGATTTAAACTAATTCTCCGTAAGAAATTGTATATGAACAGTCAATAGGCATATAAAAATGTGCTCAACATCACTAGTCATCACAGAAATGCAAATTAAATGAATAAAAAGAAAAACCACACTCCTATGATATGTCTTAAAAAAACAATAATAAATATTGGTGAAATATGGAGCCACTGGGACTCTCAAATGTTTGCTGATGGAACTGTAAAATAGTGTAAACTCACTGCAGAACAGTAGGCTTTTTTCTTTAAAAATTAAACATATACTTACCTCATAATTTGAAATTCTGTCCTAATCATTAACCTCAAGTAAATAAAAACATATACTCACCAAAACATTCCTGCATGAGTGTTCAGTTCAGTTCAGTCACTCAGACATGTAGGACTCTTTATGGCCCCATGGACTGCAGCAGGCCAGGCTTCCCTGTCTGTCACCAACTCCCAGAGCTTGCTCAAACTCATGTCCATCAAGTCAGTGATGCCATCTAACCATCTCATCCTCTGTCGTCCCCTTCTCCTCCTGCCTTCCGTCTTTCCCAGCATCAAGGTCTTTTCCAATGAGTCAGTTCTTCACATCAGGTGGCCAAAGTATTGGAGCTTCAGCTTCAGCATCAGTCCTTCCAATAATATTCAGGACTGATTTTCTTTAGGATTAACTGGTTTGATCTCCTTGCAGCCCAGGAGACACTCAAGAATCTTCTCCAACAACACAGTTCAAAAGCATCAATTCTTCGGTACTCAGTTTTTTTATGGTTCAACTCTCACTGGAAATATATACATGACTACTGAAAAAAACATAGCTTTGACTAGAGGGACCTTTGTTGGCAAAGTAATGTCTCTTATTTTAATATGCTGTCTAGGCTTGTCATAACTTTTCTTCCAAGGAGCAAGCGTCTTTTAATTTCATGGCTGCAGTCACCATCTGCAGTGATTTTGGAGCCCAAGAAAATAAAGTCTGTCATTGTTTCCATTGTTTCTCCATCTATTTGCCATGAAATGATGGGACTGGATGCTATGATCTTCATTTTTTGAATGTTAAGTTTTAACCCAACTTTTTCACTCTCCTCTTTCACTTTCACCAAGAAGCTCTTTAGCTCCTCTTTGCTTTCTGCCATAAGGGTGGTGTCATCTCCGTATCTGAGATTATTGATATTTCTCTTGGCAATCTTGATTCCAGCTTGTGCTTCATCCAGCCTCGCATTTTACATGATGTACTCTGCATTTGGTTAAATAAACATGACTATTCACCACAACTTTATTTATAATAATCAAAACTGAAACAACTCAAAAGTTCATCAACTAATAAGTGAATTTAAAAGGTGTGATATATGAAATTCCTTGGTGGTCCAGTGGTTAGGACTTTGCACTTTCATAATTGAGGGCCCAGATTCAATCCTTGGTCAAGCAACTAAAATCCATACCCCACCTCCTCACTAAACACACACACACACACACACACATACACACACAAAAGATAGTCATGCAGTGGAATACTACTCAGCAATTAGAAGGAATGAACTTTTTATATTCAAAAATATAGATGAATCTCAAAGGTAGTTTGCTAAGTTAAAGCATCCAAATACAAAAGAGTATATATACTATATGATTTCATTAATATAAAACCATAACAGTCAAGAAATATATAGATATAGAAATCAGGTAAGTGATTGTGGTATGACAGAGCGTTGAATTAGACCAACTGCAAATGGGCACAATGGAACTTTTTGGAATGCTTTGAAGTTTCTAAATCTTAATAGAAGTGGTAATAGGCACATACTAGTGTTAATCACTCAGTCATGTCCCACTCTTTGTGACCCCAAGAATTGCAGCCAGCTAGTTTCCTCCGTCCATGGGATTTCCCAGACAAGATTACTGGAGTGGGTTGCCTTTCCCTTCTCCAGGGGATCTTCCCGACCCAGGGACTGAACCTGGATCTCCTGCATTGCATGCACATTCTTTACTATCTGAGCCATCAGAGAAACCAAAACTGTGACCCCATGAACTGCAGCCCACCTGGTTCCTCTGTCCATGGGATTGTCCAGGAAAGAGTACTGGAGTGGGTTGCCATTTCCTGCTTCAAGGGATCTTCCTTACCTAGGGATTGAACCTGCCTCTCCTGCATCGCTGGAGGATTATTTACCACTGAGCCACCTGGGAAACCCAAATAGGCATCTACATCTGCCAAAATTCATTAAATGGCATATTTTAAATGACTGCATTTTATTCTATGTAAATTATACCTCGTTAAAGTTTTTTTTTAGGTTATAATTCCAACCCTATTTTCTTCTTTTTACAGTCTCCTCCAACAATCAGCAATATACATGCTATTTCCATCAACTTTCCATGTGACCCTCAACAATTTAAGGTCTTTTCACTTATCAACATAAGATGGTTCATAAGAAAATCAAATATAGTTCTCTTACTCTTGCATTTCTTAATACCTGGCCATTTTTTTAATATTATTAATCATATTTCCTGCTGCTGCTGCTAAGTCGCTTCAGTCATGTCTGACTCTGTGCGACCCCATAGACGGCAGCCCACCAGGCTCCCCCATCCCTGGGATTCTCTAGGCAAGAATACTGGAGTGGGTTGCCATTTCCTTCTCCAATGTATGAAAGTGAAAAGTCAAAGTGAAGTCTCTCAGTCGTGTCCGACTCTTCGTGACCCCATGGACTGCAGCCTACCAGGCTCCTCTGTCCATAGGATTTTCCAGGCAAGAGTACTGGAATGGGGTGCCATTGCCTTCTTCAACTAATTCACTAGTTTACTATGCAATAAAATAACAGAGGCTTAATTCAGTTCATCAGAGGATCTCATTTAGTTGCTAACAGACCACTGATCTCTCTTCTTGGAGAAATAGATAAATTCAAGATCTAAAACACGTAACATCATTGCTTCCTAGACTTTGATTAATTACTTCAGGAGTATAGGGATGACTGGTACCATTTAGGATTTAGAAAACTGCAAATTCCTCAGCTTGACTTACAAATAAACTTTTAGTGAGTCCTCCTTTTTCTCAAGGGAGTCTGTGAAGCACATCCCTGGAGACTGATGTCCCAGAGGAATCAATAAAATTGCCCCAGTAACAAATCATTATATTCAGAGAGGAACTCTTGACCTAATCATTTTCAATATAATTCCCTAAATGCTACAGAAGTCTTGCCATTTCTTAAAAGCTCAATTCAGAATTCAGTGATGCATAACAGCATTTGCCTTAAATCCCAGAATGATTCATTTTCCTTGTGCAAAAGAAGAAGGAAACTTTTCTGATCCAATTAGATTGCCTTTAAGACCGGTTTCTCCATTTCTTTCAGTCTACTTGTGGACAAAGACACATCTCAGGACCAAAATGTCTCCCTGGGAATCCTTAGTGCTGTGAGTATTGTGTTGCTAAAGAGAGGGAAAGAGTACTCTTTGGAAATAAAAGTCTGCTCTTCTCTAGAATGAATGGATACAGTAGCCTTGATGCCTTGAAGCCTTGCTATAAATTCCAATAAGTGAATTTCAGTCTCACGCGTAAAATCAGAACGATGAGTTGGACTTGGACCTTCCTAAGTAAAATGAAGGTCTAAATTCACTACATCTTACCCAAAATCATCAATTCCTCGGATGAATTTCAAACTGGTTGTCTCTGTTCCCATCTTAGCCTAGGAGAATTCCCCAAGTAGTGATCTTTGATGCACTTCCCCTTGTGCAGTTTATAGTATATATTCTGAGTGCCCCTGCTGTAAGATTGTAAACAATTAAACATCTTCAGCTTGATTGTATGATCGAAGTCTTAAAAAAATTGAAGTTGGTCTTTATCAACAATTAAAAAACAAAATGAATAAGCAAACAAGGATCTCTTGTGCAGCACAAGGAACTCTGCTCAAGGTTATGTGGCAGCCTGGATGCAATGGGGATTTGGGGAAGAATGGATACATGTATATGTATTGCTGAGTCCCATTGTTATTCACCTGAAACTATCACAACATTGTTAATCAGTTATACAAAGTAAAAAGTTCAAGAAAATGAATAAGTAAACAAAACCAAACAACAAAAAAAAGCCCAAAGCTTGGGACATATTGCCCTTAGCCCAAATTCAGAAAAGAAATATATTAATACTTTTCTACTTTTTGTCTTCTTTTGAGACTATGAAAAGATTAAGAAACTTGAAAGATGCTTGACTGCAACAACATAGCTTGGGAGAAAAATGACTCAATTCCATCTCCAGCCATTGAGCATTAAATGGGTTAAGAAAAATATTTGTACTCTGGGAAGTCTGGAGAGCTAGGATAATATCCAAAACATAATAGGAAATCCATAGCCTTGATCAGGAAAGATGGAGCAGAAAGCTTTACATGGAGAAAAACTTACAAAAGAAAAGTTAGGAGCAGCCGCAGACTTGACAAATTATTCAGCAAACAGTCCCTGTTAAAACATATCTCCAGCATTTGAAATATAGAGATGGTAGCATTTTGGAAACATATGCAAATATCAGTTTATGTAAATGAATAGGTAACTGGGGACACGGTATCAACAAACTTTCCACTTAAATAAGCATTAAGAAAACATCTTTTGAGGGCTTATTTAGTCCCAAGTTCTATGCTTAGGTCCTACAGATACTATATTGCTTCCCTCAAGGGCCTTAGAGTTTACAGAGGAAGCAAAGGAAGCAGTTAATACAGTTTTCTAAGTGTTCAGACACAGATAAGCCCAGGGTGTTATGCAAGCACAAGAGCATTAGAATAGCATCTTTACTAGACCAGAGATGGAAAGTCAGAGAAGTTTTCCCAGAAGGTGGTTCCTCAGCTGAGATCCTAAGTCAGACAGGATTTAGTCAAGTAACGAAGAGATTGGGGAAGGGCATTCTAAGCAAAAGAATGGCATGAACAGGAACAGTGATTAGGAGACAAGAGAGAGGCTGGGCTTTCCCTGGTGGTCCAGTGGCTAAGACTCCGCACTCCTAATGCAGAGGACCGGGGTTTGATCCTGGGTCGGGGAACTCAGTCCCACATGCAGCAACTGGGAGTTTGCATCCTGTAACTGAAGATCCTGAATGCTGCAACTAAGACCCAGTGCAGCCAAATAAATATTTTAAAAAGATAGAGAGGCTGGCACATTCAGGGAATTCGAGCAAGGGCTAACAAACTGTTTCTGTAAAGAGCCTGACAGTGAGTATTCTAGGCTTGGGGGCCATCTGTTCTCAGCTGTGACTACTCAGCTTTGCCACTGGAGCACAGAAGCAGCCAAAGCCAGTATGAAAAAGAATGAGGATGGTCCTATAAAACTTTATTTACAAAAACAGGGCCAGGGTTTGCCAAATTCTGAACCTGGATAATTCAATAAGCATGGAACAAAAGAAAAAAAAAATGGCAGAAGTTCAGGCTGGAAGATGAGGTTAGTAGGACAAGATCGTCGGTGGCCTTGAACGGCATACTAAGGAATTTGGATGCTACCCTCAAGGTCCTGACCTTGTCACTGGAGAATCTTGAAAGAGCTCATTCACCACTGGCAGCCCTTTTCCCTACAGAGCGTAAATGTGCACGTGTGCTGGAGAGGAAGGCTGATAACATGTTTTACACACACACGCATTTGTCCCATGTTAGCAAACTCCCTGATTCAAGGTCCTCCCCGCAAAAAAAACTTCATGAATCCATCTTTTAAACTGACTTACAGGAGGCTTGTCCCACCCATGTTAGCTTATCAGAAGTGCCTAGACAATCCTGACTCCAGCTTCAACTCAGTCTGGATTCTCTGCTCCAGCTCTGTTTCGAAAGCATTGATTTGGGTTTTTATCCAGAATGAATTTCCCCTCCACATCCAACTCTGTTTTCCTATTGAACTCCTCTAGGACTCAGCTTAGGCACCTTCCTTTCTGGAAAAACTTCGTTAACCCCTACCCAGGCTGGGCAAATCTTCTCTTCTTATTGTTCCCTAAACAATCTGTGCACAACTATACATTTTCACTCATTCACTGGGTTATGTTGTAATTGTATGTGGGCTTTCTCCCTATCGAAATGATAAGCTCTCTGGGGACTTCCCCGGTGGTCCAGTGATTAAGACTTGGTGCTTCCAATGCAGAGGGCCAAATAAATATTAGGGAAATTTAGGGAAATAAGACCCCACATGGCTCTCAGTGTGGCCAAAATTTTTTTAAAGAATTTTTTTAAATGAGAGGCTCCCTAATCCTCTAGCAGGACTTGGAACATAGTAAGCTCTCAATAAGTGCCTGTGAAATAAATAGGTCTAATTATTTAAATTCTGAAATGTTTAGCCCTTAGAAATTTTGTTTTAGCCAGGAGAGAATGCCACTGTTTTCTGTATGGGGAATGACGATAAACCTCTATCTATCCTGTTTAGAGGGACCAGGCTCATGGCCAGCTATACTAACCATTAATAGAAATTCAAATACATCTCTGACTCTCATAGTTTCATGGAAGAGAACTGGGTTTGTGACATTACAGACAAAAAATAACTCTTTAGAAAAGAGATGGGGGTGAAAGAAGTATTTTTCTACCCTGAACTCTCAGAGAATTCATGCTCTCTCATATAGAGATATAATTAAGCAAACTATCAATCAGCTGTGACCTATCTCTTTATGTTAAATTTCCTGCATACTTTGGAAATTCGGTGATTCATTTCAGAGCAGTTTATCTTACCCATATCAAAGAAGAACCATATGAAAGAATAGCCTGAATAAGACAAGAAATAATTTTACTATTTTCTAGTGAATTTTAGTGGAACAGAAAGAAAGTGCTCAGTCTATGAACTTTTGCATATACAAACAGGAATGCTTTCTGTGGTATAGGAAGATTGTTGTGTTGTGTTAGTCACTCAGTCATGTCTGACTCTTTGTGACCCCATGGACTGTAGCCCACCAGGCTCCTCTGTCCATGGGGTTCTCCAGGCAAGAATACTAGAATGGGTAACCATTCCCTTCTCCAGGGGATCTTCCCAACCCAGGGATTGAAGCCAGGTCTCCTGCATTTCAAGCAGATTCTTTACCATCTGAGGCCCTAAGGAAGCCCTGGTATAGAAAGATACTTAGCTACAACAGACAGTTTTGATAGGAATGTATTCCAAGGGTTTCCAGTTTGTTATCCTTAGCATTTGCTAGCCTTTTCACTGTGATAAGTTTGTGTCTGCAAATCTTTATCCAAAATACATTTATTAGGTTGTTCTATGTATTAGGCCCTGATTCAGCTGATCTTGGAATTTTGAATTAAAGTTTAGTACATTTCCCCACTTGCTAAGCAATTTTATTCATTTAATTTTAAATATTTTTTAGTTTACTTTAAAAAATGAATCTGAATTAGATTGGAACAAGGTTCTTTAGAAAAACATCTGCTCTATTATTTAAGTTGTATCTCATTGCTAATATACAACAGCAATGATTTTTACTTATAAAAATACACACACGTGTGTATATAAAAATCAGCTTTTTAAAACATATTTATAAGTTAAGAACTTTCTTTCAGAATATAGTATGTGAGTGTGATTTACTTATGAGCCTACAGCTGGGTGTTTGTAGATAAGTATGCTCCGTGGTTTCAGACTCTGCAACCCCATGGACTGCAGCCCACCAGGCTTGCCTGTCTATGGGATTTTCTAGGCAAGAATACTGGAATAGGTTACCATTTCCTCCTCCGGGGATCTTTCTAGCTGAGAGATGGGACCCACATTTACTTCATTGGCCAATAGCACTCTGCCACCTGGGAAGCCCCATACCACTCCATACAGTGTTCATTTTAAAAAAACTGTGTGGATGATGGACAGATAGTTATAATGGTTATTCTCATAGCTGTATAAAGGTGAAAATGTACTTTTCCACTACTCAAATGTGCTTTTCTAAGTCCATTAAAAGTTGGTGTATCTGGCAAAGGAACAAGCCAAATTATGAGTAAGGAAGGAGTGCTTGGTGTGTATGTACATGAAAAGGAAGGGTATGTCATGAAGGACCTTAAATAGAATCAGAATTATCTGTTTCTTTTTAACTTTTTATTTTATGTGGAACTATAGCTCATTAAGGCTTCCCTGGTGGTTCAGACAGTAAAGAATCTGCTAGCAATGCCAGAGACCCAGATTCAGTCTCTGGGTCAGGAAGATCCCTTGGAGAAGGGAACAGTTCCCGCTCCAGTATTCTTGCCTGGAAAATCCCATGGACAGGAGCCTTGAGGGCTATAGTCCATGGGGTCGCAAAGAGTTGGACACAACTGAGTGACTAACACTTTCACATAGCTCATTAACTGTTGTGATAGTTTCAGGTGGATAGCAAGGGGACTTGGCCATACATATACATGTATCCATTGTCCCTCCAATTTTAAAGAATATTTATTTTATTTATTTATTCAGCTGTGCCAGGTCTTAGTTGCGGCACAAAGGATCTTTAGTTGTGGCATGTGAACTCTTAGTTATGGCACGTGGGATCTTAGTCCCCTGACCAGGGATTGAACTCAGGCCCCCTGCATCAGGAGTGTAGAATCTTAGCCAGTGGACCACCAGGAAAGTCCTCCCACCTAAAGCCTCTTAATCAATTTAAGGGTCTTTCAAAACTGTTTGAAATGAACCAGGTTTTGTTTGATAATGCCTCAGTACGGCAACTTCTATCTTGATATAACACAAATTTTTAGATAAACCTAAAGGTGTTTATTCCCACGTAGTACCAAATCCTGAGGGTATCAGGGTGAAAATTTCCAGTTGAAGTATGCCAGTTTCTATGCTTCAGTCCAGGTAAGCCATGTGTTTAGGAGACGAGTAGAAGTCTCAGAGCCAATGTAACTGCTGAGTCTTTCTTGCTGCAAAGCTCAGCCTCCCCATTACATTAAGATCTTACGTTAGAGTTAGCCTGTAAGATCCTCTAAGGCAGGTGACAAACATTGGTTTAACCCTGTTCTGAGGGAAGACATCTGGCAGAAAAAGTTTTCTAGAGAATGATGACACAGATGAGTCACAGTTTGTAATATTAAATACAGTAAGTCCCCTACATACGAAGAGAGCATTTGGGAGTAAGCCCAATTTGTTCGTTAAGTCCAACAAAGTTAGCCTAGGTACCCAGCTAACACAATCGGCTGTACAGTACTGTACAGTAATAGGTATATAAAACTGTTCACACAAATAACACGTAAAAAACAAACGTGGAAAAAAATAAACATTTTTTTAATCTTATAGTATATAGTTCTTTGGAAAGTACAGTAGTACTGTTTACACCACCGCTGCTTTACACTTGCTTCCAGACAGCCTAGGCTGGAAATAAAGACAGTGCACTATTGTCTTCTATGCAGTGTGTCTGCGTGAGTGTGTCTTAATCGTTCAGTCATGTCTGACTCTTTTCGATCCCACGGACTGTTGCCAGCCAGGCTCCTCTGTCCATGGAATTCTCCAGGCAAGAATATTGGAGTGGCTTACCATTTCCTTCTCCAGGACTCTATACAGTACTTTACAGTAAAGCATAACCACACGTCAAGAGATGCATACACTTGGCAATGTACTCCAGACACATGGACGAACTTACATGATTAGACATGCGAACAGTCATATCTTTGAAAGTTCACAACTTGAAGGTTCATATGCAGGGAACTTACTGCATTATATATGTCCCTTTTGCAATAGCAAAAAAGACTGTCATCTAAAGTTCTGTAAAATTGTGATTTTTGGAAAAGGATTATTGCGTATTTCTTTTAGTATTGAACTGAAAATTGCAAATGCAAAACAAAGTGTATTGAGATAAAGATGTTATTACCTGCTTTTCTTAGAGAGGATCTGTCTTGGGGCTGGGCAGAGGAAATGAGTCATTTGAAGGCAAAGAGAAAAAACCAAAGGGCATGAATATCATCAGGAGCCCTATCACCAGTCAAATGGATTAAATTGCCCTGAATGAGAAAATAAACATAGTATCTAGTGCTTCTCTAGAGAGGAAAACAGCAAAGCAGGAAAAGAGATGGGGAGGGACTTCCCTGGTCGTCTAGCGGTTAGTAATCTGAATTTCGATGCAGAGGACACAAGTTTGATACCTGATTGGAGAACTAAGATCCCACAGGCTGCAGGGCAACGAAACGGGCATGCCACAACTACTGAACCCCCAACAGCCACAACGAAGAGCCCGCACATCACAAGGAAAACTCGGCACAGTCAAAATAAAAATTAATTAATTAATTGATGGAAAGGAAGAAAAAGGAAAGAGGGAGGAAAGAGCCAAAAAGATGGAATACAGCAGAAAATTCTGTGGGGAGAAACCAGTGAAAATTCTCCGAAGTTGGGGTGCCTCCAGCATATTTTAAGAAGGGAGATGCCTTGGGACTTTCCTGACAGTCCAGTCATTGAGACTACGAATTTCCACTGCAACAGGCAAGGGGGTTCAATGCCTGGTCAGGGTACTAGGATCCTGCATGCCCCTTGGCAAGGCGAAAAAAAAAAAAAGGGAGATGGTAACACTCAACTTGAGGTCACATTTCCAAAATGTTCATCTGTCTTCTTCTCAAGCCTTCAGTAAAGTGTCCTACATTACCAAATGCACATATGAACAGGATGTCTATATTTGTTGTTGCTGTTGATTCGCTAAGTCGTGTCGAACTCTTCTGTGATCCCATGCATGTAACCCATCAGGCTTCTCTGTCCATGGGATTTTCCAGACAAGAATGCAGAAGTGAGTTGCCCTTTCCTCCTCCAGGGGATCTTTCTGATCCAGAGATCTAACCTGTGTCTCCTGAATTGGCAGGCAGATTCTTTACCACTGAGCCACCAGGGAAGCCCAGACAAGAGGGTAAGGTAACATAAAACACCTTGTGTGTTAGTTGCTCAGTTGTGTCCGACTTTTTGAGACCCAGTTGACTGTAGCCCACCGGGCTCTTCCATTCATGGGATTTTCCATGCAAAAATACTGGAGTGGGTTGCCATTTCCTTCTCCAGGGGATCTTCCCAACCCAGGGATTGAACCCCAGTCTCCTGGATTGCAGACAGACTCTTTACCTTCTGAGCCACCAGGGAAGCCACTTGACAGATCCTATAAAGGAGAGAAAAACAAATGTGAGAGTACATTCAGGCTCACCAAACTCAAAATAAACACCAATGTGATTCATGCGTTTTCCATGCTTTATTGATGTATTTGTATTGTGTACCAAACTGTGCTGGTACTGCGTCTGCTGAAAAAAATTTTTTTTGTATTCTGCCAGAGAATCAATTCTAGGAGTTAGAAATGCCAGTTGCAAAAGCCTTTCCAATGGTGACGCTTCAACATCTGAGCATCAAGAATGAAATGAGGGTCTTTCCTGGTGGCCCAGTGGTTAAGACTCTGAACTTCCACTGCAGGAGGTGTAGGTTCAATCCTTGTTGGTGGGGGAACTAAAATCCTGCATGCTACAGGGAGCAGACAAAAGAAAAAAGTAAAGACATGAACTGCAAGAAGACTACGTGGTCCTGCCTTAGACTTGAGGTTCTTTCGCCAATATGGCAGCCCCCAGAACCACCAAGGAGAGTGTTGTCTACCTGCAAGTACCTGCAGGAGCTGGAGCACTGTCTTGAAGAAAAGGACCCCTGGCCACAGACACAACATGCCAGCGCCTGAGGCTTCACATTCACCCTACTGTGTCTTGGGGCTCAAGAGCTAAATGTCATCCCCAAATGTACATATCCCTGCTTTCTCCAAGAGAGAAAGAAATTACTCAAGGACCCACCCAAAAATATCATAAACAACCTCCTACTCAGATCCCTGAATATTAATTATTTTTCTACTGTCTGTAACACTAATGACAAGGTTGAACTCCTTGGATCTATCCGAGCCAAATCCTTGTCAATGAGCTCTTGTTCCTGAAAATGTACATGGGCTTCCCAGGTGGTGCTATTGTAAAGAACCTGCCTACCGATGCAGGAGAGATAAGAGATGATCCCTGAGTCAGGAAGATCCCCTGGAGAAGGGCATGGCAACCCATTCCAGTATTCTTGCCTATCGATTCCCATGGACAGAGAAGCCTGGCAGGTTATAGTTTATGGGGTTGCAAAGAGTCGACCACAACTGAAGCGTCTGAGCACTATTGAAAGTGTACACACTTTAGTATGAACAAGTGTTTCCATGATGTGTTCCACAGTATACTAGTTATTCAAAGCAGGGCTCAGTATTCAAATTGGGGGAGATGCAGAGCTAGAGGTTAAGCAGGATCCTTCACTACTCAACATCTCAGAATCTTTAATACTATGTTGAAAAAAATATTTCCCAACGCCCAGGTTTATGCATATGAAAGTGCAATCTTGGGGTTTTTTTTTTAAAGAACTGTATCCATAATTATGATATAAATCAGAGCAATGACCATTCCCAAAGAAGACTTTGCAATCCTCCCTTTAACCAATTAAATGATAGCTTCATGTTGTTGTTGTTATTCATTCAGTGGTGTCTGACTCTTTGCAATCCCGTTGACTGTTGACTGTAGCTCATCAGGCTCCTCTTTCCATGGGATTTCCCAGGCAAGAATATTGGAGTGGGCAGCTATTCCCTTCTCTAGGGTGTTTTCCCAATTCAGGGATTGAAACTACATCTCCCTCATTGCAGGAGGATTCTTCCCTGAGCCACCAGGGAAGCCCAATGGTTTCATGATCCTACACTCAGTTCAGTTCAGTCACTGAGTGGTGTCCAACTCTTTGTGACCCCATGG
Organism: Oryx dammah; assembly: GCF_014754425.2. Lineage (NCBI taxonomy): Eukaryota > Metazoa > Chordata > Mammalia > Artiodactyla > Bovidae > Oryx > Oryx dammah. The sequence continues at coordinate 33,600,587 of NW_024070201.1, read as the reverse complement.
ACTGCAGCACCCTAGGCTTCCCTGTATATCACCAACTCTGGGAGATTACTCAAACTCATGTCCATTGAGTTGGTGATGCCATCCAACCATCTCATCCTCTGTCATCCGCTTCTCCTCCTGCCCTCAATCTTACTCAGCATCAGGGTCTTTTCCAATGAGTCAGTTCTTCACATCAGATGGCCAAAGTATTGGAGTTTCAGCTTCAGCATCAGTCCTTCCAATGAATATTCAGGACTGATTTCCTTTAGGATGGACTGGTTGGATCTCTTCACAGTCCAAGGGACTCTCAAGAGTCTTCTCCAACACCACAGTTCAAAAGCATCAATTCTTTGGTGCTCAGCTTTCTTTATAGTCCAACTCTCACATTTATACATGACTACTAGAAAAACCATAGCTTTGACTAGATAGATCTCATAGGCAAAGCAATGTTTCTGCTTTTTAATATGTTGTCTAGGTTGGTCATAGTTTTTCTTCCAAAGAGCAAGCATCTTTTAATTTCATGGCTGCAGTCACCATCTGCAGTGATTTTGGAGCCCCCCAAAATAAACTCTGTCACCGTTTCCATTGTTTCCCCATCTATTTGCCATGAAGTGATGGGACCAGATGCCATGATCTTAGTTTTTTGAATGTTGAGTTTTAAGCCAGCTTGTTCATTCTCCTCTTTCATCAAGAGGCTCTTTAGTTCGTCTTCACTTTCTGCCATAAGGGTGGTGTCATCTGTGTATCTGAGGTTATTGATATTTCTCCTGGCAATCTTGATTCCGGCTTTTTCTTCATCCAGCCCGGCATTTCACATGATATACTCTGTATATAAGTTAAATAAGCAGGGTGACAATATACAGCCTTGATGTACTATTTTCCCAATTTGGAACCAGTTGGTTGTTCCATGTCCAGTTCTAACTGTTGCTTCTTGAGACAGGTAAACTGTTACTTCTTGAGACAGAAGACAGGTAAAGTGGTCTGATATTTCCATTTCTTTAAGAATTTTCCACAGTTTGTTGTGATCCACATAGTCAAAGGCTTTGGCATAGTCAATAAAGCATAAGTAGATGTTTTTCTGGAACTCTCTTGCTTTTTTGACGATCCAACAGATGTTGGCAATTTGATCTCTGGTTCCTCTGCCTTTTCTAAATCCAGCTTGAACATCTGGAAACTCATGGTTCATGTACTGTTGAAGCCTGGCTTGGAGAATTTTGAGCATTAGTTTGCTACTGTGTGAAATGAGTGCAATTGTGTGGTAGTTTGAACATTCTTTGGCATTGCCTTTCTTTGGGATTGAAATGAAAACTGACCTTTTGCAGTCCTGTGGCCACTACTGAGTTTTTCAAATTTGCTGGCATATTGAGTGCAACACTTTCACAGCATCATCTTTTAGTATTTAAAAAAACTCACTGGAATTCCATCACCTCCACTAGCTTTGTTGGTAGTGATGCTTCCTAAGGCCCACTTGACTTCTCATTACAGGATGTCTGGTTCTAGGTGAGTGATCACACCGTTGTGGTTATCTGGGTCATTACGATCTTTTTTGTACAGTTCTTCTGTGTATTCTTGCCACCTCTTCTTAATATTTTCTGCTTCTGTTACATCTATATTATTTCTGTCCTTTATTGTGCCCATCTTTGCATGAAATGTTCCCTTGGTATCTAGAATTTTCTTGAAGGGATCTCTAGTCTTTCCCATTCTATTGTTTTCCTCTATTTCTTTGCACTGATCACTGAGGAAGGTTTTATCTCTCCTTGCTATTCTTTGGAAATCTGCATTCAAATGGGTATATCTTTCCTTTTCTCCTTTGCCTTTAGCTACATTATTTGTGCAAAACTTCTCCTTATCCTAGATCTAACTCAGTGTTGGGCTGCACCCCATAGGTCTATAAGGCCTGCACTTGCTCAGCTTTAAGAACAAAGAAAGAGCTTGGAGTCAACAACAGAGACATCCACAGTTTAATGGATGGAGGATCTTACACATCTGAAGCCAGTTGCTGGAGCAACACCCCTCCAAGTATAGGCCCAGTGAGCAGGACATGGTGGCAGTCTTCATTCCCAAGGCAGGGAGGGGCGTGGCGGGAAATGACATCAGGTGGATTCATTAGTTACCAGGTAAACCAGCAGAGGAACAAGCCCCTCACTGCCCCTTTGAACCTTTGAAAAAAAGCAATCACTAACTGGGGCCTGGAGCAAGTACTGGGTTGGCCCAAAGTTTCCTTTGTTGTTTTTTTTTTATAGACAGGGGAGCATGCAGTTGGCCCTCTATATCTGTGTTTTTTGTATCTAAGAACTTAACCAACACAGATTAAAAATATCCAGAAAAAAACTTCAGATGGGACTTCCCTGGTGGTCTGGTGTCTAAGACTTCGTGCTTCCAAAGCAAGGGGTGTGGTTTCAATCCCTGGTCAAGAAACTAATATCCCACATGCTACATGGCAAAAAAAAAAAAAAAAAAAAATCCAGAAACTTCCAAAAAGCAAAACTTGAATTTGCTGCACCCAAGTATCTATTTTCATAGTGTTTACATTGTACGTACAGCTATTTCCCAAGTATTTACTTCCTATTACATGTTATAAGTAACCCAGAGATGATTTTAAGTATATCAGTTCAGTTCAGTTCAGTCGCTCAGTCGTGTCCGACTCTTTGCGACCCCATGAATCACAGCACGCCAGGCGTCCCTGTCTGCACATATATATGGGAATGCAAGTGATTTTTGTGTATTGATTTTGTATCCTGTGACTTTACTAAATTGATGGATTAACTCTGTTTAATTTTCTGATAGTATCTTTAGGGTTTGCATCTGTAAGGAAATAGTATCTGTAAGGAAATAGAATTATTAAAAAAAAGAAATCTGCTTTTAAAAGAGAATGTTGAAAAAAAAGAATGTTGAAAAAAAAGTCATATATATATATAGTCATATATCAGTCAGTTCAGTTCAGTTCAGTCGCTCAGTCGTGTCCAACTCTTTGCGACCTCATGAATCGCAGCACGCCAGGCCTCCCTGTCCATCACCAACTCCCGGAGTTCACTCAGACTCACGTCCATCGAGTCCGTGATGCCATCCAGCCATCTCATCCTCTGTCATCCCCTTCTCCTCCTGCCCCTAATCCCTCCCACATCAGAGTCTTTCCCAATGAGTCAACTCTTTGCATGAGGTGGCCAACGTACTGGAGTTTCAGCTTTAGCATCAGTCCTCCCAAAGAAATCCCAGGGCTGATCTCCTTCAGAATGGATTGGTTGGATCTCCTTGCAGTCCAAGGGACTCTCAAGAGTCTTCTCCAACACCACAGTTCAAAAGCATTAATTCTTTGGCGCTCAGCCTTCTTCACAGTCCAACTCTCATATCCATACATGACCACAGGAAAAACCATAGCCTAGTCGGCAAAGTAATGTCTCTGCTTTTAAGTATATAGGAAGATATACATAGATTGTATGAGCTGTGAGCAAACAAAGGAAAAAGGATTCTTTCGGACCAGGCTGCCTTCTTTGAAGGGAAGGTACTGCAGGATCTTTATCATGCAGATGACCTCACTAGTGTTGATGAAGTAATTTCAGATTGACTGTTTTAAAGGTCACATTTCCGGGAACGGTTGAAACTTTGATTAAGTCTTGGTTTGCTATCCTGGGGAGCAAATGACCCTATATGGGGCTTCTTGCTTTTTAACAATATTAATTACAGAAAAGTAAAACAAGGAGATGTCACTTTTATCCAACAGATGGATCAAAATATACAAATTTGGCAACATAAAGTAACCATATGGATATGGAAGGAAAGATTCTCATACACGGCTATTAAGTGTATACATTTCTCAGCATTTGTGAGAATGCTAGTGACATTGTTGCATAAATCCGGGTAGAGTATGTTTATTACAGTGTTGTCTGGGAGTCCCAGACTGAGGCCACAGATGCAGGGCCCAGCACCAAGGTTATCTTTGGAATTGAATGAGCCCCATAGCAACCATTACCGAAAGACCCCTGATCCCTACCAGGCAGCTTCCTGGCCCCTGGTATTTTGTATTAGGCAAAAATACCCACCCTAACCAATCACCTAATGCCACCCTCCCAGCAGGATTTTCTTCGTGTTGAAACTATAAATATTGGCTACTAGTCCACGAAAAGCATTGGCTCTCTCTGGTCGGTCATGAGGTCCGCCCGCTGCATATGTTGGGACCTCATTATCTTTGCTCCCTGCTCTTAATAAACTTACCCCTTTCTGAAATACTCTGTGTCCGGAAATTCTTTTCCAACCCACACTCAGACTGACACAACACTGTCCATGATAACAATTATAAACAACACATATTATCACTAGGTGAATGGCTATTCAGACTGTGGAATGTCATGCAGAAAGATAGAAGGAATAAGGGTGAAATATATGTACTATGAACATATGTCCAAGACCCCTTGCTAATGTTGTGGAATCCAGAGTCACAAAACACACCTCAGAGGACACTCAAGACAGTGGAGTACAGTTTATTATGCCAGCAGGTGCAAGGGGAATCAGTTCCCAACAAGGACCCTGATGTTTCTGAGAGGCCCAGTTTTATACCACGCCCCCTGGCCCCCACAGGACTGGTTACCTGTTAGCAACCTCTTTGTTGTATATGACTGAGTTTTACAGTAGGTGCTAGGAGAACAAACAATTAAGGTTAAACCCTGTGTGTGTGGGGGTGGGGGGGTGGACAATGATTTTACATCAAGGGGGGATGTCTTCATGGTTAATCTAAGAGGGGCAGCCTGACCTGAACTATAATATGCGTTTGCCATCTGTAGGAAGGGAAGTCTCCAGGAAATATGATTTTCATTGGCAACAGTTTCCTCACTCGTGGGCAGGGTTCAGGCCCAGTTTACATCTTGCTTTAAGATGGATGACAGGTTTCAAGATGGGAGTCTCTCCTGCTTTCCTCACACTGGCCCCACCAGGAGAAAGTGGCAAACTGATGACTCCAACACGAACACACACATACATGTGCATACACACAAAAGGAGTAGGAAACTGAAACCCACTCCAGTATTCTTGCCTGGAAAATTCCATTGACAGAGGAGCCTTGAGGGCTACAGTTCACGGGGGTAGTAAAGAGCTGGGCACGACTGAAGCCACTAAGCAGCAGACCAGCAAGCTTCTACTAAGCTCCAATCAGTTCACATGCAAGATACCATTTAGCCCTTACAGTAACAGTATTATTTGGCCCATTAAAGAAGATGGACACAGGTTCAGAGGTGGATTTGTCCGAATCCCTACAACTGATGGCAGCTACAAGAGGCAGTATTCAACCCCCAAACTGCTCTTTTCTACCATGCTTCCCTGATAATGCAAAGAAAGGAGGAGGGTGGGGGGAGACAAGAAAAACAGGTAAAGATACAGGTATCAAAATTAAAACGAACAAAACAGGCGAAACAGAAAAAAGCAAAGAGCCCCCCCGCTGCAAGGGCACGAGTGTAAATGCACTCCCCCCACAACCCCATAGCCCGTCCCCCTGCAGAGCGGGGCAGGACAGCTGGACAGAAGCGATATGTCTGAAGCCCTTGACTCGGGTTAGCGTCCCGGTGAACAAGAGGCCTCCTAGAACTAGGAGGCACAGAGAAACAAGCAATCCTCCCAGAGCCTAGAAAGGCCCCAGGGCGGCGAGGAGGCGGAGCAAAGGGCAGTTTCCGGTTCCGGGCTCAAAAGCCCCACGTGTTCCGACCCGCCGGGCCCCGCGCGGCTCGGATCCGGCGGCGCTGCCTCTGCCGGGAGTGGGTGGGGGAGAAGCCGGGGCAGGGGAGGAGCCGCCGGAGCTGTTGGAGCCGTGAGTGCTGGGGGCTGGGCCGGGCCGGGCCGGAGCGGGCTGAGCGGGGCTAAGCGGCGAGGAGGGGGAGGGGTCGGAGACCCCGCCCCCCTGAAGTCCCCGGGGAATCGTACTGTCCTGGGGAAGGGGTGGCGGCAGTGCATGAAGGGGGCCGAGGCGTGGTGGTCCCCGTGTGTCTTGGAGGCCGAAGCTAGAGCCTCCAGGGATGTGGATGGCGATCCATGCTTCTTTCTTTGCAGCCACCGCCCTCCGCCCCCTCCTGAGGCCTGCAGAAACGCAGTTAGTTCGTACCTCCCGTTGCTTCCGCGCCAACGGCCCCCCTTCCCCCTGAAACCGAGGGAGGAGTGGTCGAGGCCCCTTCAGTTCCGGCGGCCTGAACTGTTTTCTCCGGCGGCTCGGTGTTTTCTCACCCCGCTTCCCACCTGGTTAAAGCAATCCTCCCGAAGGCTCCCTGTCCTGGCGAGTCCCATCACTTGCCAGCCACTAACTCCGCTGCAACACACGCAGATACACTCACCCGTGATTTTATTACCCGTGATCATCGGGAGACCATCTGTTCTGTGCCTTTTCAGCTCACCGTGACCGATCCGAATCTTTCAAGCTAGCGACTGCTGTCTTCACTTGCAACTTGCAACATCCCTCCCCCAACCCCTAGCAGCTAGTTTTGGCACTTCTCGACACCATCGCTACCCTCTTTGGGAGTATCCGGGCCCGGCTTTTTGTCTGATTTCACTAAAAGTTTGTTAGTTTGTCTGCCATGGATTTGCTTCGTTTTCTCGGAAACTTGTCAGCCAGGTTTTAATTTTTCTGGACACGGATGTTCTTTTCTCCTGGTCACTTTGATAACCCTGCCTGCCTTGGTCCTGGGGTGCTCCCACATCTTAGCACATCTAGGGTCTACTTAGAGGCTAGACTTACAGCTGTTGCTTTTTCTCTGTCCACATTCTGCTGGTGACACCCAGGGTAGCCTCACTCAGAAGCCACAAGGAAAGCTGGTGGAGTCGCTCATCCCTCCAACTTCTCTTCCAAGCTGCTGTATGGGCCTTGAGCCAGAAAGCCACTTAGGAAGTGTGAAGCAGCCATGGGAGGCTTGTTAGTGGGAGATACATGACAGGGGAGCTGTTAGGGATTGCAGGCATTTGTCTTGGGTAACTTTGTGCTTTTACCGTCCCGTGTAAGAAGGTTGGCAGGGGTGGAGGGAGGACGGGAACTTTTCTTCCTAGGACCAAACACCTGGGATTCCTAGTCTTTCCCCGTTTCTTCTGCTGTACCACTTTTGCACTCTCTCTATATATACTATATTTCAGTAGACAGTCATTTCAAGGGCATATCAAGGTTTACTACTAAATGAGGGACTCCTGAGCATTATAAATTGTACAGATGAGGTAACTTACAGGTTTACAACATTATTTTTCCAATTATTTGGCAGAGGCGTAAAACATAATGGTCCTAGACACTTTGCTGCCTTTACATTTGGGCAGCACTGGAAAAGTTGGACGCCCTCTGCTCGTATCTTAGATTTCCTTCCTTTGCTTTTGGTACTGGTCCTCAGACTAACCAAGCATCGGCATCCCCTGGAAGGCCCACAGGTTACTGGAGCCACCCCCAGAGTTACTGTCTGTAAGTCAGAGCTGGGGCTTGATCATTTGCATTTCTAACAAGTCCTCTGGTGCTGGCGCTACTGATCTGGCTTTCTCAGAATGAGAACCACTGCCTTTGGCCAAACTTCTTCACACTTCCCAGTGGTTTGAGCATCAGAAGAGCTGTGTGTGAGCACTTCTGTGCTTGAAACTAGTAACACGATCTTGTGTGGGTAATATAACCACTTAGGGCTGAGTTCTTTCATTTGTAAAATTAAGAAAATGTTCTTCTTTGCAGCCAAGTGCAACATTATCTTAAGCTGAATTGATGGTGAAATACTGAGTTTTCCCCTGGATTTTCTTAATTCTCTTAATAGGAGCTTTAATTTTGATCATATAGCTTATACCCATATTCTCAAGTTTTGCTGTGAGTTCCTAGTATATTGAAGTCCCTGCTGTTTTTTTGACTACATTAAATTCTTTGGGATCAAGGCCTGTGCTTTTTTCCCTCTTTCTTTGCCCAGCATCTTGAATTGTGTGGGAAACACAATTGATGTTCAGTAGATATTTCTGGGCTGAACGAACTTCATCCCTTGCCTTTCTTTCTCCTCTCTTGAAGAACTTTCTCTTCACTAATTCTTTGTAACAAAGTAGTATATGACTATGCCACCTGATTCTCCACAGGGGATTGAAATAAATGCTTATGTCAAATTCCTGTAACTGTCCCCAGAAACCCTGGTACCCACTGATTCTGAACTACAACTGAATATTCAAGTTGGAGAAAGAGAAGTGAGCCACTTAATTAAATGCATCACACTTTTTATTGGGCATCTTTTTTAATCAAGTGTTTACCAAAGCGTTAAGAACTGGAAATATCAAAATATATAAGGAGGCCCTTGCCTTCAGGGATGGGGCTCACAGTGGGAGACAGACACTAAACAGCACAAGAATGGCATCCTGTGATTACTTCTACTTTAGGGCCGTGACGTAGTCTGCAGTGGAAACCTGGTACTACTCCGATTCTTCTGGTCCAGCAGGCATGGGTCCCATCCTTCATCATCTCATCATATGGAGGGGAGCAAAGCCAGGAGGAAGTCATCTAGATACAGAGCAGGGAGTATCTTGACAGAATATTAATTAAAAACTGAAAACATAGTGAATGACTTTTGAATTAACTATTCTGAATTATCCATATTTACACCTCGGGTCAAACTATGTTTACAAAATATATTATCCTTTTTTTTTTCTCATTAAATAATGGTTCCTCTATGTGATTGACATTGGCCATATTCATTGTAGTGCATTAAATGCATTTGGCTAGTTTAACTCTTGTTGGCTGCTGCATAAAAGCTGCTGCCCTCATCAGGGTGGGTGTCAGGTTGGGTGGTCACCTTTTTCAGATTAGTTTTTGATGTTCAGTTTTAAACTGAGGCATATAGATTGGCCCGCTTTATTCAGGCTATTAACCACTGAGTAAAAACCTGCAAGGTTAAAAAGCCTAGCTTCATGTTGGAGGTTAACCACTAGGCTCATGGTGGCAGGATGTTTAATTCTGGACTCACAACCTGTATTTGGCCTCTGGCCCTTCTCAACTCTTGAGTAAATTCCTCTCAGTATCTTCAGGCTAAGCTAATAAATTATGGCTCAAGTACTCAATAAAGAGGCCACATATCCTTGTACCCCTCAAAGCTCCTCTGTTACCATCAGAAAGCTGGATAGTTTCTCAAAATGATCCAGCTCTCTACCTTTAGGTAGAAGATCATCCCCATTTTCAGGATGAGTTGATGTGACTTGTCTCAGATGATACATCTCCAGGAGGAAGAACACAGGTTGTCTACCTCTGAAGGCAGAACTGTCAACGGTGGATCAGGAGTGCCTCCTGGGCCTGTGGACATACCTATCAGTTCAGTTCAGTTGCTCAGTCGTGTCCAACTCTTTGTGACCCCATGGACTGCAGCATCCCCAGGCTTCCCTGTACATCACCAACTCCCAGAGCTTGCTAAAACTCATGTCCGTTGAGTCGGTGATGCCCTCCAACCATTTAATCTGTCATCCCCTTCTCCTCCTGCCTTCAATCGTTACCAGCATCAGGGTCTTTTCAGATGAATCAGTTCTTTGCATCAGGTGGCCAAAGTATTGGAGTTTCACCTTCAGCATCTGTCCTTTCAGTGAATATTCAGGACTGATTTTCTTTAGGATGGACTGGTTGGATCTCCTTGCAGTCCAAGGGACTCTCAAAGAGTCTTCAACACCAGAGTTCAAAAGCATCAATTCTTTGGCGCTCAGCTTTCTTTATAGTCCAATTCTCACATCCATACATGACTACTGGAAAAACCAGAGCTTTGACTACCTAAAGGAAACACTTTGCTGCTGCTGCTGCTAAGTCGCTTCAGTCGTGTCTGACTCTGTGGGACCCCATAGATGGCAGCCCACCAAGCTCCCCCCTCCCCGGGATTCTCCAGGCAAGAACAGTGGAGTGGGTTGCCATTTCCTTCTCCAGTGCATGAAAATGAAAAGTGAAAGTGAAGTAACTCAGTTGTGTCTGACTCTTTGCGACCCCGTGGACTGCAGCCTACCGGGCTCCTCCACCCATGGGATTTTCCAGGCAAGAGTACTGGAGTAGGGTGCCATCGGCTTCTCCGAGGAAACACTTTAATTAAAACGAAAGTGAATTATTGCGATTATTATAGCTTTATTTACAGTTTTCATGTTTATATTTACTCTCAATTACATTTTTAGACCTTGATCCTAACCACAAAAGGCTACAAAATTTGGGGGCAGGAGATATTTATGTCTTTATATGTTGAGTCTAATGAAGGCAGAAAAAATTAAATGGCAAGACTGTCTTAAATAGTTTTTAAACATGGTTTGAAGCACACTGATCATGATGTGTTAGAAGGCAAGAAGTCTGTGAAGTTTTTCCTTTTCATTTCTTTTGCCTTCTGGGTTAGGTTTTCAGAGGCCGTCTTGGGTATACAGGTTCAGCTCCAGATGGCTGCAATAAAGGAGATCCCACGGTAAAAAAACATGAATTTTTTTTGGTTTCCCCAAAAATTCTGTTTCCACTGTACTGTAATCAATTGTATGCAATAGCATTATGTCTAAAAAAATGTATATACCTTAATATTAAAAGGCTTTATTGCTAAAAAAAAAAAAGATGCTAATCATCACCTGACTCTTGAGCAGATGATAGTCATTTAGCTGATGGAGGGTCTTGCCTTGATATTGATGGCTGGTGACTGATCGGGCTGCTGTTGGCTGAAGGTTGAGGTGTCTGTGGCAGTTTCTTAAAATAAGACAGCAGTGAAGTTTACTGCATCAGTTGACTTCCTTTCATAAACAGTTTCTCTGTGGCAGGCAGTGCTGTTTGATACCATTCTACCCACAGTAGAACTTCTTTCAAAATTGAAGTCATTTCTCTCAAACCCTGCCACTACTTTATCAACTAAGCTGTATAAATTCTAAATCCTTAGTTGTCATTGCAACAGTTTTCATAGCACCTTCCCAGGAGTGGATTCCATCCCAGGAAAACACTTGCTTCCATAAGAAGAGGTTTCTTATTCATGAAGGTTTTATCATGAGATTATAGCATTCAGTCACATCTTCAGGCTCCATTTCTGAGTCTAGTTCTCTTGCTATTAAATAATAAGACTTTAGGGTCGAAATTAGTCTTTCATCCATGGGCTATGGGATGGTTGTTGTGTGAGCAGGCATGAAAACAACATTAATCTGTACATCATCAAAGCTCTTGGGTGACCCGGTGCATTGTCAATGAGAAGTAATATTTTGAAAGAAGTCTTTTTTACCCTTAGAAATAGGTTTCATCAGTGAGTTTAAGATATTCAACAAACCATGTTGTGACAGATGTGGTGTCATCCAGGCTTTGTTGTTCCATTTATAGGGCACAGGCAGAGCTGATTTAATATAATTCTTAAGGGCCATAGGATTTTCAGAATAGTAAATGAGCAGTGGCTTAAACTGAAAGTCACCAGCTGCATTAACCCTTAACAAGAGAGTCAGCGTGTCCTTTGATGCTTTGAAGCCAATTATTGACTTCTCTCTAGCTATGAGGGCTTCCCAGTGGTGCAGTGGTGGAGAATCCGCCTGCTAGTGCAGGAAACGGAAGAGATGTAGGTTCAGTCCCTGGGTTGGAAAGATTCCCTGAAGTAGCAAACGGCAGCCCACTCCAGAATTCTTGCCTGGACAGTCCCATGGACGGGGGAGCCTCATGGGCTACGGTCCATGGGGTTGCAAAGAGTCAGACATGACTGAATATACACACTGTAGCTATGAAAGTTCCAGATGGCAACTTCTTCTAGTAAAAGGCTGTTTTGTTTACATTGAAAATGTGTTGTTTAGTGCAACCACCTTCATGAATTTTCTTAGCTAGAGCTGGATAACTTGTAGCTTCTTCATCAGTACTTGCAGCTTCTCCTTCCACTTTATGTTTATGGAGATGACTTCTTTCCTTAAACCTCATGAACTAACCTCTCCTAGCTTCAGACTTTTCTTTTGCAGCTTAACTCTTAACTTTTCTTTTGCCTTAACTCTCTTGGCCTTCACAGAATTGAAGAGGGCTAGGGCTATACTCTCGGAGAAGGCAGTGACGCCCTACTCCAGTACTCTTGGCTGGGAAATCCCATGGGTGGAGAAGCCTGGTAGGCTGCAGTCCATGGGGTCGCTAAGAGTCGGACACGACTGAGCAACTTCACTTTCACTTTTCACTTTCCTGCATTGGAGAAGGAAATGGCAACCCACTCCAGTGTTCTTGCCTGGAGAATCCCAGGGACAGAGGAGCCTGGTGGGCTTCTGTCTATGGGGTCGCACAGAGTTGGACACGACCAACGCGACTTAGCAGCAGCAGCAGCAGCAGCAGGGCCATACTCTGGATGAAGCTTTGGCTGGAAGGATTCAACGATCCTTTGAATTGGCTGGTTTGATCGTCTATCTAAACCACTAAAACTTTCACCACTTTCTTATATTTATGAATTCCCTGGAGTAGCACTTTTAATTTTGTTCGAGAACTTTATCTTTGCTTTCCAGTTTGGCTAACTGGTGCAGGAGGTGTAGTTTTTGGCCTGTCTTATCTTTGAATGTGCCCTCCTCATCAAGTTTAATGATTTCTCATTTATTTATTTGAAGCAAGAGACATGTGACTCTTCCTGTCACTTGAACACTTAGGGCCCACTGTAGGGCTATTAATTTTCTTAATTTCAGTATTATTGTGTCTAAGGGAATAGGACAAGAGAGAGATGGGGGGACAGCTGGTCAGTGGAGCAGTCAGGAGGTACACATTTATTGATTGTTTGCTATCTTATATGAGTGCAGTTTGTGGCACTCCAAAACAATTGCAGTAGTAACATCAAGGATCACTAATCACAGATCACCATAACAAATATAAAAATAAGTTTGAAATATTGCAAGGATTATCAAAGTGTAATTACATCAAGGGAGCTAATGCTGGTGGAAAAATGGCTTGCTCCATGCAGAGTTGCCACAAACCTTTTATTTGTAAAATGAAACAAACAAAAAACCACATTATCTCTGAAGCATAATAAAGATGAAATGCAGTAAAACGGGGTATGCCTGTACACTCTGGATTTGCCTCAGGTTGCCTCTTCCTCTTCAAGGGAGGGGACAGAACTGTGATTTAAGTAGAAGCGTTGCTAACGTGGTCTTAGGCGGGAGAACCTATCTTTAAGTTTTCATCCTGTCTGTGTCCCAAGGACCTTGTTTAATCTTCACTTGTCAGTGCTTTCAAGGACTCTTGTCTTGGTTTAACACTTTATTTTTTCTTTTTCTGGCTGCACTGAGTGGCTTGCAGGATCTTGCTTCCCTGACCAGGGATTGAACCTGCACCATGGCAGTGAGAGCACCAAATGGACTAACCACTGGACTGCCAGGGAACTCCCTTGTATTAGTCACTCAGTCATGTCCAACTCTGCAACCTCAGGGACTGTAGCCCGCCAGGCTCCTCTGTCCATAGAATTCTCCAGGTAAGAATACTGGACTGGGTAGCCATTTTCCTTCTCCAGGAATCTTCCAGAGCCAGGATTCAAACCTGGGTCTCCTGCATCACAGGCAGATTCTTTACTGTCTGAGACACCAGGGAAGCCCAGAAAACTCCCTAGACACTGTACTTTAGATGTAATAGTAAACAGACCAAGATTTTAAATCTGTGCATTTAAATTTTTTTCTTGGAATTATGATGAAATAAACACAAGCTGGAATCAAGATTGCCGGGAGAAATATCAATAACCTCAGATATGCAGATGACACCACCCTTATGGCAGAAAGTGAAGAGGAACTAAAAAGCCTCTTGATGAAAGTGAAAGAGGAGAGCGAAAAATTTGGCTTAAAGCTCAACATTCAGAAAATGAAGATCATGGCATCCGGTCCCATCACTTCATGGGAAATAGATGGGGAAACAGTGGAAACAGTGTCAGACTTTATTTTGGGGGGCTCCAAAATTACTGCAGATGGTGACTGCAGCCATGAAATTAAAAGACGCCTACTCCTTGGAAGAAAAGTTATGACCAACCTAGATAGTATCGGAGAAGGCAATGGCACCCCACTCCAGCACTCTTGCCTGGAAAATCCCATGGGTGGAGGAGCCTGGTAGGCTGCAGTCCATGGGGTCGCTAAGAGTCGGGCACGACTGAGCGACTTCACTTTCGCTTTTCACTTTCATGCATTGGAGAAGGAAGTGGCAACCCACCCCAGTGTTCTTGCCTGGAGAATCCCAGGGACGGGGGAGCCTGGTGGGCTGCCGTCTGTGGGGTCGCACAGAGTCGGACACGACTGAAGCGACTCAGCAGCAGCAGCAGCAGATAGTATATTCAAAAGCAGAGACATTACTTTGCCGACTAAGGTCCATCTAGTCAAGGCTATGGTTTTTCCAGTGGTCATGTATGGATGTGAGAGTTGGACTGTGAAGAAAGCTGAGCGCCGAAGAATTAATGCTTTTGAACTGTGGTGTTGGAGAAGACTCTTGAGAGTCCCTTGGACTGCAAGGAGATCCAACCAGTCCATTCCGAAGGAGATCAGCCCTGGGATTTCTTTGGAAGGAATGATGCTAAAGCTGAAGCTCCAGTACTTTGGCCACCTCATGCGAAGAGTTGACTCATTGGAAAAGACTCTGATGCTGGGAGGGATTGGGGGCAGGAGGAGAAGGGGATGACAGAGGATGAGATGGCTGGATGGCATCACTGACTCGATGGACGTGAGTCTGAGTGAACTCCGGGAGTTGGCGATGGACAGGGAGGCCTGGCGTGCTGCGATTCATGGGGTCGTAAAGAGTCGGACACGACTGAGCGACTGAACTGAACTGAACTGAACTGAACTGAAAGGACTTTTGCTTATCATTTAAATCTTGCCTTCTTCCCAAAAGAGTTTAAAGTAATTTGAAGGAAAGAGAACAGAATATATGGAGCATCTGCCATATACCAAGCTCTGTGCTGAGCAATTCATTATGTTACTTCATTTATCCTTTAAACAACCATGTGAGGTGTGAAGTGTTGGCCACATTCTGAAATTTGGACTGAGGTTTAAGGAGTATCCCCTGGCTAATAAATGAGGAGAGGGGTCCAGACTAAGGCTCCAGAGCCCCTAACCATTATATGTAGAGTGTGGTTAGATATTAGCATAAGAATAACTAATAGTAAAGTGGAAGAATCTTTCTAGTAGGAGGGTCTTAGTGGGTAATCTTTAGTTTTAAAGAACAGTGCAGGAGTGGTAAAGGGCAGTGAACAATATTTATTGGCTGATTTCTAGAACAGCAGGAGGAGCAGTTGCCAGGTCTGGTTAGCCCCAGTGAACAGACGTTCACATCTCCAGGCTTTGGGCCTGCGTCATTCAGAGAAGGGAGACTGGGAGGGATTTAAGTATCAGCTGAATATCATCATTTGAACCTCTGATCACTGTTTTCTTCTGAAGATTATTTGCCAGTAAATAGATCCAGCAGATCCTATCGTTCTTTAGGTTAGATGCTGTAGGACTACAGACCACCCACATAGTAGTCACGTTTTAAGCTAGAGACCCAGGGGTCTTTTCACTGCCTGTAGTGTTCTGTTCGTGTCAGTAGGATTGAGTTAGGGCCTTCACTGGCGCACGCATGTGTGTGTGTGTGTGTGTGCGTGCATGCATGTGTACTCAGTCGTGTCTGACTCTTGGCCACCCCATGGACTGTAGCCTGGCTTCTCTGTCTATGGGATTCTCCAGGCAAGGATACTAGAGCGGGTTGCCATTTCCTCCTCCAGGGGATCTTCCCGACTCAGAGATTGAACCCGTGTCTCTTGAGTCTCCTGCATTAACAGGTGGATTCTATCCCAGCTGAGCCACCTGGGAGGCTCACTAGCATGGGACTAACTCAGGGACAGAGACAGCTGGACCAAAGACGGGAGAAATGTCTTGCCTCGCCGCCTCTCCTCCCCAGTGTTGCCCCAGACATCTTAGAAGCACTGAAGAGACTAGGTCATGTGGCCTGCCCAGGCCAAGGCTCATGAAGCGTCTCTGCAGACATCATGTTCAAGCCTTCTGAAACCAAGTCTGTCACTTTTTTTGGCCTGGCCTCAAGATCTCTCTATAGCATCCTGGTTTTGGGTTTTTAGCTATCACTGTAGAGCCATTCCAAGGACAGACACTGAGGGGAGGCATTAGAATAGCAAAGGCAACGAATTCCTAGGCAGACTTGCAGGGTAGCCCATCCTGTAAAGGGCAGAATAAAATACAGTGTCCGTTTTCTGACTCTAGTACTGACGTGTAACATTTGCACAGCACACTAGTTTGTAAGCTCTCACAGACCTCAGTGAATCCTGTGTATTAGGGGCGTGGTTGTCTGCAGAGAGTTTCATCCTCTACAAGCACTCGTGTCGATTGTCTCAGAAAACTCCAGGTGCATAGGGATGTGGGCCTGGACATACATCTCTGGATACTGAATCTGGTACTCTTCCCACAGCACTGCCCACCTCCTCCCTTCCCATCTCCTGCCCCAACAAGGACAGCTCTGCCTCCCCTTATTCTGCTGTTGGCTGATTTTTTAAAAAATATTTATTCACACGTTTGGCTGTGCCAGCTCTTAGTTGTGACACACAGGATCTTTGATCTTTGTTGCAGCATGCAGTATCTTTAGTTGTGGCATGTGGGATCTAGTTCCCCCACCAGGGATCGAACCCAGTCCCTCTGCATTGGGAGAGCAGACTCAGCTACTGGACCACCAGGGAAGTCCCCGCTGTGGCTGACCTTTTGCCTCCACCTCATCTTCTTAGTCTGCCAAAATAAATACAAAACAAGCAAGTAGGTTTTATGTAGTGTTATTATATCCTCTTGGGGGAAAGCAAAGCGCTGTAAGAGCAGTACCCTCTGTTGTGGCACATAGACACTGTAATAGGGAATCTTGTGGACTGTGCTTCATGAAAACAGTGAGAGTTCCTGGCCGGTTTTGCTGGGGAAGTTCTTGGACTTTTAAGACATTAATAATAGAAATCCCTTCATTAAGCTGGAGACCCTGTGTATCAATACCATCTTCTTCCCCTGCCTTGCAGATGTGGGGGGGCATTGTCCTGGTAAATCATCATTGTGCAGTTGGTGAGTTGTGTCCAACTCCCTTTGTGACTCCATGGACTGCAGCACGCCAGGCTTCCCTGTCCTTCACTATCTCCCAGAGTTTGCTCAAACTCATGTCCATTGAGTTGGTGATTCTATCTAACCATCTCATCCTCTGCCACCCTCTTCTCCTTTTACCTTCATTCTTTCCCAGCATCAGGGTCTTTTCCAGTGAGTTGGCTCTTCGCATCAGGTGACCAAAGGATTGAAGTGTCAGCATCAGCCCTTCCAATGAATACTCGAGTTTATTTCCTTAAGGATTGATGAGTTTGATCTCTTTGCTATCCAAGGGACTCTCACCACAGTTTGAAAGCATCAATCATTGTTGTAGTTGCATTAAATTACTTTATGTCTGGTTTTGTGATTATTAAAGTTGATTCAAATCTTCAGAGGAAAATAACTTTGTTTTTCTTTTCTAAACACACAGTTCTTGTGACTTATATGTGGATTATCCCAGGGCAACCTGAAGATTCCTTGTGATGAGTTGTAGTTTTCTCACTTCAGGAACCACTGACAGTATTCTGTTTCATTCACAATCCAAATAACAAGTGTTTTTTCCTTATTTATCCATCTGTCTAGCATACAGTTTGCTGAACAAATGAATGAATAAAAATTGTAAGACACTGGATCTGTCCTTCTGGAGAAAGACTTAAAAAGACTTAGCGTGGTCTTTGCCTGGGAACCTGTTGATAGCCTTGAGCTGGGTGCTGTCCAGCCCTGTCCTCAGAGCTTCGTGGTCTGGTGAATTAAACAGGAGTGTGAATGATTCTTACCACACATAAAGTAGATGTATGTGTGTGCTGTGATACAGGGTCTCGGTTCCTGTGCAGACAGTCTGGGAGGACCAGGGAAGGTGTCCAGGAAAAGCAGATCTGAAGGATGAGTAGAGTTGATCAAGTAAAGGGGGTAGAAAGGGTATTTCAAGGAGTGTCAACAGCATCAGGAACAAAAACCCAGTGAAAGCATAGAAAAGAGAGAGAGCTGTACATGCAGGCAGTAACGTACAATGGAGTAGCAGTCATGGGAATAAAGGTGGGCAGGGGCAAGGTCTTGCAGGGCCTCGAGAGTCAAATTATAAGGAGTTCAGATTTTTTCCTGTGGACAGTGTGGAGGTGTTGGCTGATTTTATAAGTTAGGAAGTTTAATCAGGGACTTCCTTGGTGGTTCAGTGGTTAAGACTTCACCTTCCAGTGCAGGGTGTGCAGGTTCAAACCATGATCGGGTAGCTAAGATCCCACAAAACATAAAACAGAAGTAATATTGTAACAAATTCAATAAAGATTTTAAAAACAGTCCACATCAAAAAAAAAAAAAAAAAAGACCTCACTGAAGTATTGCAGGTGGAACTGATGTGGACATGACTCCTGTCCATTTCGGGATGCTGGCACTCATCCACCTCCCTTCCCCAAAGCTAAAGGTAAATGTGTAGGTTCCAGAAATAAAAGCTGGAGGAGGGAGTCAGTCTTGACTCCACCACAGCCCAAGGAGATTTCACACCAAAATAAAGGCTTCTAGTATTTGGGGTTCTAATACCTGTACTCCCAACAATGTGATATGAAAGTGGGGGACTGGTGGGGACAGGGGAGGAATATGGAGTTGAACCATCTGCCAGCCTGGAGCCTGGAAAAGCTACTCCTGTGAAAGTGTGTCTACTGATAACACGGAAGGGCAAGGGAAGTGTAGGCCTTTATAGCCTTGGGTCAGAGGCTTAGGCCTAAATAACACACTGTCAGCATGATTCAGGAAATACTCTGAGAAACTAAGGTCATTGAAACCACTAGTACTTGGGTAGAAGCAAATGAAATTTTATTCAAAGGGCTCACTTTTATAACCTAGGACTCTCAGGTCTCCCAAAGAAAATGGGCAAAAGCATTAAAAAAATTACAAACTGCTCATGAAGAAAAACCACCATGAGGTAGAGCTGATTTAATATGTAGGAAAATTAGCCCAGGGAGATCTGTTAATTATGGAACTTTCTAGAACAGGCCATGAAATTACATAGTACATGTTTTCAGGTAATAGAAAAATGAAGTGAGCCTGAATGAAAACTGCTTTGAGATACAGATTTTAAGAATGAATAATTTGGTTGTTAATGTGCAGCGTTGCACATTAGACAGCATGTTATAGCTGTTAAGAATGAATTGCTAGGACTTCCCTGGTGGTCCAGTGGTTAGGACTCTGCCCTTGCAATGCAAGGGACATGGGTTCAATCCCTGGTCACGGAACTAAGACTTCACGTGCCATGTGGTGTGGTCAAAAAGCTTAAAAAGAGTGGATTACTGACATTGAGGTGAACCTGGGGCAGTTGTGCACGTATGCTTAGTCGCTCAGTCGTGTCTGACTGTGCGACCCCATGGACTGTATCCCACCAGGCTCCTCTGTCCATGGGATCCTCCAGGCAAGAACACTGGAGTGGGTTGCTATTTCTTTCTCCAGGGGCAGTTGTAGTGAAGCAGAAAATGATGGGGACATGAAGAACCCCTCAGGTTGCACATGAAGAGTGGTGGTGGGGACAGCCACCAAGAGGACACTGGTGATATTTGAACCCACACACATGCCTCTGTGGTCATAGGGGTTAGTGGATCATCAAGCTTTGACTAAGGGAATGGCAGAGGAGATGAGATGGATGAACTTAAAAGATTTAGAACATAGATTTAACAAGATTTGGTGAATAAAAGAGAATAGAAATTTACAGTAGGAAAGACTTTCATCCTGTTAATGTAGGAAGGAAACTTCAAAGTGGAAACTTACTCATTTAGATGCATTTATTGTGCGATTTCTTATGGGTATTGGAGATTGACTACAGCATAGCTCCCTACTTCAAGAAGTTTCACAGGAAAGATACACGATGGCTGTGTGATATGGCAGATTTAAGATACAGATGTGCTCAGATAGCTAGGGAAGCAGTGATTCCTAACCATGCTTAAGGGCCAGGGAATGGGTTCAAAGAAAGCATCTCAGAAAACATGAAGCCTTATCTATGTCTTGAAAGACAAATTTAACCTAATGAAGGGTCAAGATTCTGAAGGAACTGCATGTGGAGAGGACAAAGAGCATAGGGCTTTTGTGTGCTTCACATGCACTCTGTGTGTGTGTGTGTGTGTGTGTGTGTGTGTGTTTGAAAGGAGAGGAAGGCAAAGGAGTAACAAGATGAAGGTCAACCTAATACATAATCCTTAGAAGTTCATATTTCAGTTACAAGACAGAGAGGAGTGATTGAGTATCTTAAATAAGGAAGGGACAGGACCAGATTTGTGAAGAGCACTGACTCTGGTGGTAACGATGAATGGTAACTTAAAGGTAATGAACCTGTAGACAGGTAGCTCACGTGTAGAGGCAGCTGCAGTAATCCAGAAAACTGATTAAGACCTAAACTGCAAATCCCGGAAATGAAGAAATAAGAGCACACATGCAGCATCGGGGGTGGGAGTTTTCCATACATAAGGAACAGACCCTTAGGGACTTGGAGGTCTGTAAAGACATGCTACTGTAGGGAGGTGAGCAATGCATTCATTATAGCAGGTGCCACAGAGGAAAGGGGAGGATACGAGCCCTGAACAGTAAGCAGGCTGGTTGTGAAGGGCTTCGTGTGCCATGCCAAGGATTTTGGAACTGATCTTCCTTACAAAGTTACTGTTTTAAAATGTTGGGTAATGCCATTGTAACTGTAATTCAGAAAGATAATAGTTAACATTGGGGCACCATCGCTCTTCTAAGCACTTCACAGATACTCCTCATAGTAACCCCGTTAGATGGATTCTATCCTTACCTCCATTCTGGAAATGGGGAAGGAGGATAAAAATTGACCATGGGCCCCACACCTCAGAAACAGTAGAGCAAAGATTCAAACCCTGACAGTCTGGCTGTCTGACTCCAGGACTCTCAATCTTAATCATAGATGCCTTGGGTGTTTCTCAACCAGGGTGTACATCAGAACCGTATGTAGCATTTCTTAAAGATATGGTTGTCTAGATTGACTTGAATCAGAGTGTCCAGAAGAATGATGTGTGATTCTGTGTTCTGCAAAAGCTCAGCTGGTGAATTTGTTGCACTCTGCTCATAGCTGAGTGCTACAGGACTCCCAATAAGGAAGTCATGGCAATAGTCCAGGCAAGAGGTGAGGGCCCAGGCAGGAGGAAACAGACTTAGAGGCTTAAGAGGCAGAACTGGTTTAATGAGCTATAAGCAACAGGGAAGAATCAACATTGAATCCAAAGATTATAAAGTTGAGTGTTTACTTAACAAAGTGATGATCTCAACCAACAGAGGATACCAGGGAGATGGGTGGATTTGGGAATAAGAATCATGAATTTAGTTTTCAGCATTCAGGTTTGAGGGTCTGTGAAGTGAAGTGAAGTGAAGTGAAATGAAGTGAAGTGAAGTCGCTCAGTCGTGTCCGACTCTGCGACCCCGTGGACTAGCCCACCAGGCTCCTCCGTCCATGGGATTCTCCAGGCAAGAATACTGGAATGGGTTGCCATTTCCTTCTCCAGGGGAATCTTCCCAACCCAGGGATCGAACCTGGGTCTCCCACATTGTGGGCAGATGCCACAACCTCTGAGCTACTTAGTTCCATGACCAGGGATTGAGGGTCTGTAGTTCTCCCAATTAAAGACATCTTAGGAGGAAGGTCGCTTCAGGGGGTGCCTGTGTGCCAGCCGCTGTTTCTGTGGCTTTCCTCACTGGTACCTCATATAGTCCTCCCCTCAAATCTCTGAGAGTCCCCACTTTACAGAAGAAATTGATAACGGAGTGTGATCATTTCACTGAACCTCCATTAAGTCTTCTCTATTTCAGGCCTATTGATGTGTCACTTCTCGGAACATATATCCCCATGTATATGTCAGCATGTGTGTGTGTGTTTGTAAAACAGGTTGTGATCAATACCACATTTTTAGCAGGCAGTTTTAAGTGTCCTTTCTCCTACCGTTTTCCTTTAAGGTTCACAGATTTTATGAAATAGAAATGCAGAGTTTTTCTGTTTTTGTATGAGGTGTGATCCTTGCCTAAGAAAAGGAATGGGAGAACATACCTTCCGGCACGGATTACCCTATTCCAACTAGGTCTATGTACAGAGTATGTTACAGAGATTAGGGGAAAGGGAAGTTGAGTTCGGGAGTGTTATGTGTACGGGATTAAGACTGAGCTCAGAACTGTGACTCCTGTGCCTTCGTGCTTAGCCTGTTGTCTGTCTTCACTTCTCTACTCCAGGTCCCTTGAGAGGAAACTCCTGGAGGCGCCCAGGCTGATAGAGGGGGAACGGTGTGAGCTCTCGATGGTTTGAAGCCACCTCAGAGCCAGACAATGGCTACTGCCTTGGAGCCGGAGGACCAGGATCTTTGGGAAGAAGAGGGAATTCTCATGGTGAAACTGGAAGACGACTTCCCCTGTCGGCCGGAGTCTGTCTCACAGAGGGATGACCCTGTGCTTGAGACGTCGCACCAGAACTTCCGGCGCTTCCGCTACCAGGAAGCAGCCAGCCCGCGGGAAGCCCTCATCCGACTCCGAGAACTGTGTCGTCAGTGGCTGAGGCCAGAGCGGAGGACGAAGGAGCAGATCCTGGAGCTGCTGGTGCTCGAGCAGTTCCTCACTGTCCTGCCCGGAGAGCTGCAGAGCTGGGTGCGGGGCCAGCGGCCCGAGAGCGGCGAGGAGGCCGTGACCCTGGTGGAGGGTTTGCAGAAACAGCCCAGGAGACCAAGGCGGTGGGTGAGGAGGGGGAGTCCTGATCTGTGTGATGCGGAGGGGGTCTACTGGCTGGAAGGATGGCTAGGGCTCACAGAAATCACCTCGTAAACTTAACTGGCTCTGCCCTTGGGTTGCACCTAGATCCATACGCCCCATGGGACAGTGGAGTGAGTGTGTGTGTGTGTGTGTGTGTGTGTGTGTGTGTGTGTGTGTGTGACTTCCTCGTGTGTGTGTCTGTGTGTCTGTGTGCCTGTGTGTGTGTGTGTGTGTGTGTGTGTGAGACTTCCTTGTTCTTGAAACACCTGCCTGGGGAGGCCGTCTTTGCGGCTTCATCACCAAGGGTGATACTGCTTTCCTTTTCCCTTTGGGTATTGAACCTCATTTTCCTGGGGTGGGGGGAGAATTCTATGACTTCCTCAGAGGTTCTTAGCCCCTCAGTCAGAGAGGCCCCTCCTAAAACAGCAGAGGGTGATCGGAAGGATGGCATCTCAGAGCCCCAGTGATGGGCAGGGTTGAAGGAAAAAAGAAAACAGAGTGGTATCTGAATGTCCCGTGCTCCCCTCCCCGCCCCCACTAGTTGTTCTGGCGACAGTAACCTGAGCTTCCCCTGGCACACACCAGGGGGACAGGACTTCCCCTCTTTACCTGGGCCCCCCTGGGAGTTTTCTGATCGCAACTTCTCCTGATGTAAGTTCTGTGACACCCAGGACTTTATCCTGACTCAGCAGTGACTGGAAGTTGGAATTGTTCCCAGGTGACTGTCCATGTTCACGGCCAGGAAGTCCTGTCCGAGGAGACAGTGCCTCCAGGAGCAGAGCCCGGGTCACCTAGTGAGCTGCAGGACCCTGCACAGACCTTGGCCCCCGAGGAGCTCCGTGAGGAGACCACACAGAGCCCAGATCTGGGGGCGTCAGAAGAGCAGACCCCGTGCCAGGAGTCGGAGCTCCAGCCCCTGCAGGAGAGCGGTGGGAAGCCCGCAGGAAGGGGGGGTCATGGCTGAGTGATGGGTGGGGGTGTTGCTCTCAGACCTGGAGGCTGGTAGAGCATGAATGGAGGAAGCCACAGGACGCAGGGTATTGAAAGGAGGCGGTACTAGCCGTAGTCTCGCGAGAGCAGGGCCACCGTGGACCGCAGAACTCTTGGTTGTTCCCCTGGCATTCCTGTAACGTTATAGGTGGCAGCTTCGGGGTGACTCAAACTGTTCTTAGGCCAGTGTCTCAACCCCACCCTTCCCACCAGAGACCATGGGGAATGCTCAGCTCTTTGCTGGTTATAGGGCTGCCTTGCATGTGACTCATCTCCCCTTCCTGTCTTCTTAGAGGTTCCAGTGCTCCAGGACCCAGCCCTTCCTGAAGAGAGGAACCCTGGAAACTCCGAGATGGTTGCCCTTCTCACTGCTCTGTCACAGGTGCGCCCTCATTTCCGTCTGCACCGCAGGGAACTCGAGGAACCATTGAGCATTAGCCGTACGCTGAACAGGTCAGACAGGACGCAGGCTTCCACTGTCCGTTGCCAGGTTAAGCTCTGAGTTCTGCGCGTGTCTGGAAGGGGAGGAGCTGCATCTCACAGAGAACATCTTAGTTGGATCTACAGGCTCCAGAGCTGCTTGATTTGCCACTGACCCGAGGGACTAACAAAATGGGGTTGTTTTGGGAAAACTGTGGTACAGCTTTGAAGTTGTCAAATGAAGATTTGTTTTTTATTTTAAGAAATAAACTTGATAGTCATTTGTAAGGGTGACTGACTGGCCTGCAAAATCGATTTCTGATTTTGGTTGCTGATCTCTTCTAGGGACTCATTCAGTCAGGCCATGGCATTCATGAAGAGTTCACCAGGTCAGGAGCCCTGAAACTAAGCTGAGTGGCTGGAGAATAAAGGAATAGAGCTCATCCTTGTTTTTAGATTGTAGAGCTGAAGAGGGAATTCCTGTTGATGCTAGGTAGACTGTATAAGTGGTACATGATTAGGTAAGGGCAGTTAGGAAGAACTTCCTATAAAAGATGAATTTTTGCAGAGATACAGATAGCATTAGACTGATGACTTCCAAGACCTTTCTCATATTGTAAATAATATCCTTGGGAAGAACAGTGTATTCTGGTGCTGAGGGAAAGTGGTTGGATTGGAGGGAACAAGAAGAGGGTCAGTTGCAAGAGCAGAAACTTGGGAAGCAGCAACAGAAAATGAAACACAGGTGTCCTGAAAGGAACCAGGTGTCCCGTCTGAGTTTCTCTGTCTCTTGGATGGACTGTGCCTGTACCAATGACCTTCATTCCAGGAATTAGATATGAGGCTCCATGAAGCGTCACATTGTAATGGAATCCTTGTGTTTTTTCAGGGCTTGGTCACTTTCAAGGATGTGGCTGTGTGCTTCTCCCAGGACCAGTGGAGCGATCTGGATCCAACCCAGAAAGAGTTCTATGGGGAATACGTCTTGGAAGAAGACTGTGGAATCGTGGTCTCCCTGTGTAAGGAATTTCAAGTGTTTCTAGAGTGTCCTGAGCACAAAGATCTTCCTCTTGTTGGAAACTGAGGGTGTCTTAGACCTGTGCTTGTACATACTACACTTCTCTTATGCTGACCCCACCGGTGACATGAAAGGACAGCTGAAGAAGATGATAGCTTTCAGAATTAAAGGGAAGAGAAGATGCCTAGAAAGTAGTTGGAAACTCGAACAAGAAAATAGAGCTGCAATATTATAGATTCAGTGTGAGTTTTAGTTTAGTGTGCATAGGTAAGCATATCAGTTTTGAAGCAAGCAATAAAAGTTTGGAATATTCTACTTACTTGAATATAGGAAAAGAGAGTAACACTGCCAGTTGTGTGATTACTGAGTTGCCGGTAAAAGGCAAGAGATACACAGTTCCCGTCAGGGGCTCAAGCCAAAGAGACAGAAGGTTTGAATGGCCTGCCTATGGGATTTTTCTTCAGTCTACCGAACAGAAAAGATCTGCTCTTGACACAGGGGACTGTTGAGCCAATCGTGATGTCCTGTTTCCCTCTCTTGAGCAGCCTTTCCAATCCCCAGACTAGACGAGCTCTCCCACATCAGAGAAGAGGAGCCTCTGGTCCCAGAGCCTCAGGAGCCTGAAGAGCCAGAAATTCTGAGTTTCACCTATACAGGTGAGGAGTGATAGGAGGTCTGCCCCACCTTCACCCCCTGGCTGGCAGTTCCTCTAGCCAGTGTTCCCCTCGCCCTCTGGAGAGCCTCTGTCTCTGGTTCTTCTGACGGCTCAGCCAACACCACTGTCTCCCTCTGAAGCCAAACATTCTCTCTTTTCTCCCCTCTTCACACCTGTCATTGGTTTCAGGGCTCTGTAATACAAAATGGTGACAAGAAAAAAAGGAAACTTTTGGAATTGCAGCTATACCATTTTTTAAGCCTTTACACAAACTCTTGATCCCCAGTCTCCACATTTGTTCTGCACACAGACTTCTCTAGTTGTGATGCACAGGTTTAGTTGCCTCACTTCATGTGGGATCTTAGTTTCCTAACCAAGGATTGAACCCACATCCCCTGCATTTAAAGGTGGATTCTTAACCGCTAGACCACCAGGGAAGTCCCTCCACATTTGTGAAAGGAGGATGATAATGTTTGTCCACATGAAGGCTGTTGCCAGCATGAGATAACATGTAAGAAAGTTCTCAGCATATAACAGGCACTCAGTTGACCAGTTACTTCTTTTTTTCCAGCCTCTGCAGTTGAGAAACGAGTTTCTCTCTATACAGTCTTGCCCTCTCAGAACAGTGTAAAACTCTTTTACCTCTGTAATCTCCTCCTTTCTCCTCTCTGTTTCTACAGGAGACAGGAGTGACGACGAGGAAGAGCGTCCTGAGCAAGAAGATCTGAGTTTGGAGGATCCACACAGGTCTGTGTCGGGAGATGCAGAAATTCACCAAACTCCAGACTGGGAAATAGTCTTTGAGGATGATCCCGTTAGACTTCCTGAAAGACGATTCGGCACAAAGATTTCTCAAGTCAATAGTTCAACGAATCCTCAGGAAACCATGCCCGTCTACCCGCTGTTAGGGAGACATCATGACTGTCCTGTGTGTGGAAAGAGTTTCACTTGTAACTCCCACCTCATTCGACACCTGAGAACTCACACAGGAGAGAAGCCCTATAAATGCATGGAGTGTGGGAAGAGCTACACACGGAGTTCCCATCTCGCCAGGCACCAAAAGGTACACAGGATGAACGCTCCTCACAAATACCCGCTAAACCGGAGGAGTCTGGGTGAGGCCGCCCCTCAGGCCGAGAGAACCCCACCCGTGGAGAAACCCTATAGGTGTGAGGACTGCGGGAAGCACTTCCGCTGGACTTCCGACCTCGTCAGGCACCAGAGGACGCACACGGGAGAGAAGCCCTTCTTCTGTACCATCTGTGGCAAAAGCTTCAGCCAGAAATCCGTGCTCACCACCCACCAAAGAATCCACCTCGGCGGCAAGCCCTACCTGTGCGGGGAGTGCGGCGAGGACTTCAGCGACCACAGGCGGTACCTGGCCCACCGGAAGACGCACGCGGCCGAGGAGCTGTACCTGTGCAGCGAGTGCGGGCGCTGCTTCAGCCACAGCGCCGCCTTCGCCAAGCACCTGCGGGGACACGCCTCGGTGAGGCCCTGCCGCTGCAGCGAGTGTGGGAAGAGCTTCAGCCGGAGGGACCACCTCGTCAGGCACCAGCGGACACACACAGGCGAGAAGCCGTTCACGTGCCCTACCTGCGGGAAGAGCTTCAGCAGAGGCTACCACTTGATCAGGCACCAGAGGACCCATTCACAAAAGGCCTCCTAGCCAGGGCTGCACGCGGGGACACCTGCCTTCGGCCCTCTCCCGGGGATGGACTGGGTGAGGCCCTCTTGTCGGCTGGAGGAGACCTTGTCTAGGGCATCTGCCTGACCTGCCCAAGTCTGATGACACCTTCCCACAGCTAAAGTAGCCCCTGGCAGGACCTCTCAGCCTTCCTCCACACCGTCAGGAGATGTTCTTCCCAAAGTTTGCCTGAAATGAGGCCTCTCCTTGGCTAAAATGCTCCCGCCTCCTCCTGGCGGGTGTGAAACAGGGGGAGTAGAAAACAAAAGAGGTTAGGCTTATTATACTTGCCCCCATCCTGAAGACGACTTAACAGTCTCAGCTTTGAAGTGGCCCAGGACCAATCCTCAGGGTTGGTAGGGACCAGCCTTTACGATGCCGTCCTCCCTGGGCTCTAACATTAAAGCACACAGCCCTGAAGTCAGGGCAGGAGAACCACGCCTCACCCCACAGGTTACCTGTACAAACCTCTCACTGGTTCACTTCCTCACCATGCACTTTCCTTTGACTCTGGGGAGAGGTGTGAGTAGCATTTGATGGGCAGAAACATGAAGGCAGCTTCATGTAGACCTTGTCAGGCTGCTCTCCTCTCCAAGGTTAAAACGACACCAGGTGCCAGGCACTGCTTGAAAGGGGGGCCCAGTCAGCAGCCTCTTTCCTCGTGGGTGTTTCTCCTGTGAGAAGGCTTGTGCCTGGGCCTCCCAGTTTCTTGGTTTTGTCCCTGGCACTCACTCTGCCACAAGTGGGATGTAGCATTAGGGTGCCAAGGGATTCAGTAAAGCCTGATTAAAATCATGGTGAAATCATTTACATTTCCACGTATATACAAGCCCACCCACCCTATCCTCATCACATGGGTTTGTGAGGGGATTTTTGAAATGGTATCAGCTGACAGAGGCACTCTTAACGATTGTAGAATCATGGTGGACAGGCTCACTTTATTTACATGAAGGAAACTGGAGAAGATCTGAGCTCAAATTATGGGAAAATTAAGAAAGCTGTTGCTGCTGACCAAGGCCATCCAGACTATTCTCCTGACTCCCCACCCTTATCCTCCCCACCTCGCCCTCTGACATCAGGGAGACCTGAGACCCTGAAGAATTTTCCAGGAGTAAATGGCTTTCATGTCTGCCTTGTTTGCTTTTTCTTACATGATTTCATTTTCATGTAAGAACTAAAGTGTAGGCTCTCTTGGCCCAAGGGTCTCTGTTGTCTGGTAGAAGTTCTGTGGAGCTGAGGCTGAATAGTTATGAACCTCGTCTGCTCTGATTGTGGGCATGGCCAGGACTGGGGAGACCATTCCCTCCGTCCATGGAGCACAGGGTATGGGATTAAAGCATGAAAAGGGAGACTGTCCTCTGTGCCTGGTTTCTTCTGCTCTGTTTCTCGAGCTCTTGTGTGCCAGTGTTCACCTGAAGAGCGTGGGTAGTGGGAGACAGAGCCTCAAGCTCAAGAGCTCAGCAAAAGGGATTCTCGTTCTGGTCAGTGATGGTGTTCCAGCTGACTGGCTTTAACTCCAGTTGACCATTGTCCTCCTAGAAGCATGCACATATGAAATTTTTAAAAAGGAGTACTGACAGCCAAGATCCCTGGTTCCTAGGGCTTTCCACCCATCCAGTTTTCAGGACTTCATGTTCCCAAGACTTCTGAAGATCATTCATACAGAGAGATCTGGGAGGACAGGATAGTTATCTGTGAGGACAGAAAAGCCTTGGCATGGTTAGCAGAGCTATAGGTGAAATCGTGGTAATATCTGAGTCTGGACTTTGCAAAGGAGACTGTCCTGATACACAGACTTCTGAGCCATTGATCTAACGTCTACGCGCAGTTTGTCTGGATGAAATGCCATAGCACCAAAAAAGTGATGTCTCCTAGATTATATAACATTTATGGAAGTTGATAAAATTCTGGAGGTGAAAGCAAGTTGATTTTTAATTCACTGACTTGTCTGCATTACTGCTGCTGCTAAGTTGATTCAGTCGTGTCCGACTCTGTGTGACGCCATAGATGGCAGCCCACTAGGCTCCGCCGTCCCTGGGATTCTCCAGGCAAGAACACTGGAGTGGGTTGCCATTTCCTTTTCCAATGCATGAAAGTGAAGTTGCTCAGTCATGTCTGACTCTTAGCGACCCCGTGGTCTGCAGCCTACCGGGCTCCTCCGTCCATGGGATTTTCCAGGCAAGAGTACTGGAGTGGGGTGCCATTGCCTTCTCCGTGCATTACTGCAGTAGGTGAAAATCTTGTCTAGGGAATTACACATAAAGGAAAGTTTGAGATACAGTCCAGTGTGTTGGAAAATCAAAGAGCGTTTTTATCGCTGATCCCCCTGCAAAGTTTCATACGCTGACACTAAATCTCTGGTCACCTTAAATGACTATTTTCTGAGGTTCCTGGAAGGACACACTGTCTCCTAAATCTGAACACAAGCTGAACCATGGTCCACAGTTGATAGTAGCAGGGCCAGTACCAGAACCTGGAAGGAGCAGCAGGCAGTACAGCTGAAAATGGGATGCTGGAGGCCAGGGCACCCTGCCATTCCTGAGGGGTCCTTCAAGATTCTGTAAACAGTTGACTCCTGGCGTTCTCGAACACCTTACTAAATAAAAGTTTGTGAGGAAGAAGAGGCAAGATTTTGAAGATTATTTGAAGGAAGATATAAAGTAGCCTTATTTGTTTATTTATGGCTGTGCCATGGGACATGCAGGATCTTAGTTCCCTGACCAGGGATCAAACCCGTGTCCCTTGCAGCAGAAGCACAGAGTCCTAACCACTGGACTGCCAAGGAAGTCCCTCGTGCTCTTGCTTAGTCGCTCAGTTGTGTCGGACTCTTTGTGACCCCATGAACTGTAGCCCGCCAGGCTGCTCTGTCTGTGGGATTCTCCAGGCAAGAATGCTGGGATGGGTTGGCATTCCTCTCTCCAGGAGATCTTCCCAACCCAGGGATCAAACCTGGTTCTCCTGCATTGCAGGCAGATTCTTTACCATCTCAGCTACTTTGTCTAAATTGACAACTTAGAAAATTACTAGATCGTTGGAAATGAAGTGATTTGCTAACAAAGTTAAGAAAATGATAATAGCATTTGGCCATTAATTTAGGAATAACCAAGGAATATTCAGCCTCTTCTCCAATGCATGGAAAAAGAAAAATTTGCTAACGACAGAAATCTGGGCTTTTCAACATTTAAGGAAGAATTGGAGGCAGATTATCCAACAAAGAAAAGTGAAGAAGAAGAGTTAAAGAGTGGGCTCAGAAAAGAAAAAAACACCCCAAAGAGGAAAAAATGTTAGAAAGTGCTCAGTGTTGACAAATGCCATCAAGGAGTCAAGCTGATGAAGACTAAGTGCATTTGATTGATTATGCAGTGTGTGGTGAAAATTGGATAAGCAGGTAGGAGTGAAGAAAGACTGGAAATACAGGATGCTATAAGAAGCTTGAAAAGGAAAGAAAAAGAGTGTGGCAGTTTGGGGACACTGAGTGTCAAGAAAGGATGTCAGCATTTCTGGATAAGGGAGACTTGAAGCATTAGAGAAGTTAAAGTAACATTTATTAACCACCTGCTAAGTTCTAGACCCTGTGTTCAAAGGTGTATTTAAGTATATTATCAAGTTGTAGACACTGAGGATAAGGAGCAAAGGAAGACTGAGACATTAAAACTACAAAAAGAGGGATAAGGACCTCTCTGGTGGTCCAGTGGCTAAGACTGTGCTCCCAAAGCAGGGGGCCTGGATTCAAACATGTTGAACTAGATCCCACATGTTGCAGCTAAGACTCGGCACAGCCAAATAGATAAATATTAAAATACCATAAACTGAGTGGCTTAAACAAAAAAATTTTTTTTTTAAAAAAGGATAGTTGGAGAAACAAATCTTTAAGAGGATGGGATCAAAAGTGGATGGTTTGCATGGAAAAGTATTCTATGACAAAAAGTAAAACATGTTCAGGTGAGTACAAAATCTGATCAGCTTATAGACATGGGAAAGTAAAGTGAAGGGAATCCATTGCCAAATGGTTTCCATCTTCTGTGGCAAGTTCTGCTTCTATCAACTGGCAGGAGGGATGGGAAAGCAGAGAAATAGGCCCAGAAAAAGCAGGAAAGTGTTCGAGTTTGGGAACTGAGAGAGTGAGTTGGTTAACAACAGCTAGAAGAACTTCTGAGATTTGAGGATCTATCAATGTGTTACCAGAGTGAGTTGAATGACAATGTAGCTCATATTGTTGAACTTACATGAGCTGCAAGCTTGAAGATGATTGGACAGAGCTTGATAGCTTTTCTTAAACTTCCTCCAATCATTTGAGGCCCCTATAGCTTCAAACCTAAACTCAACTCATTTTGTCAGGATGGATTGCATTAAACTGATGGAACCCTCACTTTCCCTTAGATATCTATTAATTTTTTATTTCAATATCTTGAAAGTCTTGTTTTTGGCTGCACCTCATCTTAATGGCAGTATGTGAGGTCTTTAATTTTCATTGCGGCATGCAGAATCTAGTTCCCTGACCAGGGATTGAACCGGCATTTGGAGAGTGGAATCTTGGCCACTGGACCACCAGGGAAGTCCCTCTATTGACTGATTGATTGATTTTAAGAATGGATTGAGGGTTTAGACTTTTCAACCAGGCTTTGATCTTCTGAGGACATAGTGGAAGAGTAGCCATTGCCTGGGGCCAGGATAAAACTATTGAACAGCTATCTGCAGTCTTCTTCCATTCTATCTAAATTTAACAAGAACAACAACAAAAAAAAACCCAGCTCACTTGGTTATTCTAATGATGGAGAAGACTATTACATGAACAGGAAAGTAATTGTACATAATTGCTACTTGTAGAAAGTTCTGTTACTAAACTGACCAACAAAATTCTTGCGATGAATTTTCTCAATGAAAAGCTGCCTAGAGTTTACCAGTGACTTTTCACTTTTGTGCATTGGAGAAGGAAATGGCAACCCACTCCAGTATTCTTGCCTGGAGAATCCCAGGGACGGGGGAGCCTGGTGGGCTGCTGTCTATGGGGCTGCACAGAGTCGGACACGACTGGAGCGACTTGGCAGCAGGGCAGCGCAGAGTTTGGACTTTGGTCTGATGGTGTCACACACAGCACTGATTAGAAGGCCACACAGTCAGTGAACCATAAACTGTTGAAGCTGGACGTGTTTAGAGCAAAAATAATCTAAACGTTCAGAACATGTAGTCCCTGAACTTCATGATGAGTCTCCTTACCCTTTCTTTCATACAAAGTGTTTTTTTTTAGAAATTTTGTCCGTGTCATGTAGCTCGCAGGATCTTAGTTCCCCAACCAGAGATCTAAACTGCACCCCCTGTAGTGGCATCGTGGTTTCTTAACCACTGGACCGCCAGGGGAGTCCCCGGAAAGTATTTAAAAAGTCCATCTTTATCAGGTAGCAGATGCCATTCTAGATTAGGGAATGGCAGTAAAAAAAAAAAAGAAAAAGCCAAACATCCCTACCTTCATGGGGTTTATGTTATTGTGAAAAAAGACTAACAGTAAACAAAATAAAGTACTAATTTATGGAGCGTACTAACAGATGACAAATGCCAAGAAGAAACATGAATCAGGGAAGGTAGAGGGAGAGTTCCAGGGATAGGGGAGGAAGCCATGGAGGAAGGATCCACAGAGAAGGCGACACTTGAAGACTTAATAAAAGATCCCGTGGACCAAGTCACACAAATATGCAGGGAGACTGTCTAAGACTGTCTAAACAGAAGAAGGAACCTGAGGGTAGTAAGTGCTATGTGTGACACCATCAGACCAAAGTTCAAACTCTGAGCTGCCCTGCTGCCAAGTCGCTTCAGTCGTGTCCGACTCTGTGCAGCCCCATAGACAGCAGCCCACCAGGCTCCCCCGTCCCTGGGATTCTCCAGGCAAGAATACTGGAGTGGGTTGCCATTTCCTTCTCCAATGCACAAAAGTGAAAAGTCAAAGTGAAGCTGCTCAGTCGTGTCTGACTCTTCGCGACCCCGTGGACTGCAGCCTACCCAGGGCCTTGCAAATCAACCTAAATCTCCTAGCAAGTTACTCTGCAGTTTAAGGAATTACCACTAGAGGTCGACTCTTCCTTCTGGAGGCTTGTTCCCTTCACAGGGACTCCAGATGAGCAAAGCTAGGGGTTAGGTGGAAAGAAATAGGGAAATGACTGGGATCCCAGATTTTTTAAATCTCCCCACTGCTTTCAAAATTTCAATTCCCTCACCCTCCAAATTTCAAGAGTGGATGTGCAAAATCTGGGCTGCTTTTGAGCCACTACTTCTTTGCACCTGGAACCCTCATAAGAAGTCAGGCTGGGAGGCAGTCTCTTCTCTGGCACTCTGGCCTGAGCACTGTCACAGACAGTGACTATGATCATGGTGCCTACCACGATCCTCAAAAATACAACATGGGCCTTTTTTCTTACTACACCAGAAACCCATGAGCTCTCCTCAGAAATGAAAATAAGCTAATGTAGGGCATTGTGTCCTCACTGAAGCCAGCATCCCCAAATCTGCAGCGAGCAGAGGCTACTTTTCATTGCTGTGCGCGGGCTTCTCCTTGCGGCGGATTCTCTTGTTGCAGAGCACAGGCTCTAGGGTGCTGTGGGCTTCAACAGGCTTAGTGGTGCTGCAGCATGTGGGATCTTCCTGGACCAGGAATCAAACCAGTGTCCCCTGCATTGCAGGGCAGATTCTTAACCACTAGACCACCAGGGAAGCCCTCCAAACCTATTCTTCTGCCTGAACTTGACCAGCCACCAGCCACCTAAATCAGAAACCTGTGATTCATCTCAGGTTCTTTCATCTTGCCTCCTCTCTATGTCCCATCAGTAGTGCTGATTGACACTCAGTTATCCTTGGTGACCCACATCTGTGCCTTCCTCTCATGTCCTCTTGCCTCCATCCCCCACGGCAGTGGTGCAGGCAGGCCTTATCGTGTGCATTACTATGGCATTCTAACAGACTTAACTGCTTCCACTGTTTCCCCTCCATTACTCGTCTTCTACATGATTGCTGGAAAACGTTCAAAATATTAAATCAGCGTAAATTTGCTCAGCAGCTCCCCAGCATGTTCAGGGTGGAATAGGAATGCCCTAGTATGCAAGCCCTACGCTCATTCAGCTCCGCTGTCCCTTCCCAGTTCTGTCCATGGCCCACTCACCTGCAGGTTCCTTTTTATTTTGAAAACTTGTGCTTCACATCCTCCCAGAAGTTTGCTCTTCTATTCCCTTCATAAACTTCTCACATAGGGTGCACCGGCTGCAGTAGTTGCGGCTTCTGGGCTCTAGAGCACAGATTCAATAGTTGTGGCACTGGACAGATATTTACTGAGCACTTACTATGTAACAGCTGAGCCACAAGGGAAGCCCATGATAGACTGAGCTTTCCCTCCTGTGTGTTTGCTCAGTCATGTCCGACTCTTTGTGACCTCCTGGACTATATATCACGCCAGACTCTTCTGTCTATAGAATTTTCCAGGCAAGAACACTGGAGTGGGTTGCTGTTTCCTACTCCAGGGAATCTTCCCCACCTAGGGATTGAACCCGAGTCCATGGCCCAGGGACACCACCACGCTTATAAGCCTGACAGTTCATTGCAGCTGCTCTTCTTGGCAGTGGGTGATTGAGGAGTACCAGAATTGAGAACACCTGTCCTCCACCTCAGTAGGCTTCTTGGAAAAGTGTTTTTATCTAGGACCATTTTCGTCACTGAACTGTGTGTCATCATCTGCTAAGTAACTTTTCTCTTGGTTTCATTTGCTGAACAGCATAATTCCTGGTACATAATAGGAAGTCAATAAGTGGTTACTGACTAGTAATGTCATATCTGAAAAAGTGTGGGAGAATGTGTGAAAGGTGACTGATTTAGTCATAACCACTATATGGGAGGGCTTCCCTGGTGGCTTAGAGGTAAAGAACCTGCCTGCTAATGCAGGAGACCTGAGTTCTATCCGTGGCTTAGTAAGATCCCTCCAAGAAGTAAATGGCAACCCACTCCAGTATTCTTGCCTGGGAAATCCCACAGATAGAGGAGCCTGGTGGGCTACAGTCCATGGGGTCCCAAAGAGTCAGACATGACTTAGAAACTAAACAACAACTATACAGGAACTAGTATAATAGAGGATAAAAAGATGGAAACATAGTCTCGGACACACCAGTTTCATGAAGATGTTATTTTGGGAAGAGGACCAGGAATATTTCCTTTGACCAGTTACTGCATACCACAAGTTCCTGAAGGGAGACAGAAGCAGAGAAAAAAGTAAGACAGTTAATTGAGGACTTGGCTCCAAATACCATCCCAAAACTCAGGTTAATGTGGCTGAACCTCATGTCATTCCTTCATCCCAGAGCCCACATCAGAATCTCACCTCTAGACAGTCCAACGTGAAGAAATTATGGAATATATCTGCTCACAAGAAGCACTAGAAGAGTGCTTCCCTGGTGGCTCAGTGGTAAAGAATTCACCTGCCAATGCAAGAATTTGGGAGGATCCCATATGCCACGGAGCATCTGAGTCCAGCGCCACAACTATTGAATCTGTGCTCTAGAGCCCAGAAGGTGCAACTACGGCAGCCGGTGCACCCTGGAGCCCAGGCTCCACCGCAAGAGAAGCGACTGCAACGAGCAGCCCGCACACCACAGGTAGCCCACTCTTGCTGCAACTCGAGAAAAGCCAGGCAGCAACGAAGACCCAGCACAGCCAAAAATAAATAAGTAAATAAAATTATTTTTTAAAAAGAAGTACTAGAAGAAAGGTATGAGAGAATATGCACCCCACGTGCTTAGAATGGAGCTAGCCTAAGACACCCCCACTGGCCTTTCTCAGAAGGAGGTCAACCTCAGGCCTAAGCTGTCCAACAGTGTGGCCATGTCTAAGGGCCCAGGGACACCACCACACTTATAAGCCTGACAGTTCATTGCAGCTGCTCTTCTTGGCAGTGGGTGATTGAGGAGTACCAGAATTGAGAACACCTGTCCTCCACCTCAGTAGGCTTTTTGGAAAAGTGTTTTTATCTAGGACCATTTTAGATTAAAAGATGTTCTATGTGGAACCCTAATAAAGGCTGGAGGCCTCACGAGGCCCACTGTCTGCAGGCATTTATATTCAAGGGAAAACACATCTAAATCCAAATCCTTGAAAAATATATTTTCACTAGGTTTTCTTAGAGCAGTCAGGTTTTGGAGCACACACCTTGAGTTCTCAGTACTTATAACAGTGCTGAGCACATAGTAAGTGCTCAGTAAATATCTGTTAATAATGAATGAATACCTGTTTTTTAAACATTTATTAACAATACTTCACTCTGATTTTTAATATCTCCATTTTATGCCTATGAAGTCCTCGTCTCTTGAATATACTTTAGGCTATATGCTAGCACCTGTCACAGGGCTAGAATATGGTAAGAACTGATTGACTTGTTTATGGATATGAGACTCAGCTTTTAAAAATGTAATCACTGAAAAAGCGGAAAAGGCCTCCAAGATCTGAATAGCCTCGAAGAAATTAAATGCATAAAAAATTCATTAATTATTTTATTATATATATATATATATTTTTTTTTTATTCATTGGCTGAGCCACATGGCATGTGGAATCTTAGTTCCCTGACCAAGGACCAAACCCATGCCCCTTGCAGTGGGAGAGTGGAGTCTACACCACTGGACTGCCAGGGAAGTTCCAGAAAAGAATTTTAAAATCAAATATGCAGAGGCAATGTAAAAGGTCATCTAAAAAAATTCTATGTAAGGGAAAGCTCCAGGTGGTGCAGTGGTAAAGAATCCCCCTGCCAATACAGGGGATGTAAGGGACTCGGGTTCAATCCCTAGGTGGGGAAGATTCCCTGGAGTAGGAAACAGCAACACACTCCAGTGTTCTTGCCTGGAAAATTCTATAGACAGAAGAGTCTGGCGTGATATATAGTCCAGGAGGTCACAAAGAGTCGGACATGACTGAGCAAACACACAGGAAGGAAAGCTCAAATAGGAAGCTTAATGAATCCATCTAGCCCACAGACTTTGCATCCTCAACTTGTAATTCATGCTAGCGACACCAGATGGCGATATTTTATCATGATAGATTGAAAGTGAAAGTGAAAAGTGTCCAGCTCTTTGCGACTCCAGGGACTATACAGTCCATGGAATTCTACAGGCCAGAATACTGCAGTGGGTAGCCGTTCCCTTCTCCACGGGATCTTTCCAACCTAGGGATCGAATCCAAGTCTCCCGCATTGCAGGCGGATAACAGCTGAGCCACAAGGGACGCCCATGATAGATTGAGTCATGGCCATTTATTAATTTAATCAGCTAATGTCCAGGGGGAGGACTTTGCTAGGCACAAAGAATTCATAGTGAATAACACATAGACCTTGATATCAAAAAGTTTATAATCTATTGGGAGAGTAGTTAGCTATGCAGATAATGAAAAAGTACCATAATGATGATACAAAATAATAGCTAACATTTTGAGGGATATAAGACCTGAATAGACACTTCATGAACAAGGGATGCAAATACAAAAAGTATGAAAAAGTACTTACTAGTCATCACACAAGTGCACTTTAAAAGGTCAATGAGGACTTCCCTGGTGGTCCAGTGGTTAAGAATCTGCCTGCCAGTGCAGGACACATGAGTTTGATCCCTGGTCCGGGAAGATCCCACATACCGCAGGGCAACTAAGCCACATGCCCCAACCATTGAGGCCCACACTTGCTAGAGCCCACGCTTCAGACAGAAGCCCGAGAACCACAACTAGAGAGTAGCTCCCATTCACCACAACTAGACACAAGCCTGTTGCAGCAACAAAGACCCAGAGCAGTCAGAAATAAATAATGTTTAAAAGGTCGGTGAGATACTGTTATATCCCAGTAAGAATGACGAAAATGAAAAGGACTTAGAAAACCAAGATAAAGAGTCTGTGGAGCATCCGGAAGCCTTCACCCTGCTGTGGGGAATGTGAACTCAACAACCACTTAGAGAACTGCCTGGTCCATCCACTAAGGCTACACTGACAAACATCCTGTGACCTAGCACTTCCACCTCTGGGTATAAACCAACAGAAGTGAGTGCTTACACGCATCAAAGAGTTGCACAGACATATTCATAGCAGGTGATTTATGACAGCAAAAAACAGAAAGAACTCAACATCCATTAACGCACGGGGGCTAAGTTGAATCAGTCATGTACAACCCTTTGCGACCCTATGGACTGTAGCCCACCAGCCTCCTCTGTCCATGAGATTCTAAGGCAAGAATATTGGAGTGGGTTGCCATGCCCTCCTCCAGAGGCTCTTCCCAACACAGGGATCGAACTTGCATCTCTGATGTTTCTGTATTGGCAGGCGAGTTTCTTACCACTAGTGCCGCCTGGGAAGCCCCATCCATCAGGAGTACAAAATATAAATATAGCATAATATGTGTACAACATATGCAATAATTGGAATATTACACAGCAAGGAAGAACAAAATAACTGCTACCTATAGCAACATGGATGAATCTCACTAAATATAATGTTGACTGAAAGAAGCTAAACCTCAGAGAGCATATACTATGTGATTACATTTAGGTGATGTTCAAGAGCAAGAAAACTAATCCATGAGGATAAAAGTCAGAATATTGGTTATTTGGGCGAGCAGAGTAATATTGAGAGGAAGGGGATGAAAATGAGCCATCTGCTGTACTAGAAATATTCTGCATATTTATCAAGGCTGTATACTCAGGTATATACAGATAAAATTTTACTGAGCTATAAAGGATTTGTGTACTTCATCAAATATAAGTTATTCATCAATAAACAAAAAGAAATCAATAATTAACATCACTGAATGTTTATTAGATGCAAGGCATTTTGTCAATATATGTATTATCTCCGTCATCACAGTAATTCTTTTTCCCAGTCCTATTGAGATATAATCGACATATAACATTGTATAAATTTAAGGTATACAAGGTAAAGATTCAATATATGTATATATTACAAAAGGATTACCACAATGAATTAGTTAGCACATCCATCATCTTACAGAGTTATCTTGTTTGTGTGTATGTTGAGAACTTTTAGGATCTATTCTGTTAGCAACTTTCAAGTATACAATACAGTCTTATTAACTACAGTCACCATGCTGTGTATTAGAGCCCCCAGAACTTAGTCCTCTTGTAACTGGAAGTTTTTTCTCTTTGACCATAGGCTTCCCAGGTGGCTCAGCGGTAACGGATCTGCTTGAGAATGCAGAAGATGCAAGAGACTCGCGTTTGATCTCTGGGTCAGGAAGATCCCCTGGAGGAGGAAATGACAACCCGCTCCAGTATTCTTGCCTGGAGAATTCCACGGGCAGAGGAACCTGGCAGGCTACAGTCCATGGGGTTGCAAAGAGTTGGACATGACTGAGCATGCATGCCACATCCAAGCCACAACTGGTATCACATGGCATGTGTCTTTGTTGGGCTTATTTCACTTAGCGTAATGTCCTCAAGCTTCATCCATGTTGTTGCAAATGGTAGGTTTTTTAATGGTTAAATACTGTTACACTGTGTTCCCTATTCTCCACATCCTGGCCAGCACTTGTTATTTCTTGTCTTTTTAATAATATACATTCTAATAGGTATGAGGTGATCTCATTGTGGTTTTGATTTGCACTTCCCTGATGATTAAAGTCTTCACAATATAAGCATGCTAAGTCACTTCAGTCGTGTCTGACTCTCCACAACCCTATGGACTATAGTCCGTCAGGCTTCTCTGTCCACGGGATTCTCCAGGCAAGAATACTGGAGCAGGTTGCCATGCCCTCCTCCAGGGCATCCTCCTGACCCAGATGTAGAACCCAGGTCTCTTATGTCTCATGCATTGGCAGGTGGGTTCTTTACCACTAGCGCCACCTGGGAAGAGGGTTGTGCAATTACTAATCCCAGTTTACAAATCAGGAAGCTGAGACAGAGAGCTCAGTAACTTGTCCAAGTGTGTGTAATAAGCATGTGGCAGAGAAAGAACCTAGACAGATCTGATTATAAAGTCCAAGGTCTAGTCCATTACTTAATGGTTTCACCACTGTACAAGGCCCAGGAGGAGGGATGACGTCTGTCTTTGGGGATGTTAGATTAGCAAAGGCTTCAAGGAAAAGGAGGAAACAATTTGAACCAAACAAGTGAAGCAAAATGTGACCAGTTCCTTGCTTCCTACTGGAACTATGGAATCCTGGGATTGAAAGGCATAGCAATCAGCTCATGTCATGTGCTTAGTCCCTCAGTTGTGCCTGACTGTGGCCCCATGGACTGGAGCCCGCTGGGATCCGCTATCTGGAAGTTTCCAGGCAAGAATACTGGAGTGGGTTACTATTACCTACTCCAGGGGGTCTTCCTGACCCAGGGATGGAACCCGAGTCTCGTATCTCCTGCATTGGCAAGCAGGTTCTTTACCACTAGCGCCACCTAGGCACTCATCTGCTGCTGCTGCGGCTAAGTCACTGCAGTCGTGTCCGACTCTGCGACCCCGTAGACGGCAGCCCACCAGGCTCCCCTGTCCCTGGGATTCTCCAGGCAAGAACACTGGAGTGGGTTGCCATTTCCTTCTCCAATGCGTGAAAGTGAAAAGTGAAAGTGAAGTCGCTTAGTCGTGTCCGACCATCAGCGACCCCATGGACTGCAGCCTTCCAGGCTCCTCCATCCATGGGATTTTCCAGGCAAGAGGACTGGAATGGGTGCCATTTCCTTCTGTGAGGCATTCATCTAGTCTAGTCCAATTCTTTATTTTTTCTGAAGGAAATAAATCTCAGAGTGGCAGTGACATTCATTTAATGCTAGCAAATAATAGAGTTAAGGCAAATTGGAAAACAGCTGACCTTAACCAGAGAGATTAAATAACTGTCCACAGACCCCCAGAAGTGAGTGGTGGAGCCAGTATCTGAATCCAGACAGGGTGACCGCAGAACCTGTTCTCTTAACCGCTGTGCTATAAGGGGTTCTGACTCCTAGCCCTGTTCTCCACCTACTGCCTCAGCCTGCCTCCCCACAATACACTGAAAAGTCAGCACATTCAGAGAGATTAGAGTGGTCACTGTCAGATGGAGGTGAGGAGGTAGAGAGGGAGACTGGCATGCTTGCGATTTCCAGTCAGGCCAGATCCAAATGCAGACAAATCGGGCAGATGACTGAGAATCGCTGATCAAAGTCGACTTTGAGCAGAAAGAAAGCAGCACTGGGAAACCACCTAACTTAAGCCGATAAATGGGACTTATCACAAACTTGGTAGCTTAAAACAACAGAAATTCATCACCTCTTATTTATGGATACCATAATTCCAAATTGTAAGATTAAAACTTCCATCTTACAAAGACCTACTCGGATCATCCTGATAATCTCCTTATTATAAGATACTTAATTTAGTCACATGTGTTTAGTCATGTCTGACCCTGCGACTCCATGGACTGTCGCCCACCAAGCTCCTCTCCCATGGAATTTCCCAGGCAAGAATACTAGAGTGGGTTGTCTTTCCTTCTCCAGGGGATCTTCCTGACCCAGAGATCGAACCTACGTCTCCTGTGTCTCCTGAATTGCAGGCAGATTCTTAACCTGCTGAACCACTGGAGAAGCCCAATTTAGTCACATTACCATATCAAACAGTATTCACTCTTTTTCCAAATAAAGTAATACTTACAAGTTTCAGAGCTTCGAGTTTGATCTCTTTGGGTGGGCATTATTCAGCCTACTACTTTTCAAGCCCTAGAACTAGAGAAAGATAGATTTAAAAATAAAAAACCCTCTCTAAAAACTCACTAAAAATATCACCACCATCAAGAAGAATTCCTCTCTTAAACTCTGTTCAGTCTGGCCTTTTTCCTCACCATCCTCTGAAAATACCGTTATTTAGGCTGCCAGATCCAGCAACGCTGTCTCAGTTCTTTATGCTATTGCAGTAGCACGTGACGCAGTTGAGCACTTCCTCCTGGAGACGACGCTTCATTTCCTCCTGCTCTGGCTACTTCTGTTCAGTCTTCTCTCCTGTATCATCAGCTTCATACACCCCCTGAGCACCAGAGTGCCTGAGGCTCAGTCCTTGGACCTCTCTCTGTCTGTATCTATTCTTATTACCTGAATGATATAATCCAGCCCTCCAGCTTTAAATCCTCCGATGCACTGATAATTCCCAAGCTTAAATCTCCATCGTAGTCTCCCCTCTAAACATCCAACGTTAGAAAAGAATAGCTACTTGAATGTCTAACAGGGATCTCAGTCCTAACACACCCCAAACTGACCCCTATTCTGCTCCCCTCCCCAAACCAGCTATTCCCCCAAATGTTTCCAATCCCAGTAGAATATACTCAGTCTAAGAAACTCAGGGTCATCCTTGACCTCTCTTTTCTCATATCCTACAGCCAATCTACCAGCAAATGTTACTGTTTCTATCGTTTTAAAAATTCTGACTCCTATGACTTCTGTCCACCTTGACCACCATCCATCTCATCTAAGCCACCGTTACTTCTTGCCTGGACTGCTACAATCGGTCTCCCAGCTTTTCCCCAGACCTCTTACAATCTAAATAACCACAGAGACTATTTTCAACACAAACCTCATCATGTATTTCCTTTCTCTTCTCCACGTGTTCCAGTAGTCTCCCATCATATTTAAAATAAAATCCCCAATCCTTCCCATGGCCCATAATGTGTCTCCTTAATCGATTAAGGAACTTCATTCCTTAATCGTTCCGAGCTTGGCTTCCTGCTGTTCTTTGAACTTGCTGTTCCCATCCCCGCCTGCGGGCCGTGTTCTTCCTGTTCCTCTCTTGGACCACTCTTCCCTGCGTGGGGAAGAGTTTCCTCAGCCATTCCTTGACTACATCCGAATCTGTCCAGTTGTCATTTCCTCAGGGAGACCTCTCCTGACACTCTACTTAATAACATTCCTATCACCTCTTGCCTCATCTTATAATTTATTTTCTCTAACAAATAATATGTATAATATTAATATGTATTTCTTTGTTATAGTATGTATTATAATTACAAGACCTATATGTCTGTATAATATGTATTCATTGTTATATGTATTTATTTGTCTAACTGATTTCTTTCTATCTCCCTCGCTATAATATTGGTTTTCTGAAAGCACGGACTGTGCCTCTCTTTGTACATCACCAGATTTTCTAGTGCCTAGAACAGACCCTGACAGCATAGGAGCAAGGAGCCATTTTTAAATGAATGACTGACTGAATGAATGAGTGATTTCAAGATTTCAGAGGGCACCAGCTTGAACTCTCCCACCCCCTTGGCTGAATGTCAGCTCTGCCCAATGGGGCAAGTGCCTCCACCCTCTACCTGAGCTTTCCAGCCAGCCTCCTGGGGAAGTGGGCAGGGGGTCCTCTAAGCAGAAAAATCTACTGGAAGAGCAGAGCTAATGACTGTTCTGTTACAGCAGCTGCTGTGACATGCAAATGCTATGTTGTTAAAAAAAAAAAAAAAGTAACCTGTTGGGATTCTTTGTAAGTTCTTTGCATACAAAGTTTTATTTAATGCCCACTCCAGGCAGCAGTAGAGAAAGAGCTCAGCCTTAGGGTCAGTGCTGTCCGAGTCCCTTCCAGGGGTCTCCGTGGTTTACAGGGCCAAATTCGCACAAACTTCCTTCCACTTCAGACACTGCTTTGCCATCACCACCATCCCCAAAGAAAATCGGTGCTGGCCTTGGGGGCCAGGAGAAACCCACAGAAAACACAGAACGGTTAATAAACAACTGAGCTCCCCCAGGCTGGTGAGGGGTAGCAATAGCTCCTCTCCCTGAGGGGTGGGTGGTAGCCTTAAGCTCTGAGCTGGGAGAGGAGAAGAAATCTCCCACCTTGAACTGCAGTGCCCCAGTGTTGCTGGCATGACAACCCTGGTGGGGCCTCACAGAAATAAAGATCACTGGACTTCAGGAAAAGAAAAAAAAACACCAAAAATTTCAAGGCAAGCCTCAATTTGAATTCCCAAACGTAGATGGTTGTTATTGTTCAGTAGCTCAGTCATGTCCGACTTGCTGAGACCCCATGGGCTGCAGCATGCCAGGCTTCCCTGTCCATCACCAACTCCCAACACTTACTCAAACTCATGTTCGTCGAGTTGATGATGCCATCCAACCCTCCCATCCTCTGTTGTCCCCTTCTTCTCTTGCCTTCAATCTTTCCCAGCATCAGAGTCTTTTCTAATCATTCGGCTCTTCACATCAGGTGGCCAAAGTATTGGAGCGTCAGCTTCAGCATCAGTCCTTCCAATAAATATTCAGGATTGATTTCCAAAGTACATTG
This sequence comes from Oryx dammah, assembly GCF_014754425.2. Classification (NCBI taxonomy): domain Eukaryota; kingdom Metazoa; phylum Chordata; class Mammalia; order Artiodactyla; family Bovidae; genus Oryx; species Oryx dammah. The sequence continues at coordinate 33,555,894 of NW_024070201.1, read as the reverse complement.
CTAGCTATGTATTCTTGGCAAAGTCACTTACTGAGCCTCAGAATTCCCTGCCCGTAAAGTCAAGGTAACATCTGTCTCTCAGGGCTGTTTTAAGGCTGGAATTCCAGGGTCTGGAAGATCCCCTGGAGAAGGAAATGGCAACCCACTCCAGTATTCTTACCTGAAGAATTCCATGGACAGAGGAGCCTGGTGGGTTACAGTCCATGGGGTCACAAAAGAGTTGGACACAACTGACATGACTTAGTGAGCCCATGCTCTAGCCCAGCATAGGATCACAGTGACTAGGACTCAGCACGATTAACCTTAGGCAGCCTTTACGAAGGCATGGGGAGTAAAGAGGACCACAGTCATGGCTGGGACACAGGACAGCCCATGATATGATTGGCATCAGAGTGTAACCAGCCCGCTCTATCAAAGCTATGGAATCACAGGATGATAGAATCACAAACAAACAAACAAACAAAAAGCCTTACATTTCACAAAAGAAGAAATGGGCCCAGAAAGATGAACTGATTTGGTAACTTCCTTGGTGGTCCAGCAGTTAAGCCTTCACTTTTCAATGCAAGGAGTATAGGTTGGATCCTTGGTGGAGGAGCTAGGATTCCACATGCTTTGCAACCAAAAACCAAAACAAAACAAGCATTATTGTAACAAATTCAATAAAGACTTTAAAAAGGGTCCTGTTCCCCACCTCAATCACTTCCCTCATCCCTATTCTCTAATTTTCCTTCCTGTATCCACTACGTTTGGGACCCCGAAGCACCCAGCTCTCCACCCTCTCCCCGAAGAACGGCTCAGCCCAGTGGCCCATGGACTTGTCGCAGCAAAGCACATTTCCTGGAGGTGACTGCAAAGAGGATCTGAGGAGCCCTGTGCTTGTGTTTCCTGTTGAGGCCTTTGCAGGGCCTCTGACTCCTTTCCTGTCCTCTGGAGTCTTTATTTAAGCTCTTTAGTGATGCCATATAGACAAAGTATCCATAAATTGAACACAAAAGCTACCACCTCAGATCTCTTAGGTCAAAGGCCACATGCCTGGAATTGCCTGTATACCTCTTCCATCTATCTGCTCTTTCTCCTTCAAATGCGTGTGTGTTTTTAATATCATCTCTTCTGCTGAGCCCTTCAAATGAAGGAATCACTCTGAAGTGGGACTCAAATCCTTGGTTGCCTCTCATTGGCAGTGTGACCCCTCTCTGCCTCAGTTTTCTCATCTGTAAAATGGGAGCATCATATTCTCTTTCTCATAGAATTATTGCATAAGATTGTGAACTGATAAATGCAAAGTACTTATACACACATCTGGAAAAAATAAACCCTCAGTAAATATTGTCTATTGTTATGATGATGAAGATGGACCTCTCCCATTTTAAACCAGAATCTACCATGGTACTCCAACTGTCCCACAAGATGTATTTCTTCTTTCTGTCCATAACTAAGTATATTTTAATGCATTATCTAATATAATCCTCATTACTGTTGGTTCTCTTGACTAGGGATCAATGTCTGCTTTAGAGAGCAGATCCCACCCGGGCAGTAACCAGCCCAGGTTAACTCTTTGAACCTTTCTCCTCTCCTCTGTCTAATGGATCTAATCCCATGTGACTTGCTTAAAGGACCAACCAAAATAGCATCATAAAATAAATGATAAATAATACAGTCAGTCTTATTCCTGATTATCTGTCTGTGTAACCTGACTAGTATGAGGTTTATTATAAGAAATTGTCCTTGGACTTCCCTGAGACCTCCATCGTAGGTTCAGGAGTTAGGACTCCATGCCTTTACTGCTGAGGACCTGGAATGAAGATTCCACAAGCCGAGTGGTATGACAGAAAGAAAAAGAAATCGTCCTTTTATAGATAAAAACATTCAAATATCAGCAATTTTATGTCACTCAATCTTGTAATAGTAACATTGATTGTAACGAAACTAACAATAGCAGCCAACATTCATTTAATGCTTCTATATCCAGGTACTGTCCTTATATGACACGTTCACGTGGATTATATCATTTAATGTATCTGACCCAGTGAGGTATACACCCTGCTGTCATCCCCATATATCAAATGGAAAGCATCTAGAATTTTAGTAAATTTTCAAAGGTAACACAGCCTGTAATGAGGCACAAGCCTAGGGTGTTAAATTCTGAGTTCACACACCTGTAAATACCCTATACTGGTAGGTTTTCTGCATCCAAGACTTTACCTTGTTCTTCTCTTTTTTGGCTGAAGTATAGTTGATTTACAGTGTTTCAGTGTATAATAAAGTGATTTAGTTACATTTATATATACATATATATATATTATTTTTCAGATTTTTTTCCATTATAAGTTATTACAAGTTACTAAGTAAGTAGTTTGTTGTTTGTCTAAGTCACCAGGGAAGTTAATATATAGTAGCATGGATCTGTTAATCCCAAACTCCTAATTTATCCCTTTCTCTGACCTTTCTCCTTCCTTTGGGTACCATAAATTTGTTTTCTATGTTTGTGAGTCTGTTCCTGTTTTATAAATAAGTTCATTTGTATCCTTATTTTAGATTCCACATGTAAGTGATATCATATGATCTTTATCTGCTTACTGCACTTAGTATGGTCATCTCTAGGTCCATCCATGCTGCCGCCCTGATTTCATTCTCTTCTTATGATTGAGTAATATCCCATTGTAGGTATATACCATGTCTTCTTTATCCATTCATCTATCAGTGGACGTGGAGGTGGCTTCCATGTCTTGACTACTGTAAATAGTGCTGCCGTGAACATTGAGGTACAGGTATCTTTTTGAATTACAGTTTTCTCTGAGTATATGCCTAGGAGTGGGGTTACTGGGTCATATGATCACTCTATTTTTAGTCTTTTAAGAAACTCCCATAACTGCCCTCCATTGTGGCTGCATCAATTTACATTCCTGCCAACAGTGTTGGAGGGTTCCCTTTTCTCCATACCCTCTCCTTGTTCCTTTAGATCCATCCTTTGAGCTCAAGGATTGGGACCCTGTCCTTGAGGCCCAGGTGGTGGCTAGGCTTCTGCCATCTGATGAGAAAATGCCCTGCTTCTGCCTTCTGTCTGCTGAGACCCTGAGTGTGGCTTACTCCCAGATTCTCTACCACTGTGTTCTGTCTGTCCAAGGAACACTCCCCCATTGCTCCTGTTGAGTCTCCCTGATGGAAACTGCTGTACAGAATTGCTCCCCATTGTATGTGCTGTCCTCTTAATTCTATGCCATGATCTGCTTACCAGACAGTACTTGCTCCTTCAGCTTCAGCTGTCTCCCCCATCCTAGGAAGGGCTAGTTTCAGATCCATGCCCATCCCCTCTGTCCTTTCCTGCTGTTTTAAGCAAATCATGCCTAGCCCTGCTCATGCATATGATGCTGTGGGGTGAGTCCTAGAGATGGCAAGAGTTTGAGACCTGGTCTCTGCATGCAAAGGGCTTGCAATCTCATTGGCAGACAGAATACAGAAAAAGCAATGCAAGCTAGTGCGTACTATGCAATGATTGAGTGGCACGGACATTCATTGCGCAGTAAAGACTTAGCATTAGGAAAACAGTGAAGAATCGTGGTCAGAATACAGTCCAAACAGTTCCTGTTGGCCCTCTGCACCAAGCCCAGCAGTGTAGTATTAAGGGGAGCCCAGTGGGGTATAGGGGGAGCTCACCTAAAAGAGCCAGGTGGCAAAGCAGCTCTATGGCATGTCCCCTTACCTCCAGCTCCACGTCACTGCAGAAGCTGAATCCCACTTCTGTGCTTCACCATACAGGATCCTGAACCTCTCATTTTCGATGCGGAATCCAGCACCATAATTTAAATTCCTCCCAGGACCTAGTCTGACTGGGTCACAGTAAATTGCGGCCTAAAAAGCCACATTTATTTTTGTTTGTGCTAATGCGTGCTTAGTCGCTCAGTCGTGTCTGACTCTTTGAGACTTTATGGACTGTAGCCCACCAGGCTCCTCTGTCCATACGATTTTCCAGGCAAGAATATTGGAGTGGGTTGCCATTTCCTCCTCAAGGGGATCTTCCCCATTCAGGGACTGAACCCATGTCTCCTGCGTTGCAGGCTGATTCTTTACCACTGCACCACCTGGGAAGCCATTACTTTTGTTTAGAGCCACACAAACCAAGCATTTGCGGGCAATCTTTTTTTTTTTTTTTTTTCCATTCTCCCTTCTGCTAGCTGAACGAGCTTCATTTATCTGCAGCCATTAAGTCTGTCCACAGGCAGATATCAGGCATGACCAGGAAATCAATACGAGCCAGAGAAACAAGATATTTCCTTCCTCTTTTGTGTATCTAAATGGGGAAAGCTTCCAAGGATGCTCCGAGAACAGCTAGCTGCCTATCGCCTTTTTCTCTCTGCCTGCATGGCAAATACAGGAATTATTTTCTGCCAAGGATATGGGCCAAGGCTAAATTCAAAGACTTTATTCTTATGATGAAGCCAGTCTAAAATCTCCTTCATGTCTTGGAAGCTGTTATAGAATCTATTCTGGGCAAGACTGGAGAGGAGAGATCAGAGATTCACTGGGTGGAGATGCATGAAATGTTCAAGCCCTCTATTTCCAGGCAGAATCACTTGGGAGCCATCCACGTTTACCTCTCAAATTCTCAGGAAACTTTACTGCCAAGCCCCATGCTAAAGACTCATATCAGGTCCTCCCATTGGCCTCACCTCTAAAACCATCATATGGGGGATTAGGGCTTTAAGAAGGGAATTGTGGGCAGAGGGGGAGTTACAATACAGTTTTTCTGTGCTGTAAAATTCAGTACAAAGCAGAGTTGTACTCTAGATACTGTTACTGTATGAACCATCCTCACCAGGACAGAAGGGGCCATGAGGTGTGGGACCACATACTTCTGTGAGGGCTTCTCCTCTGTTGTCTTAGGCAGTTGTGGTCAGTGTGATGTGGTACAGTTGCTTTGTTGTGGTGTCACCACACTGAATTTGCAGTTGCAAGAAAAGGCTTCAATCACCTCACGCCCATTAGGATGGCTACTCTCAAAAACAGAGAAAAGAGTGTTGGCAAGGGTGTGTGACAATTGAAACACTCATGCAGGGTTGGTGGAATTGTTAAATGGTGCAACCACTATAGAAAGCAGTGTGGTAGCTCCTCAAAAAATTAAATCTAGAATTACCACATGATTCAGAAATTCAACTTCTGGGTATATACCCAGAAGAATTGGAAGCAAGGTATTGAAGAGATATTTCTACACTCGTCTTCATTGCAGCATTACTCATCATAGCCAAGAGGCAGAAGCAACCCAAGTTTTCATTAATGGATGAAGAGATAAACAAAATATTTATTTATATACATAAAATGAAATATCATTATGCCTTAAAAGGGAAGAAAATCTTTAACACATACTATCACATGGAAATTCTGACCCACTTCAGTATTCTTGCCTGGAAAATCCCATGGACAGAAGAGCTTGGCAAGCTATATAGTCAGTCCGTGGAGCTGCAAGAGTTGATCACAGCTTAGTGACTGGAAAAAAACAACATGGATGAACCTCGAAAACATCATGTTCAGAGAAATAAGCCAGTCACAAAAATCAAATACTGTATGATTCCACTTACATGAGCAATCTAAAGCAGTAAAATTCATAGAAACGGAAAGTAGACTATTGGGTTATCATGGGCTGGGGGAGGAGAAACAGGGATGTTCTTGTTTAATGGGTAAAGAATTTCAGTTTTGCAAGATGAAAAAATTCTGGAGATGTGCTGCAGAGTGCAGATACACTTAGCAGGTACTGAACTGTGCTCTAAGAAATGGTTAGGATGGTAAATTTATGTTTTGTGGGGTTTTCTAAACCACTTACACAAAAAAAGGTTTTAAGTCCAAACTCAAGCAGATGCTAGCAATGAAAGAGTCACTTAAACTAATTTTCAGTTCCTTTATCTGTATAAAGGGGGTAATAATATCTATCTCTCAGAGTTACAGTACAACCTGCATAATATACAATGTGTGGGAGAGTTGTAGATAATCAAGTACAAAACGAGTTTGCTAGTATTGCTGCTAGAAATCGCTCTGCCATGGTTCCAATTCCAAATGCATTAGTTACCGGCAAGTATTTTAATTCTGGCCTCTATAAGGAACGTTATGCAATGTAGCAAAGGAATGGCCTGCCAATTCAATTCCCAGTTTGAGAGGTTGGTAGAAGTTTTAACTGAAGTTTTGAGACTGACAATACAGTGCCTTGGCAGCAGAAAACAGAACAGGTGACCTGGATCTAAAAGCATTGAGCTAGGAGTTTTCAGTAGCAATATGGACTCATTAATGATTTCTGTTTTTAAGAGAACAGTCACGAAGACTGGTTCTGTCTGATTCACTCTCCAGCTGCTATTCAGCAAAAGCAAACCAGTAAAACCCATTTGTGGGCTGTGAAATACTTAATGCTCATTTGCACTGACATTTTCTCATGAGAAGAATTCATTTATAAAAAGAATACTAGGCATCAGGAAGGAGCACATATTCACACTAGCCTGCCCATCTGTCTTCAGGAAGCTTTGCTGCCAGGTCCCTGGGTTCTGAGTAAGACGGAGACAGAACATACACTCCCTGCTACCCACTCAGACTGGAAAGCCAAGATTTTTCTTTTGTTAAAAAAAAAACTGTTGCATTATATTAAAAAAAATTTTGGCTATGCCGAGCAGTATACAGGATCTTAGTTCCCCAACCAGGGATTGAACCCATGACAACTGCAGTATAAGGGCAAAGTCCTAACCACTGGATTATCAGGGAATTGACCCAAGGTCCTTTTTTAAAATTGATTTTCCTACTAAAGAACAGCCCAAACCAGAACCCATTTCCCCTTGGAATATCTTCAAAAGAGGCTAGGAAAGTATTTCAAGAGACAATCTGTGTTCCTTCATTCATAGACTGTTCCCAGAAGGGAATGGTCATCAAACCACAAAGGGCCTGGTCAGCCCAGACTGCTGTCCACTGTAGGTCTGTAAAAACGGACAGGATCAGAATCGGGGTGGGATCCTAGATGTTAGGGACAAGGGGACAGTACATCTACAATGTACTTAACTCTCACTGATCTTGACCTCATAAGGGAGCAGCGAGAAGTGATAGGCTCAGCCCTACCAGTAGGTAATAGTTTTCAAATTTTGGGTTTGATTTTTGAATGTTGTTATTTCTTCCTTCCTTTCTTTTTTTTCCCCCAAGATCTTAGTTCCCTGACCAGGGGTCAATTCTGGTGCAGTGGAAGTACTGAGTCTTAACCACTGGACTACCAGGGACGTCCCTGATTGTTATTTCTTTTAGGAAGTTGATATAGTGGATGAAACTTAAGGGAACATTTCTCTTTGAGACTATATGTCTGGGTGTCTGACAAGCCAAATCAAAAGTATTTTTGCTGTTTCTCTAAGAAAGTCTTCGGTTTTCATTCCAGTTCATATCTTAGTAGTCTGCTTATTATGTCAAGAATCCCAAAATAGACAGGCAAAGAGGTATCCTTCCAACATATTGTTACAAACACACACCAACACCAAGACCCCATGAGAACACAAGCTCAGTGATGAAAGGAAATTTTACTATTTTTTTCACTGCTTTATTCCCATCACTTGGAGGCATTGGGAGCACATAGTGGGTGTTGAATCACTATTTTCCAGATGAGCAAATGCATGCTTGCTGAACATGCACTCACACACACACTTACACAACTGAGAACAATGCAACCAGTTCCTCATGCAGGAAAAACATATGCATCACATAGGGCCGAATATACGAGGCAGAAGGAACCTGGTTCTCTCAGTAGGATGATGAGGTCTAACACATGTGCAGGTGGCGAGAAGACATTTATGCCTTCTACCCAAACACCACGTCACAGCACAGTGTGTGTGCTTAGTCACTCGGCCACGTTTGACTCTTTGCGACCCCAAGGCCTGAAGTCCGCCAGGCTCCTCTGTCCATGGGATGCTTCGGGCAAGAATACTGGAGTGGGTTGCCATTTCCTCCTCCAGGGCATCTTCCCGACCCAGGGATCAAACTGCCTTCTCCTGTGTCTCCTGCATTGCAGGGGGATTTTTTACCCACTGAGCCACTGGGGGAGAACTGTCCAACACTAAGACTACATTTGGTTCAGGGAATCTTAAAATTTGAGAAGACCAGCATGTAAGTAATGAGAACTATAGGGGACTTCCCTGGTGGTCCAGTGGTTAAGACGCCGGGCTTCCATTGGCAGGGAAAGGGTTCAATCTCTGGTTGAGAAATTAAGATCCTGCATGTTACACTATGGAGAAGGCAATGGCACCCCACTCCAGTACTCTTGCCTGGAAAATCCCATGGGCGGAGGAGCCTGGTAGGCTGCAGTCCATGGGGTCGCACAGAGTCGGACACGACTGAAGTGACTTAGCAGTATGTTACACTATGAGGCCAAAAATAAAAGGGGAGGGGAACTATAAAAACAGCTGATGTGATCTTTAGACTGAGCAAAGAATGCTAAAATCTTAGAAATTAATCATATTAAATCAGAATAAATATTATAATTAAAAGAATAAACTATTAATTAAGTAATTAAGGCAATGAAATGTAATCATATGACTGTGGACATGCCATCATCTGGTCTCTGTGTCTAGTTAAATGATTGTTTTATCAAATTTTCTTTCTTAGACTTAATTACAAAGATTTTACCCAACTCGTGGACTCGATTCTTAATTTGTGACCAGTGAGTCCTTGCAAAATTACATACTATCGATTTTTAAAAAACAGTTCCAGGCACATTACACTTTCCAAAGGATCTTAAATGCATTATCAAATTAAAAACATCTTTGCAAAGACTAGGGAAGATCAAATTTCTAAAGTCCAGAAACTGGGAGCAATGATCTAGTTTAAATTTTTTCTTTCCCTCCACAGCCTGCCAGTTTAGCTACTAATTGCAACATTCTGAGGCTTCTGTTTAGCACAGAGTGAAGTAAATAGAGGAGGACAGGTGGAACTGAGACTTCTTATCCTACAGGTAACTGGAATCAGGGTTCTGGATGCATGTTTCCCCTCGTGTATGTGAGGTCAGTAATGGTTGGAATAGAACAGAAAAGTGAAAGTCAGGGCAGGTTCCAGCAGTCCCAAAGGCTTCATTTCGAAAGCTAGGCATGGACCACCATGCATAAGAAGCCAATGAGAAAGTGTGTGTGCATGTGAGAGAGAAAGGGGTTGGGGGATGTATTTTGTGAGTGTCATCAGACTTTGGAATCAACACTGTTGTCCCAGCACCACCGCATCCCCAGCTACCACATTACTGATTCTCAGCCCTGGCTCCACATTGGAAAAATCTGTTATTTACTGTTTGTGCCCATTTCAGAGATTCTGATTATTTTGATCTAGTGTAGGGTCTAGGAAGGGCTTCCCTGATGGTTCAGTGGTAAAGATTCCACCTGCCAATACATGAAACCTGGGTTCAATCTCCGGGTCGGGAAGGCCCCTTGGAGGAAGAAATGGCAACCCCCTTTAGTATTCTTGCCTGGGAAATACCAAGGACAAAGGGGCCTGGCGGGTTACATATGGTCCATGGGGGCAAAGAGTCAGACATGACTGAGTGACTAATACACACACACACACACACACACACAAAGATGATTCTTATATACAACCAGGTTGAGAACCACTGGGTCTTGCATTCCATCAGCTTAGATGAAGTTAGATAGAATTTATCATTGATGAGGTTGTTTGATCTTGCTTAGGAAATTTACAAGTACCATTTTCTGAGCTTTAGAAAAGAAAAAAGTCTTTGAGTAATGTATAGTGGATTAGACATGAGTTCATCTACACTCTCTCCTGCGTTCCCGCTAAAATAAGAGTAAATGTTTGAAACCTGTAAGGACACGTAGTACAGAGAGGAGAAACCAATAGGTAAGTGGTACCAGCCAAGTTTTGGAAAACAGAATGCAAACAGAGGAATAGAAGCTGAGTTCATCAAGATAGAAAAGCTAAAACCTAAGTGTTTGCAGAGGGTAGAGTGGATGAGAGTCAAGCTGATTTGTGCTGAAGAATACTTGAAAAGGCTCAGAAATTGCTGGCACTAGATATTAAGATAGGAAGAGGGGTGGGAGTACAAATTAGAGGATTCGGCTGAAGGTCTGTATAATAGGCAGCAGGTCCCTCAGGTCCCCTCCGCCTGTGTGAGAAGTCAGGTGACTCCTTCCCTCAATCATAGAAAGTCTAGGATGTGCTCAGTCACTCAGTCCTGTGACCCCACGGACTATAGCCCGCCAGGGTCATCTGTCCATGGAATTTTCCAGAGAAGAATACTGGGGCTGGTTGCCATTTCCTACTTCAGGGGATCTTTCACCACCTGGGGATTGAACCCATGTCTCTTGTGTCTCCTGCGTTGGCAGGCAAATTCTCTACCACTAACACCACGTGAGAAGCTCAAAGGTATTTTCCTGACCAAGAATCGAACCTTGGCCTGAGCGGTGAGAGCACTGAATCCTAACCACTAAGCTAGGCTCCAAAGACAGACCCCAGTGAACTGTGCTTCTCGGTATCCGTGCCCTTTCCCACATGGAATCTGCTGTGTCCCTGTGACTCACTCTGACCGATAGGGTGGATCAGACATGATGCTGGGCCAGCTTCTGGCCTAAGCCTACAGCATACCTGCCAGCTTCTGCTTTTGGAAGACCAGAGCTGCCACATAAAAATTCTCAGTACTCCTCTGGGGAAACCATGTGGATAGGTCATTGGCAGAGAGGAAGGTCCTGAGACTACATGGAGAACAAGAGCTCAGCCCTCCTCCCTGCCATGTCCTAGCTGAGTTGTCCTCCTGCCATCTGGCCAAGGCAGATGTATGGATGAAACCAGACTGGCTATTCCAGCCCAATCTGCCCTCTGACTGAGAGGGAGACCACATGTGAGGCCCCAAGTGAGACAGATGAACCCTAGTCAATCCATTGAATTGTGAAAAGTAATAAAATGTTTGCTGCTTTAAATCATTAAGTTACAGATGCTGTGTTACCCAGCAAATATAAAATAATTGCCAAAATTTCAAAATGATTCTGAATAGCATCACACTTAACAACAACCCTGAAAGCTAAAAAATAGTCAAGTGATAGCTTGAAAAGCCAAGGAGGAGGACGTGGGTGCATGATTTCAATCTACAATTTTACACTTAGTAAAATTAGCAATCAAGCATAAGGTTGGGTTGAAGATTTCATGCAAGGCCTCAAAAATTTATATCCTATGCAACCCTTCTCAGGAAGTTATTATCAGCTGTGAGTCAGTTGCATGAAGTTCTCAACTGGAGACAATTTTTGCCCTCCAGGGACATTGAGTGATGTCTGGAGACAATCTGGGTTGTCGCAAGTGGAAGGGGACACATCTTGTGGGTAGAGGCCACGGCTGTTGCTAAATATCTTATAATGGCAAGATAGTCTTCTACAACAAAGATTATCTGGTCCCAAGTGTCAATAGTGCAGAGGCTGAGAAATCCTGGATTAAACCAATAAACAAGATATTTTATTAGGGGATAAGATATACAACATGGAAGATTTGCAAAGGGAAGTTCTAGGCCTGCAGTTGTATTGCAAGCTTAGAGGATTGCCAGCCCAAATTGAAAAGGGGTCCAATAGGATTAAACCAGGATATAAAGGATTCCAATTGGAATCCACTAGGAGGAGAAAAAAAGAAAGATGGAGCTGGAATAATACTTGATTATTTGACTATATAGAAACTGTGTATATAACAATGTGCTCAGTCACGTCTAACTCTTTTTTGACCATATAGACTGTGGCCCACCAGGCTCCTCTGTCCTTGGGAGTTGTCCAGGCAAGAATACAAATGGGTTGCCATTTCCTCCTCCAGGGGATCTTCCTCAAACCTGAGTCGTCTGCATCAGCAGGTGGATTCTTTACTGCTGAATCACCTGGAAAGCCATATAGAAACAGTATTTGAGGGGAATTGATGGTTTGTTTTTTTTTTTTGGCTGCACTGTGAGGCATGCAGAATTTCCCTGACCAAGGATAGAACCCATGCCCTCTGCAGTGGAAGCACAGAGTCTGAATCACTGAATCACTAAGGAAGTCCAATAGTTCTTTTGAAGAATGGAAAGATTCAGTGTAGGGTCATAAAAAAGTAAACAAATTCATCACATTCTTTTGACTCAGCATGAGGGTCAATATATTAGTGACAATATAATCATAAAATAATGCTAATAGCAAACAAGTATATGGCTTAGTAGAGCTTTGATCTAAGTGCTTTATCTGCATTTACTCATTTAACCCCCACAAAAATTTTACAAAGTAGTCTCTATTATGATCCCTGGTAAAGGCACAGAGTAGTGAAGCAATTTGCCTGAGGTTGTGCAGCGACCAGGAGCAGAAGTAGACTTTGAACCCAGGCAGTCTGCGTCCAGAATTTGAGCATTTTTCTACTGTCTTAGGCTGCTTCCTAATTTAGACAAACAACATGATACGTATCTGATATGCACTGGTACGGCCAGGCAGTCAATGATTGTTCTGCATGTTCACCAGCAATTACTATATGTCTGGAATATTATTCCTGGAACCGGAGAGAGAGGGCAGAGAAGGGGAAATCTCAGGGCAACCACTCAAATCTCCTTTAGTGGAATGTGTTGAACCCTCATCCACTGTAATAGGAAATTTATATATGTATATACATATGTGTGTTATTGTAATCAGTAGTGTTAGATTCTTTGCAACCTCACGGACTGTTGCCCGCCAGGTTCCTCTGTCCATGGGATTTCCTAGGCAAGAATACTGGAGTGGGTTGCCATTTCCTTCTCCAGGGGATCTTCCTGACCCAGGGATGGAACCCATGTCTCTTGCATCTCTTGCATTGACAGGCAGATTGTTTACCACTGCACCACCTGGATACCCCATATGTTTAAATATATATTTGTCTACAATTCAGACCTAAAGGTATAGCAGTACAGCCATATTGTTTTTTTTTCTTTCATATTGTTTTGTTATATAGAGGAAAACATCAGAAGAAACCGCTAAAGGAGATTTGAGTGGTTGCCCTGAGAGACTGGAACTTAAGAATGGAGGGGGGAGGGAAACAGGGAAGACTCTTATTATTATAAGCCTTGTGGTACTATTTGGCTTTAAAATTATGTATATTTATTACTTTGGTAAAAGAATACAATTTAATTAAAAATTTAATAAACTCTTTTTGGTTTAGGATTGTAGAGATTTGTCCTACCTGAAAACAGAGGCATAATCCATTGACTCTTAAGATATTTAGAGGTGAGAAAATCTTTCTGTTGCTTCTGAGAGTTCCCTGGCAGCCCAGCGGTTAGGACTCTCCACTTTCACTGCTGGCAGCATCAGTTCAGTCTCTGGTTGGGGAACTAAGATCCAGTGTGACAGCCCAGAGGGAAAAAAACAATGGCTTCTGGGCCCAGGACTGTGGAAATGGGAATATTTTGTCTCAGGGAATGGCCTAAGCTCCCTTTTTATATGTAAGACAGGAATGAAGGCATTTGTCTTGAGGAACTTAAGACTCTAGATGATCCATTTGGGTCTGGAAGCCTCTCTACTTCCTCCACGTGTGGCACTTTCTTGACAGAGCTTCTGCGACATCCATGGGGCCTCTTCTACGGAAGGAAAACATGCACTCACCAGGCGGGAAGGGGTTCTTGCTGAGGGAAGTGGAAGACTGATAAACTCCATTCCTGGATACAAAAGACGAGGGAAAAAGATTGTATGAGAAAGTCAGGCTCAACTCTACTTATATTTCAAGTGAAGATTAAGTACAAAACTTTGGAGACTATTTTTGAGATTTCTTGAAACTTAACCAATCATTGGCTTATTTTTAAACCCTTTGCTCTTGCTTTTCACTGGCCCCATGCACCTCTTCCGCACCTTTGAATAGGCTCTCAGCTTCACCATCTTGGAGGCCTTGGATCACCTGTTCTAGATCTATTCACTGTAACAACCATCTCTACTAAACAGACCAGCTTTGTGCAGCACAATGAGACAGTGCTTTGCTTTAGGCCTGAGCTCCTGTCCAGGAGGTTCGCTGTTGACATGGTGGTGAGAAACCACTGGACCAGTTGGGCACTTACACATGAGCTCCTCAGAGCACAGGAGAAAGTAACCCTGTGATAAACTCTAACCAGTGGAAGATGCGCTCCAGTGGATAAATTCTCTCTTCCTTCCCCAGAGAAAGTGAAAGTTGCTCAGTTGTGTTTGACTCTTTGTGCCTCCATGGACTACACAGCCCATGGAATTCTCCAGGCCAGAATACTGGAGTGGGTAGCCTTTCCCTTCTCCAGGGGATCTTCCCAACCCAGGGATCGAACTCAGGTCTCCTGCATTGCAGGCGGATTTTTTACCAACTGAGTTATCATGGAAGCCCCCAAAGAAACTTTCCTGAAATAGAGTTATGTATAGCTTGGAGATCCAGTGAAATCAAGCATCTAGTCCTGCTCTATGTCAGCTGATGATCGAGTCAGTAACTTGCTCTTGTGTTGCTTCATCCTCCTCCCTTCTCAACTCCCCTTTCCCTCTCTCCCACTTTCCGATATTTCACCCTAACCAAATAATAGCCCATAAACTTGTGTCTCCAGTTCTGCTTTCTAGGAAATCCAGATTTCAGACTTAAAAAACATTCCAGATCTCACCTAATATAAAACAGATCATCTGAACATTATTTGAGAAATGACATCATCTGTAGTTATTAAAAACATTGAAAACTTCCAAGAAGGAACTCCTCAGGCCCAGATAGTTTCACTGGAGAAGTCTACCAAACATTTGAAAAAAAATTAGCATAAGTTCTATAAAATCTTTCTCAGAAACTACAAGAGGGGAAAGCATTACCCAGTTCATTTTATGAGGCTAATGTTATTCTAATACCCAAACCAGACAAATACAATTTTTTTAAAAACCATAAAACTTCAGGCTTATATTTCTCATGAACTTAGATGCAAACATACTTTTAAAGCTCCTAGCAGTGACTTCCCTGGTGGTCCAATGGTTAAGAATCTGTCTTACAATGCAAGGGCTGCAAGATTGATCCCTCATCGGGGAACTAAGATCTCATGTGCCGCGGAGCAACTAAGCCTGCACACCCAATTACTGAGCCTGCCCACTCCAGAGCCTGCAGGCCACAACTAGAGTCCATGCACCACGTGACACAATGAAGATCCCGCGTGATGCAACTAAGATCTGATGTAACCAAATAAATAAATACTAAAATTTAAAACTCTGCTAAAAATAAGATTTATTTTTTAAAAACCTGAAAGAGCACCAAATCCAACAATATATTAAAAGAATTATATACCATGACCAATGGGGTAAGGACTGGAGTAATTCAGTGAGGCTGAACAATATTTAAAAATCAATTAATATAGAGAAGACATTTGACAAAATTCAACATTTATTCATGATAAAACTCTCAGCAGATTAGGGACAAAAGGAAACTTCTTCAACTTAGCAAAGATCATCCATAAAAATCAGAAGTTAACATCATATTTAACAGTGAAAGACTGAATGCTTTCCTCCTAAGATTAGGAACACAGAAATGGTGTCCACTGTCATTCTCCTATTCAACATAGTAGTGGAGGTCCTGGTCAAAGCAATAAGGCAACAAAAGGAAATAAGAGGTACCAATTGGAGAAGGGGCTTCCCAGGTGGTTCAGTGGTAAAGAATCTGCCTGCCAATGCAGGAGACCCTGGTTCGATTCCTGGGTCAGGAAGATCCACTGGAGAAGGGATAGGCTATCCACTCCAGTATTCTTGGGCTTTCCTTGTGGCTCAGCTGGTAAAGAATCCACCCGCAATGCAGGAGACCTGGGTTCAGTCCCTGGGTTGGGAAGATCCCCTGGAGAAGGGAAAGGCTACCCACTCCAGAATGCTGGCCTGGGGAATTCCATGGACTATATAAGCCCATGGGGTCGCAAAGAGCCGGACATGACTGAGCCACTTTCACTTTCACTTAAAGCACTACCTGGGGACACACAGTTTTGAGGGCATTAGCCCTCTGTGGTCCCCTTAGCCTGGCAAAGCAATAAAGCTATTCTTCAAAATCATCAAGCAAGCAAGCAATTTCTGTCAAAATCCAAGCCAGAAATTTTGTAGACATGGACAAGCTTCGTATACAATTTATATGAAAAAAGCAAGAGTAGAACAGCTTAAATAATTTTGGAAAAAAATAAAGTGGGAAGAATCACTGTGCCTATAATAAAATTTATTTTGTAGTTAGTGCAATCAAGATGGTGTGATACTGGTGAATGCATAATTATATAGATCAGTGGAACAGAATGAAGAATTCAGAAACAGGCCAACACAAACATCCCAACTAATATTTGACAAGATGCAAAAGTAGTTCAGTGGAGGAGGGACAGTCTTTTTGACAAATGGTGGTGGAATAGTTAGACATCGTAGGCAAAAAAAAATGAACCTTGACATAAACCTCATATGATATACAAAAATTAAATGTACATATTTAATTTTATACAATTATAAGTTAATTATATAAATCAATTTTATATACAGATTACAAATTAATTTAAACATTATATATAAGATATAACATTCAATTTTATATAATTATAAATTAATTTTAATATTATGTAAACAATTAAATGTATCAAAATACATCACAGATTTAAATGTAATGTGGGGGACTCCGTTGGCCGTCCGGTGGTTAAGACTCCACCTCCATACCTCTACTGCAGCAGGCGTGGTTTTCAACCCTGGTCAGAGTACTAAGATCCCACATGCTGCACAGCATGGCCATATACATAAATAAATATAAAACTACAATATTAAAAAAATAAAACTAAATACATGAAATTTTAAAAATAAATTAAATGTAATGTGAAACTAGAATACTTTTACAAGAAACCATAGGAGACAATCTTTGAGCTAGGTGAAGACTTAATTAGATATGATACTGAAAGCACAACACATAAAAGGAAAAAAATGATAAACTGGACTTCATCAGAATTAAAAACTTTTGCCTTGTGAAAAATATTTAAGAGGATGAAAGTAAAAACTACAATCAGGAGGAAATATTTATAAATCACATATCTGACAAAGGCCTTATATCTAGACCGTAGAAGGAACTCTAAACAATAAATAATTTTTAAAAAGGACAATTATAAAATTCACAGAAGATATGAGCAGATATTTTACCAAGAAGAAGATATAGGTGGCAAATAAGCACATGAAAAGATGTTCAACATCATAGCAATGAACAAAATCATATCACAACACACTTTAAAGGACATTTGTTTTTAATTGAAGGATAATTGCTTTATTGTTTAGTTTCTATCATATAGAAATGTGAATCAGCCATAGGTATACATACATCTGCTCCCTCTTGAGCCTCCCCTCCCACTCCACACCCCATCCCACCCCTCCAGGTTAAAAACCATTTTTAAGAACAGTCAAAATTAAAAAAAAAAAAAATAGTGGCAACATCAAAGCTGGCTGGGATGTAGAAAAATCGGATCACTCGTAGATTGCTGGTGGGAGTGAAATTGTTACAGTCACTCTGGGAAACCATTTGGCAGCTTCTTATAAGTGTAAACAGGCAACTACCATATGATCCAGCAATTTCTGGGCCATATGACTCTTGGGCATTTATCCCAGAGAAATAAAAACTTAGGTTCACACAAAAATCTATGCACAAATGTTAATAACAGCTTTATTTATGAGAACAAAACACTGGTAACAACTGGAAAGTTTTCTTTGAATAAATGATAGAACAAACTCTCATATACCCATATCACTGGAAAGTACTTATTAATAAAAAGAAATTTGATACATAAAACAGCCTGAACAGAATTCATGGACCTTATGGGTGTTCATTGGAGGGACTGATGTTGAACCTGAAACTCCAATACTTTGGCCACCTGATGCGAAGTGCTGACTCATTTGAAAAGACCCTGATGCTGGGAAAGATTGAGAGCAGGAAGAGAAGGGGACGACAGAGGATGAGATGGCTGGATGGTGTCACCGACTCGATAGATATGGGTTTGGGTGGACTCCAGGAGTTGGTGAGGGACAGGGAGGCCTGGCATGCTGCGGTTCATGGGGTTGCAAAGAGCCAGACACGACTGAGCGACTGAAATGAACTGAACTGAACTGAACTGATACTTACTGAAAAAAGTCAATCTCAAAATGTTACCTTAATAGAACATTCTAAAAATGACCCAAAAATAAATAAATAGAAAGGGAGAACAGGTTAACAGTTGCTAGGAGACAGGGATAGGACTGAAATGGCGCGGGGGTGGGCATTCATAGGAAGATGCAGCATAAGGGTGTCCTTTCGTGGTGATGGGAGAGTTCTGGATCTTAACTGTAGCAATGGTTATACAAATCTTTACACGTGATAAAATTGCACAGAACTATATACACACACAACCACAGAAATGAATGTAGATTTTTAAAATGGTAAACAGTGAATAAGATCTGTAGTCTAATTAACACTAATGTACCAATGCCAACTTTCCAGTTTTGATATACTACAGCTATATATGATGTCACTGTGGGAAGCTGGCTGAAGACTGGCACAAGATTATTTGTACTATTTATTTTTCTTTTTAGCTATGCTACTCAGCTTTTGGGATCTTAGTTCCCTGACCAGGGATTGAACTTGTGTCCTCGGCAGTGAATGCCCAGAATCCTAACCATTGGACCACCAGGAAATTCTCTATTTTTTTTTACAACTCCTTGTGAATCTATAATTGCTTCAAAATAAAACCTTTTGTTTTAAAAAATAAGGAAACTAAAAAATAAAAACACATTTTAAAAAATGACCTATCTCCTCAAATTTTCAAAGGCCTCTTAGTCTCCTGAAGCAGGCTAAACTGACTTCAGAGATTCTCTTCCTTACGCTGAAGATAGAGACAGGTATGGAAAGAAAGTCTGAAAAAGAAGCAGCCGCTAAAGAAAACAGAGGTTGTTGTTTAGTCACTAAGTTGTGTCTGACTCTTGGTAATCCCCACAGGACTGTAGCCCGCCAGGCTTCTCTGTCCAAGAGATTTCCCAGGCAAGAATACAGGAGTGGGTGGTCATTTCCTTCTCCAGGGGATCTTCCCGACCCAGGGATTGAACCCGCATCTCTTGCATTGGCAGGCGGATTCTTTACCCCTGAGCCACCTGGGAAGCCCAAAGAGAGCGGAGGTAAGTAGGGCAAATTTCTGGAACTAATGGGAGAAAAATAATATGCCTTGAGCGAGGATGTGGGCTACAATTTTAGTAGAAGGGGGCTGTGTGTTCATGTACATCCAAACATAGAGAGAATAACAGGGTCAGACAGGCTGGCTCAAATCTGGGTTTGGGGAGTTGGAATGGGAGGAGGGAACACCTCTGTGAGGGTGGGTGGAGAGACACTAGAAAGAAATCATTTTGAAATGAGAACACAGAGTCTGCGGGTTCGGGTGTTGCAGGGATGAACATTCAGCCTTGTGAGCACTGATTGTCTGGCTCCATCATTTGATCCCTGGCCGATGAGGACTTAGCCCCCTCCTGCCCCTGTAGCATGAGCTCTTCCTGCTCCCTCAGCGGCCCCCTCACCCAAACCCAAGGCATAATAATAATAGCCATCATCACAACCTACATTTGCACAGAACCTTCTCATTTTTCTCAGAATCGTTTCACATCTATGACCTCATTTGAGCCTCACTGTTCATTTGTAAGGTTGTCAGGGAAGGTGTTTCTGAAGGTAAGAGATTTAAGAAATCTAGCGATTTCACTGACTCATGATATATGGAGTTTCATTTCAGGTCTCTGGGCTGTGGCGATCAACTCTGAAACAGGAATTGTGGTCACTAGTTTCCTATTGGGTCATATCAGCTCTCAGTTTATAGCTTCCTTTGCCACCTGACGTACAGGGAATAAGAAATTCGGAGAGAAAATCTACCAGCTAAATCCTGCCTCAGAGAAAGGGTTCTGCTTTTCAAGGAGCCATAATGATAAAGAAAAAGCATCAGTTCATTTGTTTGTGGGTTTTAGTTTTCTTAAGAAAGGAAAGGAAAGCATGCAGATTTCATTCCGACCAGGGGTTTTATGTTTTCAGGTAATTCCTGAACCTTAGTCATACACGGGTCCTGGATTAATCAGAATTTATTTTTATCTCCTAACCTTCCGGCTGAAGCTTAGAGTGCTGTTCTTTGCCTGCTGGGTGAGGTTGCCATAGAAACTCTTTCAGGGGAAGCAGTGTCTCCCTTTATAATGTTGTAACTGCAAATCAGGGACTAACGCAGACCAGCCACTCTGAAACTGGAATAAGAACTCTGGAAGTGGGAAAGCGCTCATCTCCTCTACTCCAAAGATTTCCTGTGCCCTGCAATGTGAAGTATTTCCCAAACAGATGAGTGTCTAAGCACACAAAAGGAAGTACCTTTTACCTCTCTGAGCTTGATCTTCATTAGCCCCTCGCCGGAGGTTGGCTGGGAAGCCCAGATTAGAATTAAGAGCACTGCTATCCTGTTGTTGGTTTGTATTGGTTCACAAGACCCATATGTCCATTTCTTCCCAATTCCATGCTCAGGGATGTCACATCAGTAGCTTGAAATTAGTCCTGAGGACTTCGCTAGTGGTCCAGTGGTAGAGAATCCACCTTCCAATGCAGGGCACATGGGTTCAATCCCTGGTCAGAGAACTAAGATGCCACATGCTGCAGGGCAACTAAGCCCAAGCCCCCAAACTAGAGAGTCTGTGTGCCACTACTGAGCCCTGCGCCAGCAGAAGATCCAGTGTGCCGCAACCAAGACCCGAAGCAACCAAATAAATAAATCAGTTTTGAAAAAGAAATTAGTCCCAGTAGGAGTACTTACAGAAACTGATAAATTAGGGCTTTTTACTCTTCCCAGCTCACTACCAAGAACTTATTTTTCTCAAGAACTTTAAAAAGATTTAAGATCTGCCAATATTTTGTCTTCCAAATATTCCTGGTTTATAGGTATCTCTAAAGAGATAAAGCAACTCAGTGTTAAAAAAAAAAAGGCAGAAAAATAAGTTTATTTAAAGAAGCCGTTCTAGGATATGGTTGTTTTCACTCAGGAAGGGTTAAGTTACTTTTTTTCTTAAATGATCTTAGATTCAAATGCTTTTATATTATATTATATCTGATCTCAGACTCTTGGAATTTGTATTCCCTTTCTTCCTGTTCTGGTCTATCTGAAAACGACAAACATTTCTGAATCACTCTTCTCTGTTTCTGAGTGGAGGTCTACTTTTGGACCTTGGCTTCCTGGATGTGTCTCTTTCTATTAGTTCAAAGAGGAGCAATGACACCACCCGGGGGGACAGAATCGAGGAGCTGGGCAAAGACTGATGGCCAACGGGTACCTGGGTCAACTGTCAGGCGAGGTGTCGTCAGGCCGTCCCCTAAGGAAACGTGGAGGCTTTGGTGCTGTTGTGAACTCTACCTGCACAGGCAGCTCTAGCCCAAGTGGAGTCTTTAGGGCCAGCCTCGTCTAGCTGGGAGCAGTCAGATTGAGAGCAGAAGTAACTTTGGATGAGAGTCTAAATAAAGCTCCATAGTCGGCAGCTGTTGCGAACGCTCATCTTACCTCACTGGGTTGGAATGGGCTCTGTGTTGCCAGGACAAGAACTTCTAAGAAAGCCATGGACACGCTGCCCTTCTTTCTACTGGGGGCTGTCGAGTCAGCTGAGCCTGGAAGCTGAGGAGTGGGAGTCGGCGCGTCTCAATTCCACGAATGAAACAACATCAACAGATCCTGTCAGCTGGAAAAGAGTCGTAGCTGTGGCTCTGCATCCTTGCTGCCAGCAGAGATAAAGAAAGAAAAGAGAAGGGAAAGAAAAGGGGGGAAAGAAAGAAAAACAAAGGAAAATGAAAATGAGACATAAAAGGAAATGAAAATGGAGTGGGAGGTGGGAGGGAAGTTCAAGAGAAAGGTGACATGTATATACCCATGGCTGATTCAATGGTGATATGCGGCAGAAACCAACATGACGTTATAATTATCCTCCAATTAAAAGTAAATAAATTTAAAATTTAAAAAAAGGATATCAAAAAGAGCTGAAATCCTCCTCTCACCTTTCCATCTGGTCCTGAAGATTAAGACCCAAACAGTAGATGGTTGGTGATGAGACTGATTTTATTTAATTTTTTTAAATTTGGCTACACAGGGTCTTAGTTGTATCACATGAGATCTTTAGTTGTGGCATTTGAACTCTTAGTTGTGGTATGTGGGATCTAGCCCCTTGACCAGGAATTGAACCCAGGCCCCCTGCATTGGCAGCTTGGAGTCTTAGTCATGGGATCACCAGGGAAGTCCCAGTGATGAGATTTAAAGAAGAAATAGTTTCCTTACTCCTAGTTTCCACTTCAGTTCAGTCAGTTCAGTCACTCAGTTGTGTTTAACTCTTTGCGACCCCATGGACTGCAGCATGCCAGGCCTCCATGTCCATCACCAGCTCCCGAAACTTGTTCAAACTCATGTCCATTGAGTCAGTGATGCCATCCAACCGTCTCATCCTCTGTCATCCCCTTTTCTTTCTGCCTCATTCTTTCCCAGCATCAGGGTCTTTTCCAATGAGCCAGTTCTTCACATCAGGTGATCAAACTATTGAAGTTTCAGCTTCAGCATCAGTCTTTCCAATGAATATTCAGGACTGATTTCCTTTAGGATTGACTGGTTTGATTTCCTTGCACTCCAAGGGACTCTCAAGACTTCTCTAATACCACAGTTCAAAAGCATCAATTCTTTGGCACTCCATTTTCTATATAGTCCAACTCTCACATGCATATATGACCACTGGAAAAACCATAGCTTTGACTAGATGTGTCTTTGTTGACAAAGTAATGTCTCTGCTTTTTAATATGTTTTGTAGTTTGGTCGTAGCTTTTCTTCTAAGGAGCAAGCATCTTTTAATTTCATGGCCGCAGTCACCATCTACAGTGATTTTAGAGCCCCCAAAATAAAGTCTCTCACTGTTTCCACTGTTTCCCCATCTATTTGCCATGAAGTGATGGGACCAGATGCCATGATCTTAGTTTTCTGAATGTTGAGCTTTAAGCCAGCTTTTTCACTCTCCTCTTTTACTTTTACCAAGAGTCTCCTCAGTTCCTCTTCACTTTCTGCCATAAGGGTGGTGTCATCTGCATATCTGAGGTTATTGATATTTCTCCTGGCAATCTTGATTCCAGCTTGTGCTTTATCCAGCCTGGTATTTCACATGATGTACTTTGCATATAAGTTAAATAACCAGGGTGACAATATTCAGCCTGGACATACTCCTTTCCCGATTTGGAACCAGTCTGTTGTTCCATGTCCATTTCTAAATGTTGCTTCTTGACCTGAATACAGGAAGCAGGTAAGGTGGTCAGGTATTTCCATTTCTTGAAGAACTTTCCACAGTTTATTGTGATCCACACAGTCAAAGGCTTTGGCATAGTCAATAAAGCAGAAATAGATGTTTTTCTGGAACTCTCTTGCTTTTTTGATGATCCAACAGTGTTGGCAATTTGACCTCTGGTTCCTCTGTCTTTTCTAAATCCAGCTTGAACATCTGGAATTTCATGGTTCATGTACTGTTGAAGCCTGCCTTGGAGAATTTTGAGCATTACTTTGCTAGCGTGTGAGATGAGTGCAATTGTGTGGTAGTTTGAACATTCTTTGGCATTGTCTTTCTTTGGGATTGGAATGAAAACTGACCTTTTCTAGTCCCATGGCCACTGCTGAATTTTCCAAATTTGCTGGCATAGTGAGTACAGTACTTTAACAGCCTCATCTTTTAGGATTTGAAGTAGCTCAGCTGGAATTCATCACCTCTACTAGCTTTGTTCATAGTGATGCTTCCTAAGGCCCACCTGACTGCATTCCAGGATGTCTGGCTCTAGTTCAGTGATCACACCATCATGGCTATCTGGGTCATGAAGATCTTTTTTGTATAGTTCTTCTGTGTATTCTTGCCACCTCTTCTTAGGATCCCCTGCTTCTGTTAGGTCCAAACCATTTCTGTCCTTCATTAAGCCCATCTTTGTCTGAAATGTTCCCTTGGTATCTCTGATTTTCTTGAAGAGGTCTCTAGTCTTTCCCATTGTATTGTTTATTTTTATTTCTTTGCGTTGATCACTTCAGCCACCTCTCCTACACACAAAAACAGGACCAAGTGTGTGTCTCTTTCCTCCCTCATAAAAACAAAAGGCATCTTCTCCTCCGTCTGAGATCTGACTCCACCCTCGTGGCCTTTAAAGCCCTCAGGGAATTGCTGACAAGGCACAGATGCTTATTTTGGGGTTGTATTTGGGCACCATAGGTTCCAGTGTATGCAGGAGGACTATCTTGTTTTTAGAATTCATAGACTATGTTTTTATTTGTCCTTTTAGGAACAAACTTCCCCCCATTTTTGACTGTCATGTCCTTCATCTCTATTCACTGGATCTTTTCTTACTTTCTCCCTCAGCTCTCATCAGTACTAATCTTCCTGGAATCCTTTGGAAGGAGGCTGTGTGCTCCACTTACTTCTATTCCCTTGGAAGAGAAGCATTCACTATCCAGGCTCCTAGCTGCCATAATGAGACCATAGTTTTATACAAATGACTCAACTCAGCTCCTCCTTTGTGGGGCTCATACAAGCCTCTTCCAAGTTCTCTGCTGACTTCCCTAGAAACCATCCATCTTCCTCAGAGACTTCTCCATATGAGAAAGGCTGTTCTCTTTCCTTATACCACCGTTGCCTTCACGAATATCAATAATCCACGCTGATAACTCTTCTTATATTTTGGCCTCACACGTTTTCTTTCTTTTAAATTCCAGAGATCTGCAAACATCCACCAGTTTTCAGTCCAGTCCAGCTGACCATTTAGTGAATTTAGTCAAGAATTGTTGATTTACTGACCTGCATATGAACTTGAAATCTCTTCCTCTGTTTCATTCCTTTGAATGCCATGACTATTTTTTTTATTTTTTTTTCTGCTTTGCAGTAATGTTTGCTTGTTGGAAAAATAATTCAAATTTGTAAATTTAAAAAACCCATTATCCTGATCACCTTAACTCCAATGTCCTCTATTTACAATATACCCTGGTCGCTTAACAGGATGCCCACCATACAGACTTGCTTATTCCTCAGTGCGGCTCCATCCCCAAAAGTCCAACCCCCAGTATATCTTCTCTGGCAACTATCTCCTGCTTTTCCTTTTCTCTCAGCTGTTTGCAACCCCTAAAATTGCTTCTTATTCTTACTGTCATCAAAAGTCACTCTATGATTCTCTTTTAATGTTTATTTATTTCTCTGTGTCAGGTCTTAGCAGCTGTGCTGCACAGGCTTAGTTGCCCTGTGGCAAGTGGGATCTTAGTTCCCAGAGCTGGGCTGGAATCTAAGTCTGCTGCATTGCAAGTTGGATTCTTAATGACTGGACCACCAGGGAAGTCCCCTTCTATGATTCCTTATCATCCTTTTCTATCCATCTGTTTGACTTGGCATATAATTAACCATTTCACAAACACGCTTACTACCACTCTAGGACGCCTCAACACTTTCAACTTCTGTTCCACCTTGTCACTCCCAGCCTTTGGGAATAGTTGCCTATTGTTATTGGAGAAAGCCTGGAAGTCACCGGAACTGCATTCACCACAAATCCATTATAGACATATAATTTATTAATGGCTGCACTGGGTCTTCATTGCTTTGCCCAGGCTCTTCTCTAGCTGTGACAAGCAGGGGCTACTCTCTGGTTGCAGTGCCAGGCCTTCTCATTGTGGTGGCTTCTCTTGCTGCAGAGCACAGGCTCTAGGCGCACAGGTCTCAATAGTTGCAGCTCTTGGGCTCTAGAGCCCGGGCTCAGTAGTTGTGACACAAGGGCTTAATTGCTCCGAGGCATGTGGAATATTCCCTGACCAGAAATCACCCCTAAATCACTCCTGTTATCTTCTCTATAACTTCTAATGACATAAAAATTTTCCCCACCATTTCCACTGGTGGTCCAGTGGCTAAGACTTCGTGATCCAAATGCAGGGACCAGGGTTCGATCCTTGGTCAAGCAACTAGATCCTACATGCCACAACTAAGAAGTGGCACAGTTAAAAATATATATATATATATACATATATATATATATATATATATTTCCCCATTGACCATGACTAGAATGACTTTTCCTCCCTTGCCCCATATCTGTGTGTGTTAGTCGCTCACTTTAGCCCACTAGGCTCCTCTGTCCATGGGGTTCTTCAGGCAAGAATACTGAGTGAGTAGCCGTTCCCTTCTCCAGGGGATCTTCCCAATCCAGGGATCGAACCCTGGTCTCCTGCATTGGAGGCAGATTCTTTACTGTCTGAGCCACCAGGGAAGCCCAACCTCACATCTGGTCATTTGCCAAATCCAGTGTCTTTTACCTTCACTTTTTCTCCAGCGTCAGACCTCTCCCCCCTCACTCCCTCTTATCCCTCTTACATCAGCCCCTCCTTCCCTCTAACTACATCTACTGCAGTCATTTTGCCCATTTTGCCCACTCCACGTCTCCTATTCTGCCAGATTAATTTGCCTAAACTTATTTCCTATCGCCTTACTCATACGCTTTGAAATCTCCAGTGACTCCCAATTACCTATCAAATCAGACTTTTTGAAAGGGCATTAAAGACTATTTACTTAAGTTACTGTTCCAGCATTACCCACCATCATTTCTCCAAATGTGTCCGGTGTTCAGATAAACTAAATCGTTCACTTTCCTCATCTCAGATCTGAAACTTTCCTGCCTCTGAGCTTTTCCTCCATTTTGTTTTCCCGTCAAGAATGTCTTGCTTTCCAATTACCTCCTGTTGAAGTCCTATCTTTGCTTTAGGAAGGTTTCAAAGGTACCTCCTTCACGTTCCTTTTACTGCTTGAGATGTAAACTACCTTGCATCTCTATATTTTACCTTTTTTTCTTTCTTTGGCCTCACATCATGGCTTGCAGAACTTCCTCGACCAGGGATCAAACCCTTGCCCCCTGTAGTGGAAGCTTGGAGTCTTAACCATAGGATTGCCAGGAGGAGTCCCTGATTCTCTATATTTCACTCTTAATATACTTTGTATCACAATCATTTGTGAATCCACTGTGTTCTCACCACTGATGTCTTATCCTCACCCTAGATTGTATCTTTAGTACTACTTACCAAGTACTTTGCTAGTTTCTGCAGATTCAAAGATAAATAAAAATTTTTCCTAATTTCCCTCGGAAATTCAAAATGTCTTTACCCAAAAGACTTTTGTATTTATGTTTCTCATCTCCCATTTCCCAGTACAGGTTTCTCATTCACCCAGAATTTGAGTGAGTTCCTACTTTTTCGCACACACGTATACACACACAACATTTATCTAAGAACTTTCCATTGCACAATGAGTCATTACCTTTCTGACTGATCTGCACATAGAAGTGCCTTTTGATGGTGAATTTCTCATAGGAGAAGTTAAGTCCTTAAAGTTTTGGAGACAAAGAACCTTATGTTTGGGTCACAGTTCTACCATCTACAAGTTGAGTGAGCAAGTCAATTCCTCTTGTTTTTATTTCCCCCCAAAAAAGAGAGAGAATTATAACAGTACCTAGTTCTTAAGATTGTTGTGAGGATTAAATGAATTAATCCATATGAATTACAGTAGCATGGCTCTGGGCCAAAGCATGCCTTCAAATACCATGATGATGAGATACTAATGCTGATGATGGTAATGATAACCAAAGTGGTGATAATCATGAAAAGCAGATTATTTCTCATCCTGCTGCTGAAGTTAACAGCTGAGCACATCTCTGTAAGGATTAAAGAAATCATCTAAACAGGACCCTAATACCTCTTGGTTTTATAGGACTTAACAAGATCCAAAACACATCCACACACACGATTTCATGTGTGCTCGCAGTAAATCTGGGAGGCAGACAATTAGAGATAATCAGTTCAGAGAGGTTAAATGAAAATGTCAGAACTATTCAGAGTACAACTAGGCAAGCAACAGGCCTATGTCCCAGACCTGGGCCTCGTTTTATGGTTTCTTTCTCTTGTTTTTCAGTAGTGTTTCTGATGAGTTCTGTCCCAAATATCAGAACAACAGTAGTATTTAGAAAAGCAGCAAAGGTGGTAGTGATACTTATTTCTCCAAGAGACTTTTCTTTTCTACTTAGCTTGAGAGTTCCAGCCACATGTCTGCCAGAAAGGCATAAAAAATTATGCCAGGCTAACAGAAATAATTAAAAATACCTTATAAGGACTTCCCTGGTAGTTCAGTGGCTAAGAATCCAACTGCTTAATTGTGGACACAGTGGGGGAAGGAGAGGGTGGGACAAATGGAGAGAGTATCTTGGAAACATATACCATATGTAAAATACATATTATATTTACATATACATATTATACATACACATTATATATACATATACATACATATTATAATACATATACATATTACCACATGTAAAATAGATAGCTAGTGGGAATTTGCTATATAACACAGGGAGCTCAAATCGGTGCTCTGTGACAACCTTGAGGGATGGGATAGGGTGGGAGGTGGGAAGGAATTTCAAGAGGGAGATGAGATATGTATACCTATGGCTGATTCCTGTTGGTGTATGCCAGAAACCAACACAATATTGTAAAGCAGTTATCTTTCAGTTAATAACAAATAAACTAAAAAGAGAGAGAGAATCTACCTGCCACTGTAGGGGACATGGATTCAGTCCCTGGTCTGAGAAGATTCCACATGCCACTGGCCAATTAAGCCCATGAGCCACAACTACAGAGCCAGCGCTCTGCAATGTGAGACGCCACCACAATAAGAAGCCCATGCACTGCAATGAGAGAGTAGCCCTGTAGAGCTGCAACTAGAGAAAAAAAGTCTGCACACAGCAACAAAAACTCAACATAACCAAAAATAAAATAAAAAGATACTTTTCTTTTTAAGTTGGGACATAGTACTTAAAAAAAAAAAAAACCAACAGAAAAGAAAATACAACTTTTCTTCTGAGGTGAAGTACCTAATCACTAATTATATTTTCTTTTTTCCCATTCGGATGTTTGGATTACCATAACTAATTATTGACAGCTTTCTCACTAATGTGCAACCATGAGTTTCCTGGAGATTGGTTAAGAACAGTGTGTGCATGCATGCTAATTGCTTCAATCGTGTCTGACTGAATAAGAATGGCTCCTCTGTCCATGGGCTTCTTCAGGCAAGAATACTGGAGTGGGTTACCATGCCTTCCTCCAGGGGATCTTTTTTTGTACGTAGGGTGTATTACGAGTGGTGGGGGGAGGGTCCTGCTGGGCATCAGGAAAGTTCTGGCTTCCCTAATCATGCAGATGAAATTCAATTCTACTTAAAAAGAAAAAAATAGTTTGGGCCCCACCTTACCTGCCAGATTCTCTGCCATGCGCAGTTCCAGAAAGAGATTGCAGAGTCTGGTCACTATGTCACTGTTTCCTGTTCTAATCCCAAACATCCCTTGGCTGGCGACAGTACGCACGCAGCTGGCTGGCTGGATAAGGGAAAGATGTGGGGAAGCTTGATATCTCTCAGTCCCACATGTGCTCTGTGGCCACAGTTTAAAATACACAGGTTTCTCCCTCTCATCCCATGGGGTGTGCACTATTTTTCAAAATCCACTTAGAATAGCAGAAGCAGGTCACTTGACTTGCCTACACTGGGCTCTGATTTCCACATCTTGACTCTAAGTTCAGGTATGTGTAGATCTCAAAACGCTTCCCTTGGAGTCTCTGGGTCAAGAAGGCTCCCGTGGTGATTCCACACCAGTTCTTTTGTCCCCAGTTCCCCTGTTCCTCCCCACCCCCTACTCTCCTGTTTCATCAAGATTTATGTGCATGTGTGTGTGTGCGTATCTATTAAGATCTCAGGACTTCCCTGATGGTCCAGCGATTAACACTCCACCTTTCCAGGGCAGGGGACCCAGGTTCAGTTCCTGGTCAGGAAACTAGACTCCACATGCAGCAACTGAAGATCCCACATGTGGCAACAAAGATCCTGTGTGCTGCAACTAAAAAATAATAAATGTTAAAACAATAATAATTACAATTTTTTAATTAAAAAAACTCATACTTTATCTTTACTCACAGGATCACTGCCACTACTGTTATTAACTCTTCCCCCATAATCTTAGTGAAATGGGTTTCTTTCCTCAGGAAGACTAACTTCTCCCTGCATATCTCAGATGTCATTTTTTTTTACCCTATCAGAATTATTTCTTCCCTCCATCTCAAAATCTCTGAGAACCTCAGGCTCGATCCACCCCACTCCACCTCCCCAATCTCTGAGCACAGTTGGCTGAAGCCCCCTCTGTGGAGGAGTGTCTCCCAAGTCTATTAACAGAGATTCTCTCTTCCCTTGCCTCGTGTGGCACTGTGTCTTTCTGCACCTTCTCCCATTCCTTTGACTATTTATCTGTTCCCTCTATTGAGTATGGCTTCCGCTCATCACTCTTTTTGCACTATCCTCTCGTTCCTCCATCCACTTATTCATTCATTCAGGATTCCCAGAATATCCTCCTGGTACCAATCTAGGCATAGGGATCCCACAGCAAAAAGGACAGACAAGGTTGGTTTCATAGAATTTTGAGTTGGAAACAGAAAATAAGCCAAGTACATAAATTTAAAATAAGATAAATTTGGAGAGTGAGAGAAGATGGGAGGAATAAGAAACAGGGTCATGAAATGAGAGTAGCTTCAGGTGGGGGTGATGGGTAGGAAGCCAGTTTAGACAGTGTGTCCAGGGAATGTTATTCAAGAAGTCATCTGAGGCAAGCATGGAATGATAAGAAACCAGCCACAGGATGAAGAGCATTCTGGGTAGAGGGGACAGCTCATGCAAAGGCTCTATTATGGGAAAGAGCTTGATAAGTTTGAGGTACATATTTAAAAAGTCAAGTGTAACTGGAACACTGTGGACAAGACAGGGAATGGTAGACCTGAGTGTGAAGAGACAGGCAGAGTTCGGGGCAGGGCTTGCTAACCATGGAGAGGAGTCTAGATTTTAATTATTTTTTATCCAGTGAAATGTAACTGATGTAACTGAAGGGCTTCAAGCAAGAAATGTGCATGGTCTCATAGGATACAAAGAGAGCTCTGGCTTCTGTCTGCTCTGGCTTCACCTTCAACTATAAGAGGAAGATAATCATCAAGTTGGAAAAAGGTAAAAATAAATAAACACTGCCACCACCAACAAAAAATAAAAACAGCAAAAAGGGATTGAAGCCAAAATGGCAGAAAAGAGGAAGGGATAACTTAATTTAAATGAATTAAAAACTCTTAGAACAAAGCCAGATGTACTTTAGGGAACTAAAGGTACTTGTGAACGTGACTGAGGTCTACTGCCAAAAATCAAAGGAAATGTCAGAAGACTGAAAAAACCAAATGCTCCTGTTTTCAATAGAGGGGAGACAGGGGAAGTGGCTTGTGCAAATTAGAGGCAAGTACATTCTTCTTAAAATCTCATGTAAAATTTTCAAGGTGACTATTTAAAATGAAGTTGACAAATATTTTAAAAAGAACACTGTGATAATTAGGAATCAGCACAAACAAACATGAGACAAAATTATGTAAAATTAAGTCAATTCGTGCTGCAGTGGTGGTGATGGCTGTAGTGTAGTGGTTGATAGGATTATCAGACTGAAAACATTTTAATCACTCTATATATTTGGGTGAGACTTTCAATAAAATCATTGAATCTCAAAGATAGTTGGAAAATTTTTAAAAATATTTATTTGGCTGCACTGGGTCTTAGCTGTGGCATGTGGGATCTTAGTTCCCTGATGAGGGCTCAAACCCAGGCACCCTGTATTGGGAGGATGGAGTCTTAACCACTGGACCACCAGGGAAGTCTCTGATTGGCACTTCATCAACAATCCATACCAAATTTCTAACTTATAGAAGATTTTTTTTTCTACAACATCCCAGTAACTCTTTGCATAACAACTGCTTGAACATAACAAAAGGTAATTCATTTCACTCTGGAATGGTTTGAAATATATTGCTGAAAATCTATTTCTATGTAAATGTAAACCTCTCTTATCTGGATCATTATAAGTCTAATTCCTCTCACATATACCCTTTGTTTTGTTGATTGATTGATTAATTTTTTGCCTGCACCTCAAGGCACGTGGGATCTTAGTTCCCTGACTGTCACTGAGATGGAACCCGTGTCCCCTGCAGGGGAAGCACAGAGTCTTCACCAAACCTCCAGGGAAGTCCCATATACTCTTCGTTTTAAATTTTCAGAATGTGTTATGATACAAATATGGAAAATGTGGAGATATATTTGAGTATTTATTTGCGATTGAGCTATAATCACAATACCAAATATAATAACAATACCAATATAATACCAAAGAAGCCTCTTTAGTCAAACTAGAGTAAGGTCTCTCAAATCATGCCAAAGAACTCTTTTTTGTTTTTTTCCTATCCATTAAAAAAAAGTCTATATTTGGATCAAGTGATTGTCAAGCCTAAAGATGAAACAAAGCTAAAAAAAAGAGATGTTGGGTAATTAAATCTGGATTCAATACAAGTATTAATAGCATGAGATAATAAACTAATAAATTTTAATAGCAATAAATACAGAAGTTTTTTTCCCCTAAGATACCCTGTATAAGTCCAAGATAACTCCGTAACAGGTTGCGTGAAAAATACTTATAAGAATGTAATTGACCATAGCTCATTATAAGTGAGCTATAGCTGTAAATATAACTGGACAGACACACCATCTAAAGCAAATGTGGCCATTATTCTCCTGGATTTACACTGTCCAGACCCCACAGAAAACATCAGTTCCTCTTCTGAATGTCACTTTGAGAATCATGCCGAAAAACTAAAAATCCTCCTGAGACAGTGACAGGGTAATTAAGGGCTGGAAACCGACCAGAAAATACACTGAAAGAAACTTATAAAGTTTAACCCCAAACAAAAGAGTCTGGGGTGGAGTGTGGGGAAGCACAACTCTCTATTTAGGAAAGCAGTTTGTGGACCACTTAATGGAGTTTGGGGAGGAAGGAAGAGTGTACAGAATTCAATAGAATATAAAGAAGAACTTTCTTAAACATTCAAAGGAATCAACTTGTGAAGTAGCAAGCTTTGGCCACTGACAGAGGCCAAGTCTGTTCATCAGGAATGTCCTTGAGGGATTCAAGAATTAGAAAGGAAGTTGAATTAAGTCGACTTTAACTTCTCATCCAAGTCTAACACACTGATTCAGGGCAGATCTTCAAAGCAACATAGAGTTTATGGCCCGGTGGCTCCCTGCCCAGGAAGAAGGACACTCTGTTGCTCTGTTATATGTTAGGAGGGAGAATTTCCTGCATGTGGTTCACTTACAGTCAGCTGTTACCCTGCCGTTTTGTTTTGGAATATCAATGTCAAGCTTCCC
Organism: Oryx dammah; assembly: GCF_014754425.2. NCBI lineage: Eukaryota > Metazoa > Chordata > Mammalia > Artiodactyla > Bovidae > Oryx > Oryx dammah. The sequence goes on along the minus strand of NW_024070201.1, from coordinate 33,522,619 downwards.
CTTTTGGAAAGGGAGCAATAGGGAATGAGAACGGGGGTGGGGCGGAAGGTTCTTGGATTAACCTTTCACTCGGTTCCAAGCATTCCTAATCTATTATGTCAATTTGAGTTTATAACTAAATTTGAAGGTTCAGGTTTCCCTTCCAGAGATGGGGCTGGGCATTGAAACAGCTGCTAGGACTAGGGTAAGGCTAATAGTCGGGAGACACCAAGCCACGATCTATCTGCTTTTAAACTGGGGAGGGGGGAGTGATTAGAGCAAGAGGGAGTTGCCCCACCTCCAACAGTTGAACCGACATCTGGATCACCTCCCTGGGTGAGGAGGTGAACATGGGAACAGGTGCGCCTCACTCTTACCCTATTTCTAAGCAGCGATTATTTTGCTGCGTTCAGTGTGTCCGGAACCAATTGATCAAGGTTAGACAAAGAACACACCGGGAGAGAAGGAGGGGATGGGGTCGCGAGAGAGAAGCCAGGAACCATGTACAGTGTACATTGCAGATGACGTCACTGATCATTGCCTGCAAGAAATTTGGCCCTCCTCTTCCCGGAGCTGGAGGCTAGCACGTCTGTGCAGGAAGCCGGAGTGGGGTTGCCTGGCTGGTGGGAATGGGTGGGAGGAGGCGTGCCCCTGCTGGGGAGACGTGTGGAGATGTGAAAGGGAAACCTGGAGACAGCCGGCGAGCAGAGAAATTGCGGGGGCTGAGGTGTTTGCGCAGCTCGGAGCTCCGCCCCCGCGCTCGGCAGCCTTGATCGGCCCTGGGAGGGGCACGCCTGTTTGGGGGTGGGGAGTGTTGCACGAGGGGGTGGGTCTGTGGTGGCAGTGAGGGTGGAGAGCCGCCTGCGCATGTCAAGGCTGAGTGAGCACACACGGTCTAGGGGGCCTTGGAGAAGGGCAGCTGGTCACCTGCCACCCAGGGTCGAGGCCCTTGCACGATCTTGTGGGCGAGCTCCCGGGAAGGGGTCCATCCCCCTTCCCTGCCTCCCCACCTCTGAGATCGCCAGCCAAACAGAAGGTTCCGCCTTCTCCTTCCTGGCCCCTCCGGATCTCCCCGGGGAGCCTGGGCGGGTGTGGACGGTACCGAGGTGGAACGAATTTTGTAGCTCAGACGGCAGGCTCCGTGTTTGTTTCGGGTGTATGGGCACGCCCAGTTGGAGAAGCCGCCAGGGCGGATGAAGCCGGCGCTCCCGGGTCTGGGTGGATCCTGGTTGGAGCGTAACTGTTCGTAAGGAGGTGAGAGGTGGATTAACATGGACCCCTTCGACAGCCCAGCCGCCTAGAGCCTGCCGGCTGCTCGGTTCCGAGCCAAGCTTTCAGCGACGCACAAACAGGAGACTGGAAGTTCCGGGGTGGGCGGGGAAGGCACTGTCCGCGGTGCTGATCCGGATCCCAGCAACGGGCTCTGGGGAGAGCGCGCCGAGCTGCCTATCCGCTCCCTCGAACTGGGGCGGTCGGCTAGGGTGGCTTGGAGCTGAAACCCCCGCTTGGCTCCAAAACCCCGCAGAGCCTCCCCAGTCACCGGCGTTTGGCCTTTATTTCAGCCAGAAAGTCGTCTCCTTGGGCCAGTTCGTCCCAGAGGGTTTCCTCGAAAGTCTCTGAGAGGGAGCGGTTGTTGACCCAGGGAATCTGTTTAGCCCCGGAAGCCACCCGCTGAAAAAAAAGATGCCTGCCTTCAACAGATTGTTTCCCCTGGCTTCCCTTCTGCTCATCTTGTGGGGTAAGTACCAGCACCCTGCCATGCGAGGTGCAGATAACAGTAATAATGTTAACAAGAATAACACATTGATATCGTTGGTGACAACAAGGAGCCCTGGTTGGCTTCCCTCTGTACATGTCTGCCAGACATGGGATCCAGAGGAATTCCATGAGAGCTAGGATTTTGAGATTGGCAAAAGGCCTCCCTATTCCTGTGATGCTTTATTCCGGAACCTCCCTTGGTGGTTTTCCCACCCTTCCTCCCGTTTCCTGCTAATTACAAAGTATTTTTCCCCCTTTCCTGTTGCTAAAAGAGAATGCTGTCACGTTCATTATATTAAAAAAAAATCTTGGTTGCAATTGCATTTCATTTCTCAATGAATTCTTCAAATTAATTTTTATACATTAAAAAATCTGGATGTGTGCATTTTGGAAGTGAAAATACTTTAGTTGTTAATCCTACTGTTTAATTTTAATAAGTAAAACAGGCTTCAGCCATTTGCAGTAATATGTTAGATGAACAGGCACCTGGGAATTGCATCTTTTTTCTTTTTCATGAACATGGGGAACTAAGGTGCTTTGGTGTTTGGAGAGCTGGATATTTTTGCCTTCAAAGATAAATAGGTTCTTGTTTATCTATTGTGAAGCAGTGAGGTGACATTCTCTCTCCAAATAAGGGAGTCCTATACTTGCAACAGTAAAGCTGAGCAGAGTGGTGTTAGAGATGGGCTTGAAGTGGGGTGCCTGCATGTGTATGGCAGAAGTTAATGAGTCTACATGATAATGTCTGGATGTGTGACTGAGAGAATGGTTTACTGTATTAATGTATATGCCTCAGTGTCTGAATGTGTGTTCTAGTTTGTGTTGGAGCATGTTAGCATGGGCATCTGAATGGATTGATGAGGATGTAGTAGTGTGTGTGTGTGTGTGTGTGTGTGTGTGTGTGTGTGTGTGTGTGTGTAGTTGTGTAGTTATGGGCATTCAGTCTTGCCAACTTAGATCCTCAGGTCAAATATACATGCTCTTCAGTTGTTATATTGCTTGACATCATCTTAGCTACCTTCCTCCATGCTAAAAATCAATAACCAGGATAATTAGATGTGAGCATGCCCACCTACCTTACTGAAACTAGGTATGTGGGATTATGCTCTATGATTGGCATGGAACTCATTCTGCTAGTGCAGTGGCAGATATGCTGATGGGAATTGCCTCTTTACCTTATTATCTCTTTATTAAGCCTCCAGGACTAACTCTGGCTGCCAGTGTTATCTGGATTTTGCATGTGACCAGAAGTAGAGCCAAGCTTCCTGTTGAACAAAATGCCTGATTAGACAGGCTGTGAAGGACAAAGAGGGAGAGTAATGCCAGTCCCAAGGGCAGACTCACTGCCATCCATTCCCAATAGAGTAGACCAGATCTGAACATGAAGCAGACATAATAGGTTGCCTTGAAGACGAAAGGCTGAGATTTCCTCAGGGGAGGTGAAGACTAGGGACATGAGGCTTAGGAGAGGTTTTTCGGTCTGTGTAAGAAAGAACACGAGTAAAGCAATGACAGGTGAAGTTGTAGAGGAGCTTGGGGTGATATTCTACAAAGCCTTTCTTCCCAAACCCTAATTTAAGTTTCTAATGTCTTTGCCTGAATTCTAGTGGAGGGAAGAGTATGCTATAGTCTAGGACGTTTTAACTAGGACTTACAAAGCCTGGATCAGAGTCTTAGCTCTGCCACTAGCTTTTCGTGTCATAACCTGAGACTGTTTGGTTCCTAAAAGATGTGTATTTGGAAATATGTAAGTCTGGAAGTTGGGGCAGATATCTAACATCCTTTTTAGCTGCACAGTTGAATGGTAGGGAAATAATTTACAGAATATTGCTAAAATGGCAGAGTGCCCATCTTCCTCTCTACCCCTCAATCCCCCTGCCAAAAAAAGAAAAACCTGTGGAAGAAGTATATGTGTTACATCTACCCTTGTCCATCCTCAGCTTCTGAACATGGTTCACCAAGTTGAGAAGCTACAAAAGGGAAAGAGGCACCTCACACCAGTCAGAATGGCCATCATCAAAAAATCTACAAACAACAAATGCTGGAGAGAATGTGGAGAAAAGAGAACCCTCTTGCACTGTTGGTGGGCATGTAGACTGATACAGCCACTATGGAGAACAGTATGTGTGTGTGTGTCAGTCGCTCAGTTGTGTCTGACTCTTTGCAACCCCGTGGACTGTAGCCTGCCAGGCTCCTCTGTCCATGGGCTGTTCCAGGCAAGAATACTGGAGTGGGTTGCCATTTCCTTCTCCAGGAACAGTTTGGAGATTCCTTAAAAAACTAGGAATAAAACTACCATATGATCCAACAATCCCTCTAGTGGGCATATACCCTGGGAAAGCTGTACTTGAAAAAGACATATGTACCCCAGTGCTCATAGCAGTGCTGTTTACAATAGCTAGGACATGGAAGCAACCTAAACGGACATCGACAGATGAATGGGTAAAGGAGATATGGTACGTATATACAGTGGAATATTACTCAGCCATAAAAAGAACACATTTGAGTCAGTTCCAGTGAAGTGGATGAACCTTGAATCTTGAACAGAGTGAAATAAGTCAGAAAGAGGAAAACAAATATCATATATTAATGCATATATATGGAATCTAGAAAAATGGTATTGATGAACCTATTTGCAGGGAAGGAATGGAGACTCAGATATAGAGAAAGGACTTGTGGACACAGTAGGGGAAGGAAAGGGTGAGGCTAATGGAGAAAGTAGCACAACCTATATACAATGCCATGTGTGGAATAGATAGCTGGTGAGAAGTTACTCTGTAGCACAGGGAACCTAGTCTGGCAATCTGTGATAACCCAGAAGGATGGGATGGGGGAAGGAAGTGAGGCTAGGGAGGGAGGGCATGCATGTATAATTATGGCTGATTTACACTGTTGTACGGCAGGAACCAAAACAACATTGCAAAGCAATTTCCCCCCAATTAAAAATAAGTTTTAAAAAATAAATTAATTTTAAAAAGGCACATACACCTAAAAAAAGAAAGAGATAGTTCGGGAACCTTTGCCATTAAATGTTAGAGAGAAGGCCTCACTTCACAAATGCACTCTCATTTTATTTGCATGTAATTCCAGTATTGGGAAACACTTAGCTTAGATGCATTCACCCTTCCCAGACTGATCTGTCACATGATGCAAATGTGAATGGAATTTTCCCATTCTTTTATTTTCTGCATGAATTGAGCAAACTTCCACATTTCCTTCATTAAAGTAAATAGTAGTAATAATAATAAATCCACACTTGCCTAGTGCTTTACAGTTTACAAAGCCGTTTTCAAATGAAGATTTGGTCCCCATAGCAATCCAGTGGTGTTAGTCAGGGAAAGGAGTGTTGTCTCCAGTTTAGAGATAAGAAAATAAGTGCAGGGAAGGAGACAGGACTTGTAGAGAACTCTTATCTCGTGAGTTTGGTCTTCTAGTGCTTGTTGTAGCTCTTGTGGTCACACCTGCTGCTATCTATACAGGATTGCAAGGTGGGCATCTGTCCTTTCATTTCTCTTTGGAGCCACCCTTCCACTCCTCTTCCCTGGTGGTTCAGACAGTAAAGCATCTGCCTTTAGTGCGGGAGACCCAGGTTCAATCCCTGGGTTGGGAAAATCTCCTGGAGAAGGAAATGGCAACCCACTCCAGTATTCTTGCCTGGAAAATCCCATGGATGGAGGAGCCTGGTAGGCTACAGTCCATGGGGTCGCAAAGAGTCAGACTGAGCGACTTCACTTCCACTCCTCTCCCAAGCCTAGGGCCTGACTCGTCACCTGCTAGTATCTTCTCAGCTCTTCCTCTCCACGTCTACTCTCCCAGATGTCTGTTGTGCTGGGGAATGTTTTCCTCTTTTCTCCCAGCAACCCATTTTGCATCCCATTCTCTCAAGGCTTTGCTAAGTGACGGGCTAGATCTGATAGACCAAGTCATTTCAGGGTGTTCATATCTACAAATAACGTCATTTTTACCTCTTTCTGGAAAGTTTTACTTTCTAATCAAAGCCTTTATGTTCTTAATACAAAGCAAAGCAGTGTAGAGCAAAGTCAAGAGGGGCAATATAACCAGATAACCAAAGAAGAGAAAGATTAGAGGAGTTGGTTACATACACATTACTATCCACTGCTTAATATAGATAGATTAATGCTATTCCTTAGTTAAATGTAATCATAACCAATCTATTCTTCCTTCTTATGTTTCCACATTATTACTATGGAAACAGAAGAGGAGATCAAAGGTCAAATGATTTGGCCAAGATTATTCCAGGAGTTTCTTATATATAGGCAGCGGGGCGGGGGGGTTGAATGTCTACCATACGTACAGTTTTTTCTAGAAATCTAGAGAATTTCATGAAAAGAGAGCAAGTTGTATTCTGGAGACTCACAGGATGGAGAAATAGACTTTACCTCTGGATGGAAGGAGTTGTTGTTCAGTCACTAAGTTGTGTCCAACTCTGCGACCACATAAACTGCAGCACGCCAGACTTCCTTGTCCTTCACTGTCTCCCAGAGTTTGCTCAAACTCATGTCCATTGAGTTGATGATGCCATCCAACCATCTCATCCTCTGTCACCCTCTTCTCCTCTTGCCCTTAATCTTTCCCAGCATCAAGGTCTTCTCCAAGAAGCAAGTCATATTGCAAAGGGAAAGCGAATAAGGATGAGTGGATTTTGTGGCCATTTTTCAATGTCTTATCTGGGACCTCATGAATTTAATTGACCTCATGAGCAGAGTTCTTTCTTAGGACTTCAGACTGGACTTTGGCAAAGAGAAGGTGATCAGTGGGGCTTACTCTCTGATGATTGCATTACTCAGGGGCATCTCAGAACAAAAGAGAGGCTTCTATGCCCTGCTAACCATCCTGACTACATATATTCTGCTTTCCTCCCTTTTACTATAAATGAACCAACTGTGTTTATAGTTAAGGCCAACTCATCCACTTGCTCACTGGAGTACCTCACCTCACACCTATTCAAGGACGTTAGTCCAGCAAACTGCATTTTCAAGCCCAGCAGCTCTATTGCTATCTTCATCCAAGCAGAATCATTGAACCATCTCTCAGTCTGATCCCTGTACCAGCCTTTTAACTGTTCTGTTTGCGTCCACCCCGTCCTTCCTCACCTCTTCAGTTTATTCTCAACAGAGCTGTCAGACCATGTCGTGCCGCCCTTCCACTCAGAACCCTCCAGTGCTCCCACATCATTCAAAGCAGAGGCCAAAGTCCTAGTCATGGTCTACAAGGGCAGCCACGATCCGGTCCTGGTTTATTTCTTCTACCTTGTCTCCTTCTACTCTCACTTTGTTCCCTGTACTTTATTATTATTTTTTAAAATATCTTGGGACTTCCCTGGTGGTATGGTGGATAGGAATCCGCCTGCCCCTAATGCGGGTAACACAGGTTCTATCCCTGGTCTGGGAGGATCCCACGTGCCTCAGAGCAACTAGGCCCATGGACCACAGCTACTGACGCCTGTGCACTTAGAGCCTGTGCTCCACAAGAAGAGAAACCACCGCAATGAGAAGCCCGAACGCCGCAAGGAAGAACAGACCCCGCTCACCACAAGTACCACACGCAGCAACGAAGACCCAGCGCAACCCCCCAAAATCTTACTTATTCTTGGCTGTATCCAGTCTTAGTTGCAGCACAAACCTGAGGCATGTGAGATGTTAGTCCCCAGACCAGGGACTGAACCTGTGTTCCTGGCATTGGAAAGCAGATTCTTAGTCACTAGCCCCCAGGGAAGTTCCTGTTCCCTGTGGTTTCCTGTTTTTGCCAGCACTCTCCCATCCTAGGACTCTCGAGTTGCTTTCTCCTCCGTGCGCTTTCACACAGATATTCATATAGCTTGCTCCCTCCTGTCTTTCATTTGGTGCCTGCTCCGTGTCATCTTCTCAGTGAGGCTGTCTCTAATGATCCTTTGTACAGAACATGTTTGTAGAAATCATCCCATAGACAGATTTATTAGATCTTATTTGCAGCATTTTGTTGATGAATAAACTGAGTCTCATAGAGATTAAACCGTCTATCAAACTGGGATTTCCCTAGCAGTCTAGTGGTTAGGACTTGGTGCTTTCACTGTAGGGAACTGTGGTCCGTCTCTGGTCAGGGAACTAAGATCCCACAAGCCACTTGGTGCAGCCAAAAAAGCAAAAACAATCCATCAAACCCAAGCCTTCAGTTGCCCAGTGCCATCTTCCTCCTGCCTCTATAAGTGTAACTGTACATTACTTGGAACATTTTCCTATTTTTCTCTGAAGTCATCTTCATTGAACTAATTCATCTTTACCACATCTCATTAAATATACATGTGCCTCAAGACTCCCTGCTACATGGGGTTTTCAATGCATATTCTTTACACTTCTATCCACTCACAAACTTTTGCATAGACCATGCTTTCTTAAAAAAAAGAAAAACAAAATAAAACAGGCCTATACTCAAGACTTCAAATGCATCACATTGTGAAAATGTTTCTGATCAGTTCTCTCTGGATAAGGACCCTCCCCCCATTAAAGTGATGACTCATATGCAGAAATGTGTGAAATGAATTTGAAATGAGATGAATTTAAGCAAATTCCAGGAGATAGTGAAGGACAGGGGAGCCTGGAGTGCTGCAATCCATGGGGTTGCAGTCAGACACGATTGAGCAACTGAATGACAACAAATATGCAAAAGCAGGAGAGCCTCGTGCAGGCTGCCCAATAAGGGCAGTTCCAGCTTGCTGAGAGTTTTAAAACCGAACCAATGAAATTCATTTTATCTCAATATACTAAACTTTATCATAGTGCCTCTAGTTTTTAAACTCTATGTCTAAAAATCAAATTTGTTCCCTTCTAAGTCAGATATTTCATTTTTCACTCTTAATTAGTTGGTCAGTCTCATTTTAAGCTCTGAATACAGCTTTCCTCTACTTTTAGAAAGAACTGTCTGCCTGTAGAAGAAAAGACTGACCATTCACAGTGGACCAAGTTTTTAAATGACAGTGTGTATTTTCATTTTTTAGGGCTCTGTTTTTATCATTAATGAGAAGGTGGCCTCAAGAGGGGTTAGAAGTCCTAATTAAGAATCCTAGATGCTCCTCTCACTTTTGAACCTTCTGTATAACATGTAAGCTCTCTTATGAAAAAGCTTTTTGCATTTGTTAACAGCTTCAGCACCAGGGGGGAAAAAAATGTTTTTAATTGAGCAAGCCTTATCATGTAACTTTTGGAGCTGGTCAGAATCTATTTTCTCTTCCACAGAAATCTATTTTCTCTTCCTTCAAATATTTGAAGACAGATGTGTCAATGTCCAAGCCAAGCGCTCCCAGCCTCCCCGCTTTGTTCTTACCAGACTTTGCCCCAGACCCTCTCCATCTTGCCTTCCCCTGCACATGCAGACTTCCTTTTGTACACTGTGACACCCGGAACTGATCCTCATAGTCCAGATTTGTTCTGAGCAGCACAGAGGAACTGCTCCTCCTTTGTTCTACAGCTACCTCTGTTAACACAGCCCACATTTGCACTTGCTTTGTTGGCAATCACATCCCACTTTTGATTCATTCTGAATTTTCAGTCTGATGTACTTACCCTCTTCAACGGGCCACAAGTTTCTAGGGGGCAGGAACTATAAGTCCAGACCTCTGGGGGGCATGCGAGGTGCCCTCCAATCTGACCCCCCCAACAAGGTTTTTTGCTTCTACCACTCTGCATTTATTTTTCTATTTTGTTTTGTATGTTTTTTGATATAGAAATAACTTACACTTCAAAATTCTCTCCCTTTAAGAAATTTGAACATGTTTGTTACTGCTGCTGCTGCTAAGTCGCTTCAGTCGTGTCCGACTCTGTGCGAACCCATAGACAGCAGCCCACCAGGCTCCCCCATCCCTGGGATTCTCCTCTCTTCTAATTTTATGCATGCCTTTTTTCATGTAATTCTTTTCTATATTTTTGTGTGTGGTGTGAGATTTTGTTGTTGTTTGCTTTTTTATTGGCGTGTAATTGCTTTACAATGTTATGTTAGCTTCCCCCTCCCGATTTTTACCTGTGTCTCTCCTCTTCTGCATGAAGCATCGCCCCAGTCCCACGGTCAGCTCACGTCATCCTCCTTGCTGCTCTGCCCTCCACCATGCCTCAGAATTACCTACATTTCCCATAAAACACAGATATGCTTACATCTCTCCATGGCCCTGAAACATATGCCGCCCTCCTTGTGCAATACATATAGAGGTCCCCACAGCATGGCTCTGATCTCCCTTTCTGGCCTCAAGTCTCACCATCCTTGTGTTCCTCTCTCCCCAGCTCAGCCAGGAATAACTGCCCCTCCTCTGGGAATAGAGCACATTACTAGTATGTCAGTCACCACCGTCTGGTTTCATGACACTTAGGAGTATGCGTTCCCTGCTAGACTATAAATGCCTTTGGGGCGTGGTGGGTTTTGTGCAACTTTGAATCTCAGCATCAGGCCTGTCATAGGGTAGATTTCAGTGGACGCCGCTGGTTCAGTGAAGGGGTGCATGCCGTCAATGGGTGGATGCAGAGGTACCCTGTTTGCACCTAGATGCTGAGTCTTTGAGGGCAGGGCCAGATATGTGCCGCTCGCGACTCACTGTTTCTGGTGAGCCTGTCGGTCAACGCCAGCTCATCCCTGCCGGTCGGGAGAGTGGGGACTTGGGGGGCTACTTACATGTGCATGCTATTTTCCCGTGTGTCTCATGGTTCTTCCTTCTCTGTCTCTCCTCCCTCCCTTCTTGCTCTCCCTTCCCTCTGCCCCACACCTCCTGGCCCCTCCCTGTCTCCTGGCCTCTCTCCAGTCGGCGTCTGCTTCCCCGTGTGTGTGGAAGTGCCCTCGGAGACCGAGGCGGTTCAGGGCAACCCCATGAAGCTGCGCTGCATCTCCTGCATGAAGAGGGAGGAGGTGGAGGCCACCACGGTGGTGGAATGGTTCTACAGGCCCGAGGGCGGTAAAGATTTCCTTGTATGTCTGACTGCTGACTCTGGCCTTTGCTTTGCTGGCCTCTGCCATTTTGCACCTGGCTCCCGACAGTCTGGGGGAATGATGATCTGACAAACACTGGCTCTTTCTCTCCAAAGAGAGACAGTTCCTCTGCAGATAACTGACAGCCTCAGTGTAGCCCAGCCTCTGGGAAAGGGAGGGCGCCTGGCCAGCTCCGAGCACTGCTAGTTATAAACAGAATAAGGGGGGGAAAGACATAAATAGTATTTAGAGCCCACTGTGCATCAGTCACCCACTAGGCAGGTGTTTCCATTTAATCTCTGCACCATCCTACTGGATGGATTAAATTAGTAGAAAAACTGAAGGACCTCCCTGGTGGTCTAGTGGTTAAGAATCCACCTGCCAATCCCTGGTCTGGGAAAACCCCACATGCTGCAGGGCAACTCAGCCCGTGTCCCACATCTACCGAAGCCCTCGAGCCCTAGAGCCTGTGCTCTACAACAAGAGACGCCACTGCAGTGAGAAGCCTGTCCTCCTCCGCACAGAAGAGAAGCCCCCACGTGATGGAACTAGAGAAAGCCCCTGTGCAGCAGCAAAGACCCAGCACAGCCAAAAACAGATGTATTTTAAAAATTAAAATAACGCTAAGTGTTATTAAATGGAATGACACGCGTTTAACTCATTTAAGTCTCACTGTCTCTTCATCTCACCCCTGAAGTAAGAATGTCAGGGGTGACCGAGGCTGACGGTCAACTAGTACATGTACATCAGTGGGTAAAGTGTTTGAGTCATCCTGTAGTGGTTGCTGCTGCTGCTGCTGCTGCTACTGCTAAGTCGCTTCAGTCGTGTCCGACTCTGTGCGACCCCAGAGATGGAAGCCCACCAGGCTCCCCCGTCCCTGGGATTCTCTAGGCAAGAACACTGGAGTGGGTTGCCATTTCCTTCTCCAATGCATGAAAGTGAAAAGTGAAAGTGAAGTCGGTCAGTCACTCTTAGGGACCCCATGGACTGCAGTGGTTACTTGTGCTAAACCTCCCTAGTGGGCTTCACCACCATCCTTCCCACAAGGAACCTCTGACCTCCTTGTGATCTGGGAACTGAGGGATCAGCCATGACCAATGTTAGTCTGATTGGTTGGTGCCAGTGCCAAAATGGTGGTTATATAATCTGAGTACCAACTTGGGGATGACAGTTATTCACACTTTCATTCTCTCTGGGGCCAGGCTGTGTGGGATTGGTTCTTAACTCCACAGCTTATTAACTTTTGTCCTTGGACAAATTGCTTAACCTCTCTGTACCTCACTTTGCTCATCTCTAAAATGGGGATATAAACTATAGCTACTTCATAGACTTGTTACTAGGACTCTTGAGCTATAATTTTTATTTATTTCATTTTTGGCTGTATCATGTGGCGTGTGGGATCTTAATTCCCTGAAAGTGAAAGTCGCTCAGTCGTGTCCAACTCTTTGTAACCCCATGGACTACACAGTCCATTGAATTCTCCAGGCTAGATTACTGGAGTGGGTAGCTTTTCCCTTCTCCAGGGGATCTTCCCAACCCAGGGACTGAACCCAGGTCTCCCACATTGCAGGTGGATTCTGTATCAGCTGAGCCACAAGGGAAGCCCCTTAATTCCCTGACCAGAGGTCAAAAATCATGCCCCGTGCAGTGAAAGTGCTGAGTCTTAACTACTGGACCACCAAGGAAGTCCCATGAGCTATAGTTTCTAACATGTTTAAAGTAGTTCTGGTAGAGGAAGCACTATGTTAGTGTTTGATTAAGGACACACACAAGCACAACACACATGTGCATGCATGCTCAGTCCAACGCTCCTCCATCCATGGGATTCTCCAGGCAAGAATCCTGGAGTGGGTTGCCATTTCCTCCTCCAGGGGATCTTTCCAGGCCAGGGATCGAACCCACGTCTCACGTGTCTCCTGCATTGGCTGGTGGATTCTTACTGCTGAGCCACCCGGAAAGCCCAATACACATGCACACAAGGGGCAACTACTCCAAGAAGTTTGGTTAGTAAAGAGAGCTTAGATACAAAACAGGTTGTCTGAGAGCAGATACAAAGCCCTTTTTACTGTACTGCCTCATCTTCCTGGAGGCAAGTTTTTTCTCCACAAAGACCTAATGGAGACAACATTAGGATGAAATTGAATTTTGCTTGCTTTTGTCTCTAGCTCTCCTAAAGCTGGGCTCATTTCTAATTCTAGGCTGGACATGTCATTCTGAAGTGGCTTTGTTCCAATCAGGTGCCAGGCCTGGGACGGTAGCCTTCCCAGTACCCAGCTCAGGGCTGACCTTGACCAAGGCTAGTGTCCAGGAGCTAGTGTTACAGGAGCCTGGACATCTTAACCAGGTGGAGAGGTCCCCAAGAGCCTCAGGCCTGGTTATATGCCAGCCACCTGCTCTGCTTCCAGGCCTGCCCAAAGTGAAAAGATGGCTCAGATGGAGGAAAAGAAGCTTTAAAAATTGTGCTGGAAATAAAGAGTAATGGTAATAGAAATTTTTGTGAGGATGAAAACATTCCATATTCATGCTGTCCAACTCAGAAGCCTCCAGGTACAGGTGGCACTGAACAGTTGACGCGGGGGTAGTGCAACTGAAAAAGCAGAATTTCACATTTAATTCCTAGTAATTTGAATTTTAATGTAAGTAGCCACGTGTGGCCAGTAGAGATTAGATGAACTGCACAGCTGTAGAGGGGGAAACAATAGGTATGTCAGAAGGTGGAAGTGTTGGAGAAAAGAAACATAGAGATCAGATCTAACTCAACCCAGAGTGGAGGAGCTGACGCACGCACATCACTGGCATCTCTCTGCTTATCTGGGCCACTCGAGCAGCCTGGGTCCCCTTCTTGTGGCCTGGCCAAGACTGCCCATGTCCCCTCAGTGGTGATCAACTCTGAGAGCCACATTTGGAGGCCAGAGCTCTCAGATCCTTCATGACAAATGAAGCTGCCTCTCTGCCTCCGTCTCTCGCTGGCAGCCCCCACGGCACATCTTTCTCTCTTGTTCTTTTTTTCCATATCCTTCCAGTCCTTCCTTTCTCTCAGTCTCCTTTATGCGTCACTCATCTTCCTCTGTTCTCTTTCTTTCCACCCCCTTTCCCTGCCTACCTCTTCCTTCCACGTCCACGTGCCCTGACCCCCCTGGGCCTTTGCCTGCCCTGCCTTGGCTCTCTTCCCTGCTCCCCTCTGAGCCTCCACCCCACTCCCACACTTGGGGAGCTGCTGGTAACATCATCCCCTTCCCCCTGTCCACGCACCATCTAGTCCTCTTCTCTGCCCTGTCCTCACCTCTCCCTGTCTTCTCTCATGGCCCTCCCCAACTGTTTCTCCATGTACAGATCTACGAGTATCGGAACGGCCACCAGGAGGTGGAGAGCCCCTTCCAGGGGCGCCTGCAGTGGAACGGGAGCAAAGACTTGCAGGACGTGTCCATCACTGTGCTCAACGTCACCCTGAATGACTCCGGCCTCTATACCTGCAACGTGTCCCGGGAGTTTGAGTTCGAGGCCCATCGCCCCTTCGTGAAGACTACTCGGCTGATCCCCCTCCGTGTTACCGAGGAGGGTAAGGCTGGGGCACAGGCTCTCTCAGGGGAGGGAAGACAGTGGGTCTCCGCACAAATGAGCCCCTTGAAGAATGCAAACTCCCATGTATTTGGAGTGTTGAGATCTAAAATTGCCACCGCTGGCTTGTCTTCCTGGAGTGGCCAGCTTCCGGCAAGCTGCCTGAGAGCTTGCCACTGTGCCTTTCCTCGAAGCAGAAAGGCTTGGGATGATAACGCAGGAATCTTTACCTGGTCCGTGGCCTCGCACCCTCAGAGAAACAGGACAGCCTCTGTGAAGCCTGAAACTGCCAAGTCAGCTCCGTCTTCTCTGGCCTGTGTTGAATCTCTGATTCCATGGGCTCAGAGAAATCTCCTGAGGATCCCTAGAGGTCATCTACCTTCCTGTCTGTGATCCATACGGACCTTTAAACCGGTGGTGCTCAAACTTCCGCCAGCCTCAGATTTCCCTGCAAGACTTCTTAAACCCAACCTTTCTGATTCCATACACAGAGCCTGAGAATTTATGTGACTAACAAATTGTCAGGAGATACTGATGCTGACGGGGACCACACTTTGAGAACCAGTGCTCCAAACCATGACAGTCTTTGTCATCTGTCTCCCTCCACAGTAATCATATGAGCAACCCCTCCTCCATGCGTGGTGTCTCTCATTACATGACTTCATTCAGCTGGGAGAAGGGGAAAGATGTTTAGCTCTCTAGTCTTTACATTTTTTCAGATTTCCCCCAGGTGGTTTCTTGTTAGGCTGGGAAGTCCTTTCATCATTCTAACTCAAATGTTTGTTGCGATTAAGTCCAGAACCTTTAAGGTGAACTTAGAACTGTTCTTGTTCTGCTTTTAATAGACTCGTGTCTGGGGCACCATGGCTCCTTGCCCCTTGCAAATTTTCCTCCAAGTATCAGCAAAGTGGTATATGCATTTCCCTCTCTGTTTTCTCACCCAGGCAAAATGATGATGCCATTGTTCCTAGCTTTTCCTAGACCATCTATTTCCAGCACGTTCTCAGCACTTTGGCTGCCCCAAGATGCAGGATGGTGAACAGACAAAAGCTGTGAGGCAGGAGAGGTAGGAGAGGTCACATTAAAGCCAGGCTCTTCCTAGAAAAGGATGCCAGGAATCCTGACTTCCAGGCCACAAATGTTTCATGTTATGGTGATAAAATTCATGACGCAAGAGAGTGAACAGCAAGAGTGAGCAATGTCATGATTTAGTCATGATTTAGACTAGACTAAAATGGAAGGTAGGTCAATCCTGATGGTGCACAGGGATGCTCAGGGCACTTGGCTCAGACTTGATGAACCACTTCCCCTCTGCAAGCCCATCTCTTCTGTGCACATGGAAGGGCTTGGGCTGAGACCTCCCTAAGGGATCCTCTTCTGTTTACACACTTGTGCTCCCTGGGGGAAAGGAAGCCTGGCGCCCTCTACTGTTCATCATTGGGACTGTCGGCTGGTGACTGCCAGACGTTTGGAAGCTGCCTCTGTCTCTACCTCCTGCTCTCAAAGGTTTTGCCTCCAGAGTGGTGCAGCCAGTGGAAAGTGTGGCGAAGTGAAGCCTGTCTGCTTGCCAGGCACCAGAGCCAGCTTTGGATAGGAACAGAGGGAGAGTAAGTTTGTTATCAGAGCCACCGAGCCCCTCAGGCTCTCTTAGGGCTGGAAGGAAGCTTGGCTCTCTTTCAATCTAGGGGTTCTAACCAAAGAACAAGCATTGAAATCCCCCAGGGGGCTTTCCTTCAGTGTAAATGGCTCTGCACCATTCCTGCGGTGTGAGTTCAGCTGGTCGGGGTGCCGAACCAGCTGGTCGGGGTGCTGAGCCAGCTGGAATGACTCCCCCGGTGATTGGAGGGTGCAGCTCTGGTCCCCCATCCTGTGTCTGGGGGACAGAGCTCTGAAGAGGAAGGCTTGCCCATACATGAAGCACCTTAGCACCAGAAGCAGGACTGCAGTCCAGGTCTTTGCCTCTATTTGCTCTATTTCCACTACGTCTTTTCCCCACAGCACCATCCCACTCTCTGCCACTTTTGCTTTCTTCCCCCCCCCTGCGGCCCCTTGGCAGCCCCCTCCAGCCCACCCCCAGATATTCACTGCTCTCTTGCTGCCCCCCTCCACCATGATACACCCCCATGTCTACTCCACCCCTGTGGTCCCAGACCCTCTCCCTTGTCTCTGCTCAAGCTGGACTGACGCTCACCTCCCGGCTCTAAGACAGAAATTTTTCTCTTCACCTAAAGGCTAATGAAGCTACTAAGGACAGCTTCCTACAGTACAACTGCTAGCTACTGCATTTTAAAAAATTATTTATTTTTTACACAGACTCAGAGGCCGCACAAAATGTGGGACCTTAGTTTCCTGACCAGGATCCAAACCTGGGTCCTCTGCCTTAGAAGGCAGATTCTTTACCACTGGACCACCAGGGAAGGCCCTGATTTCTGCACTTAAACAGAGATAGCGGACTTCCCCAGTGGTCCAGTGGTGAAGAATCTGCTTGCCAATGCAGGGGACACAGGTTCCATCCTTGGACTGGGAAGATGCTATATGCCGAGGAGCAACTAAGCCTGTGCACCGACAACTATCGAGCCCACGCTCTAGAACCCTCGAGCCGCAACTGCTGAGTCCGAGTGCTTCAACTCTTGAGGCCTGTGCACCCTAGAGCCCATGCTATGCAAGAGAAACCAGCACAACAAGAGGCCTATGCACTGAACTGAAGAGTAGTCCTCAGTGCAGTTCAGTTCAGTCGCTCAGTCGTGTCTGACTCTTTGCAACTCCACAGACTGCAGCACACCGGGCTTCCCTGTCCATCACCAACTCCCAGAGCTTACTCAAACTCATGTCCATCGAGTCAGTGATGCCATCCAGCCATCTCATCCTCTGTCGTCCCCTTCTCTTCCCGCCTTCAATCTTTCCCAGCATCAGGGTCTTTTCTAATGAGTCAGTTCTTCGCATCAGGTGGCCAAAGTATTGGAGTTTCAGCTTCAGCATCAGTCCGTCCAATGAGCATTCAGGACTGATTTCCTTTAAGACTGACTGGTTTGATCTTGCAGTCCCAGGGACTCTCAAGACTCTTCTCCAATACCACAGTTCAAAAGCATCAATTCTTCGGCGCTCAGCTTTCTTTATAGTCCAACTCTCACATCCATACATGACTACTAGAAAAACCATAGCTTTGACTAGATGGACCTTTGTTGGCTAAGTAATGTCTCTGCTTTTTAATATGCTGTCTAGGTTGGTCATAACTTTTCTTCCAAGGAGCAAGCATCTTTTAATTTCATGGCTGCAGTCACCATCTGTAGTGATTTGGGGGGCCCCCAAAATAAAGTCTCTCTCTTTCTATTGTTTCCCCATCTATTTGTCATGAAACAATAGGACCAGATGCCATGATCTTAGTTTTCTGAATGCTGAGTTTTAAGCCAACTTTTTCACTGTCCTCTTTCACTTTCATTAAGAGTAGCCCTGGCTTGCCGCAACTAGAGAAAGCCCATTTGCAGCAAGGAAGACCCAGTGCAGCCAAGAGAGGGAGAGATCGAGTGCTTTGAGTCGAGCATATTGCAAATCAGGCTGTAGCCAGCCCATGAGAGGACATTTAATGTGTATGGCATTCTCCTGTGCCTCCAGCTCCAGTTAGAAAACCTGGGTGCTCCTGTAACACTTGGACTGCTTCTCTGAGCTGAAGGTCATGGCTGTGGCTATGCTGTCCTTTTAATGAGCTAAGCCTTGGGGGTGACCTGGGTCCTATGAATAACCAAGGACCGTGAATCTAATTTGCTGCTGAGAGCTAGCAAAGGGATATCTGAGTGCAGCCTTCCTTCCCACTAGGAAGGAATACATATCAGGACATTTGGTATGTATCATGTTTTATTTACTTTTTAATTAAAAAAATTTGTTTTTGGCTGTGGCTCACAAATGCAGGATCTTAGTTCCCTGATCAGGGATTGAATGCCAGGCTATGGCATTGAAAAGGCTGAGTCCTAACCACTGGACCACCAGAGAATCCCCGATCGTGTTTTAATTGTCATTTTTTGGGTTAGGAAACATGGAAGATCAATATTTATTTATATTCTTTCATTCAACAGATACTTACTGAATAATTTAAGTATTCCAGGATTAGACAACAGGCTGATAATTCAGAAATAAATATATTCTTAAAAAGCACACAGTCAGTACAGGAGAGTAATAAATACATCACAAAACAACCTGGGAAGTGTTATAATGGATGGGAAAGTGCCTGGAGGAGGACATGAGTGATAATTCTGCATGAGAAGTTGAGGAAGGCTTCACAGAGCTGGTGGCTTCTGTGGAGCCTAGAGGAATCTGTGGGAGATTGAAAAGCAGGAGACAATGTTGGCACAGAGGTAGCAGGGGGTTGTGAGATGCAATCTAGGAAGAGGGGAGAGGAAGAAGAAATGTTCACAGATTCCAGAAGACCACAGTGTGTATGAGTAGAGAGGTTTTTCTGGCCAAGAGAATGGAAGTGAGGCAAGGAAGGCTTCACGGTGAGTGGCCTTGAGCGCCCGTTGAGCATTAATCGAGTCAGATCTCTGACCTGAGGGAGATGTAGAACTCTGAAGACTTTTCAACAGGGATACAGCAGAATCAGATCCGTGTTCTGAGGACTTCCGTGGTGGTCCAGTGGCTAAGACTCCACACTTCCAATGCAGGGGGCCCAGGGTCTGGTCCTGAGTCAGGGAACAAGATCCCACATGCTGCAGTAAAGATTGAAGAGCTCACGTGTTTCAACTAAGACCCAGCACAGCCATGTAAATAAACAAACATTAAAAAACAAACTTGTGTTCCGGAAGTAGAACTCTGGGGACAGCCTGGTTCATACACAGAATTCTCCAGTCCTCATTTCTGTTTGGGTTTGGGATGACCTGAAAGGAAGCTGAGCGGGGGCCGTCCTTGTTTCTAATCCAGACTTGCAGAGAGCATGCCCAGGAGACTGGGTGGGTTGACGGCACTGGCCTTGTCCCCGTTTTCTGATACCCTGTCTCAGGACATGATGCTCTGGCACCCCAAGTTCAGAGGACAGAGTCTGTAGACCTAGGACATGTGCCTCACACCTGTGCAGACTTTTACATCACCCAAGGTATTATTTTTAAAATTTTTATTTATTTACTTACTTTTGGCTGTGCTGGGTCTTTGTTGCTCTGGGCTTTTCTCTAGTTGTGGCGAGCAGGGCTGCTCTCTAGCTGCAGTGCACAGGCTTCTCTTTGCAGTGGCTTTTCTTGCTGCGGAGCACGGGCTTTAGGGTACGCGGGCTTCGGTAGCTGTGGCACATGGGCTCAGCAGTTGCAGCTCCCGGGCTCTAGAGCGCAGGCTCAATACTTGTGCAACATGGGTTTAGTTGCTCTGAGGCATGTGGGATCTTCCTGGAACGGGGATCGAACCCGTGTCTCCTGCATTGGCAGGCATATTCTTTACCACTGAGCCACTAAGGGAAACCCTTACATCTTACAGATATTCTTAAATACATTAGATGATGTATGGTGTGAATTCCTTTCCTTACTTTACAAATTGAGAAGCTGAGTCTTAAATCAGGGAAATGACTATTCACACAGCAAGAAGTAGGAAAATGGGGACTCAGCTGTGCGTTGTATCTCATCAAGCTCCAGGATTTCTTCCACTGCTCTATGACTTCTTCCCCAAGTCACCCTTCTCCCCCATGTCTCCCTCCAGAGCATCTGAAGAAAGTTAGTGAGAAAGCTGACAGACACAAGAGCTGGAGGATATTAAAGCTCTTTGATAACTTCTCAAGCTCCTTTAGACCATTGCTTATTTAAGACTCACCTAAAAATAGGCCTCATACATCTCGAAGCTCAGTGACAGCTCTGGGTTTGTTGGACTGCGCATTCTGAGTCTCATTCTCCCCCTTGCAGCTGGAGAGGACTTCACCTCTGTGGTCTCAGAAATCATGATGTACATCCTCCTGGTCTTCCTCACTCTGTGGCTGCTCATTGAGATGATATATTGCTACAGGAAGGTCTCGAAGGCTGAAGAGGCAGCCCAGGAAAATGCGTAAGTCCAAAGATGCCAAAATAGGGATAGCCTGCACCTTCAGAGTGCTTGCTCTCACGGCTGAGGTGGTGAGCGATTTACATAGTCCTCCACTTTCCCTCACAACAACCTTTAAGGTAGGCAGCAGGCATATACCCATTTTACAGATGTGAAAGTTGAGCCCGAGACCATTTGCCCCAGACCATTATAAGAAGCAAAGCAAAGTTTGACTTCATGCCTTTCATTCTTAGCCACCAGGTAAAGCCCATCAGTTGCCACCACAATCCCATAAAACTGCATTTTATGACCATTTTTTAGATGCTGAAGCAGCTCACAGAGCCTAAGTGGTTCGCTGAGGCTGCACCTCAGCATGAGTTGGAGAGGAGAGGCTGGAATTTGAACCGAAGCCTGTCTAATGTCCGTGCTCTTACCATCACATTCAGCTGTTTGCTGTAAACCGCAGAGCTCATCAGGCTACCTGGGCACTGCCCTTTATTAGCTAAGGAGCTCCAAAGATGTTCTTCCCCCTGGAGCTTGGCAGTGACTGAATATCCAGAGAAGGGCTCTACCGCTTCAGTGTTCAGAAGGTGTCCTGGCCATTTTCACCAAGGCTCCAGTATGTGGAACAAATGACGGGATCTGAGGGGCCACGTTGGCCTGTTATTTGGAGAGAGGAAAGAGAGAAAATAACCCTCACAGATGTACATAGCTGAGGTGATAATCAAAATCTAGGCTACTGTCACCTGGAAATGCTTGATAAGATAAAGTACCTTTTTTCATGGTATCTGTCATCTCAGGAAAGTAAAAAATTACAGTTGACCAAGATATAAAGATGGAAAGAAATGATATGCTGGGGGGGCTGTCATTCCTGGTGACCTAGGCGATCAGATTTTAGTGCTTGAGCATAGTAAGTGGCCACACCTGGACAGGAAGTCCCACACTTGGACAGGAAGTGGCCACCCTTGGACATGAGGTGCCCACAGTTGGGCTGGCATAAGAAACAGAGTTGGAACTGAGGTCACCAGAAGAGCTAGGATCCTCAGAGGGTTACGACTCGTGCAAAGTATTGATCACAAAATAATCAGTGCACCAGCCCAGGAAAAGCCAAGGAAACATATCTACTTGGCCTGACTCCAAGTACAATCATAAAAGATTCTTGAGAATTGATAACCACGATCCTGCTCTCACAGTGTTTGGGATTTAAATTTATACTGCCCACATGATCCAGGAGGCTCTAAGCTGAGAAAGTCAATAAAAAAATTAGTCCCCAGACAGTGATAACTGTGTAAAAACAAATGAAAAACTATCCTGAAGGGACCCACTTTCAGTTGAGGCTTAATAGTGCTCTTCCGATAAAGCACTGCTGAATCTGATTCTACAATCTGATCCAAAACTATAAGACACAGCAGGAAACAATTCAGCTCGAGCAAGAGAAATAACAAATGGCAGGATTAAATCCCAGGAACTTCAGACATAAGAAGGATCTGGTAAAATACAGAAAATAAGTTTGTTTGAAAGAATTAAAACAATAAGAGGAAGAAGCAAAGCGTTAAGATTAGAATCAGTTGCTAAGAAAAAGGAACAAGCAGTTCTCTCCTAGATTAATCTGCAAATGCAGTAAAATTCCAATCACAATACCCACTGGATTGTTCAAGGACCTCGATAAGCTGATCTTAAAAGTCATACAGAGGCCCAAAGGCTAAAACTAGTTTTAAGCCAGAGGATGGCCAGGTAGTAAATATTTTAGGCTTTGCAGGCTACAGAGGGTCTCTTTACCTACTGTTCTTTCATTTTGTTTGTGTGCAACCCTTTAAACAAGTAACAACCATTATTAGCTCATGGACTATAGTTTGCCTATTTCAAAGAGAAAGTTTTGGGGAAGGATAGGACTTTTCCTATTATATACAAAGGTTAGTTATAGAGCTGGACTGACAGACATATGACAGGGACAAACAGAAAAGGCAGAGAGCCCCCAAAAGGTTAATGCCTATATAATAATAATAATAAAACCCCATTGGAACTTCCTTGGTGGTCCAGTGGCTAAGACTCCAGGCTCCCAATGCAGGGGGCCTGGGTTCTATCCTTAGTCAGGGGACTAGATCCTACATGCCACAAATAAGACCTGGTGCAGCCAAATAAATAAATATTTTTTAAAAAACTGAAGAATGAACTGTCCAGTAAATGGTATAAGGACAATTCTTTATCCATATAGAAAATAAAACAGCTAAACAAAAATAAGTTGTGAGAGGATTTCAAGACAAGATAAAATGTAAAACTATAAAATTCTATTAGGGAATACGAGTGCATGCATGCTATGTTGCTTCAGTCATGTCTGGCTCTTTGCGACCCCATGGACTATAGCCTGCCAGGCTCCTCTGTCTGGGATTTTCCAGGCAAGTGCAGTGGTTTGCCAAGCCCTCCTCCAGGGGTCTTCCCCACCCAAGGATCAAACTTACATCTCTTATGCCTCCTGCATTGGCAGGTGGGTTCTTTACCACTAGTGCCCCCTGGGAAGCCCATAGGGGATGTAAGAAAATATCTTTATTACCTTAGAAGATAGAACTTCTTAAAATGCAAAAGACACAAATCAGAGAGGGGAGAAATGATAATTCTTATTACACTGTAAGTAAAGACAATCAACAGACTGGGAGAAGATATTTTTAGGACATGAAACCATTAAGAAAAAAGATAAATGTCTCAGAAGAAAACCTGGGAAAGCAAATGAACAGTCATATCACAGAAGTACACACCCACATTGTTTATAAGCTTATCAAAAAGATGCTCAACATCACCAATAGTCAGGAAAATGAAAATCTCTATAAAATATAGTTTCCCATCCATCAGTTTGGCTGGTTTAATCTAACAGTACTAAGTCTTGAGAACAATGTGGATAAATGAGAAGACTCGTGCATGGCTTATGGAAGGAAAAAAACAAAACTCTTGATTCTAGTCTGCTGAAGGGGCCATTCTTCTTTTCTCTTGGGTAACACGGCCAGAAGGAGATGCAGAGACCTCCTGTTCTAGAGGCATTCTTGTTCCTAGGCCCTCGCTCCTTCCCTTTTCCTGTGTTTCCACCTCTGAATACAAAATGCACTGATTTTCTTCCCTGTCTCTCCTCCAATAGGTCTGACTACCTGGCCATCCCATCGGAGAACAAAGAGAACTCTGCAGTCCCAGTGGAGGAATAGAAGGGGTCAACTTGAGGTGATGTACAGGGAAAGGAGGGGCAGGTAGATAAGGAGGCAGGTGTACAAGTGACCTTGTTATGCACAAACCAAGGTGACTTGAGATTTGGTCCTTTAGATTTCTACTCTACATAGAGTCCCCATCCTTAGGGTCCATCTTAAAGTTGATGCCCAAGTCATAAAGCTCTGTGCGAGATTCAAGTCCTTCAAAAGGTGAATTGCTTTGGCCTCTGTGTTGGGGGCAACTTGAATTCCTTACACACAGTGACAGAAAGTAATTCCCCTTCTCCCTCCTATGTAAGGATCATGGATTAGGTCAAGGCCTTTGGCTGGGATAGACTGGGCTGGCAATTCTCAGTGAGCTGTTTTATCACTGGTAGGTGGCCTGAACACTGAAGGGCTGGCTGTCCCAGGTCCAGTGATGTCAACCGCATCAGGAGGGTGCCCCAGGGACCACATCACTTCCCTTCGTGCATCCATCCTCTCAGTTCATTCTTCATACATCCACTCACCTCTGAACTTTCACCTCTGCCTTGTTAACTCCATCAGACCTCTACACACCTTAAGACTTTGCCAGAACTGAGGAGCCAACATTTCTACATGACTCAATCTCAGCCTGCCCTCACTTTCAAGCAAGTGGCTATCATGCCAACTGGACCCCTCCCCTGTGCTCCATTCAACTTAGAACACATGCTGGAGGTGGACACGTGCATCGGCTCCCTCTGGCTAGAGCCGGCTTTCTCTCCCATTGCTGCAAGTGAATGGATGTCTTCATGGAAGGAAGCGGGAGTGATGGATTTGGGTTAAAGCAAGAGTGTCATGAAGTGAGATTTCTTGAAGGAGACTTGGGAAGTCATACAGTGTGTTCATGACCCTCCTGGGGGATAATGTGCGTGTATCTTCCCAGGTGAGCACACCAACTGAGATGCATTGGGTGGTAGTGGGCACTGGGAGTGAAATCTCAAAGTTCTCAAAATTTCTGTGGATCAGTATTATCACGCATTTTATAGGAGGCACCCAAGACTCAGACAAGACTCAACTCTAAGAGACCTTAAAGGATAAACTGAAGCAAATATAAGCCCAAGGCACTGCCCACTTTACGCTTTCCGAGATGGGAATATTTTATGAAAAGACTTTGAAATTGAATTTGGCCATGGCCCTGTCTCTTTCATAAGCACAGAACTGGGTGGATTACCTGGCTGAGGTGAAGTCTGATTCAGGTAACCAGAAACTGGCCAGAAAGGCAGACAGAAGGACGTGAAGTGGACTTGAAGAATTCCTTTAGTGAAAAGATTTGTGAATCTCAGACATCTTCCAGAAGGACAGTGGATCTGGGAATGGTATTGAACCAAGAAATGTGTTTTTAGTTTGAGATGTATGATGGCAAATGAGTGAGGTGATAGGAGGGGGGCTAACCTGGGAATTCATAATGTCCAGGGTTGGTTTTTTTTTTTTTTCCCCCCTAGGTGTTAGGAGAGCAGATGAACATTGCAGAAATCTTAGTCAATATCTCATGTTTCACTTTGAATGACTGGTTATGTGTAATGTCCTTCAGCACTCTGTGATGGGAGGGGGAAGGATGCTTTGGGGTGGGTGTTGAGAAGATGAAATGACTTGGATCTGATGAACAAGATATCCCCCAGATCAGAGGGAACTTCTGGGGGGAAGATCCTGCTCCCTTGGCCTTGGGTCTCACCTGAGAAACTCAGTTCATCTCTGCCATCCCAGGGAAGAGTGCCTGAAATAAGTCTTTGTTCACATATTGAAGAAAACACGTTCCATAAATTCAAGGCCTTTCTCATTGGTAATTTCCCACACAATCCCTCTGAAATAGGGGACAGAATATAGATTTTCCTTACTCTATAGTGAGGAAAATAGGCCTGGATTACTGTGAGGTTTTCTAGTCATGTGGCTGGTGCACAGAAGCTCCTTTTGACCATGCATCTAACCTGTGACCTAGAGTGCACGTTTGCCTTTTTTTTTCCTTTTCAAAAGCCCAACTCAGCTATTCCCAGAGTGAATTTTAATGAAGTTAAATGGTACCTCTTTTTTTCTTATTTATCCTTGCAAGTAATCTCCTAATTTCTCAACTCTTCTCATCTTTAATACTTTATTAGGTTATATGATTTACCAAGCATTTTAATTTCAGTTATTTCTCCTCCATAACTAGCTCTGTGAGGTAGATACTGCACGTACATTAACAAATGAAGGAATGGGCTGCCTGAGGCTGACAAGCTTTACCAAACCATAAGTTCATACAGGTGGTAATGAACTAGAACCTGGAGAATGAACCTGGAGAACTAGAATCCAGGTCTTCTGAGCTCCCTGCCCAACCCTCTTTCCACGGAGACCACAGCTGCGTCCTTTCCTCTCATCTCTCTACTTCCACCTAATCTTTGCCTCTCCTGCACATCCTAAGATATTAAACATTTCTCATCCCTAGTCCCACTCAAGCACTCCTCTACCACTTGGCTTCTTGAGCCATGCTAGAAACGTGTTTTCACAGGCTATCTCATTTTGCTTTTCCCCTTTTTGTTGGTTTGTACCCCATTATTTCTTCTGAGTTGCAATTAAACTCCTTCCTGGGAGACTTGATCATGACTATATATCCACAAGATACTGTGATCACCAGCCTACTTCAAATCCTCACCCACTTCCTGTTTTACCACATATCCCTACAAAGGACTCAGATAAATGTGCACTGCTCTGGAAGTTTTACCTGGCATGCTATTCTTATTAAAGGGCTTAGAAATGTTCTCAAGGGCTATCATCACTCTAGGAACCCCATCTGTTGTATTGGTGCTGGATATTTCCCATGACTAATCCTTAATACAGTTCACTCATGGCCAGTTAGGCTTGGTGTGGTTTTCCCTTTACTTAACAGCCAGTGAACTTCACCGCTCAACTCAGTTGGCCCTGTAAGCACCTTGCCCTACCGACTCTTACCAACAGCTCAGCCTTGCCTCTCAGCCCCAGCTCCTGTGTGGAAAGAACCTTGAAGGTCTGTTCCCATATCAGCCTTTATTTTCAGTCCATTTAAAAGCATTATCCTTCAGTGTCACCATGTCTCCAAACACCCAGCTTTCTGATTCTCTGAGTTTCTGGTTTCTCCTTAGAGGCCAAACTAGAAATGTTAGTTGGAATTTTTCAAAGCAGGAATAGGCTGGAAATATGTTATCAAGCTAAGAATGGTTAACAGAAGAGATAGCTCCTTTTCTTCCCCCCAAATTACTACATCAAAAAGGAAAATACACCCATCTCAGAATGTGACAAAAATCAGAGAGGAAAGATCATATATCTTGGCAGAAAGAAGCAAGGAGCTAGGTACGTTTCAGAATATATCTTGGTTCCCCTTCCTTTGGGGACCTTGGGCTTCCCTGGTAGCTCAGATGAAGAATCTGCCCAGGGTAGCTCAGATGGTGAAGAAGCTGCCTGCGATGCAGGAGACCACAGTTCAATCCCTGGGTTGGGAAGATCCCCTGGAGAACAGAATGGGAACCCACTCCAGTATTCTTGCCTAGAGAATTCCATTGACAGACCATGGGGTCGCAGAGTCAGACATGACTGAGCGACTAACACATCCCTTCCCAAGTTAAGTGGAAAGGAAAAAATAAAAAAGCACCGCCTTCGCCCCTCCTTTTGTAAATGAAAAACCCCTAACCCTGTGAATCCTCCTAGTTACTGCAAACGTATCCAGATGGTATAGTATCTGGGGCATCATTATGCCCATCGTCCATTCATTCTGCATTTCAGCACCCACTCTGCATCGAGTACCAAGAGAGCCCCTGAGTGTGCCCTGTGCTCTTAGTTTTTTTTTTAAATCATCACTCAGGCCTTTCCCAATGTCTAAAACTCCACCGTGGTAGATGATTCATGTCTAGCTGCCCCTCCTTTTCCTTGAGTCTGCGGTAGGACCCAGTAGATGAGCACTTGAAGCAAGTCTGAATTGTAGAGCAGACTTAACCCCTATCATAGCCCAGCTAAGCCTCAAAGCTGGTCCTCTTCTTTTCTTCCCTGTTTGCAAAAGATGCGGCTGACGGGCAGTGTGTGTGACAGGGAGGGAGGCGCTGAAGGATGAGTGCTTGTAGGTTTGTGGAGCAGCATCAAACACCATCAGCAAACTAGTGCAGCCGTGGACCTGATGGAACTTGTTACCACGTTATCAGCTTTGCGTGGCTTTTTCTTCATTTTCCATAGCCAATCTTTCCCCGAACTCTAGAAATGTTCTTCCTGACCACTCAAGATTTCAACAACCTAATGCCTGTTGGTGGTGTTTTTCAGTAAACTCCTTGTTCATGTCAATA
The DNA here is from genome assembly GCF_014754425.2 of Oryx dammah. NCBI lineage: Eukaryota > Metazoa > Chordata > Mammalia > Artiodactyla > Bovidae > Oryx > Oryx dammah. The sequence goes on along the minus strand of NW_024070201.1, from coordinate 33,494,898 downwards.
AAGTGTCTCTAAACATGGCTTGCTTTGGTTTTGCTTCACTGTGTCTGCTACACACATTCCAGCTTCTACCTGCTCTCCCAGCCTGCATCAATTCTTGAACTCAAAATCACTGGATACAAGCCCAGAGAATGCAAACTACATTTAATAGTCTAGAATCAAACGCATCATCTCCCCATTTCCCTTCCTTCCTTATCTGCCCAAATACACAGGAATCCAAGAGTCTGTTCTCACCTGAATGATATCACACAAGTTTCCTGCCAGGTGGTGGAGGGGTTCCCAGAAAGGAAGACCTAGTAAACGAGGGCCCCCCTTACCAGGTTATCTAACATAAAGAAAGAAAGTAAAGCTGTCCGCCAATGTCTATCTTCCTAGAAGGGCCAAGGCCCCCAAAAGGAGAAGTTACACAAGAAATTAGCATTGGTATTCAGTCTATCATATGCTTCTGTAATAACAATAGTACTGATTAATAATGAAATCAATATAAAATTATCTTAGTATAGTACTAGCCACTATACCAAGAAGCACACATACATATACACCAATGTATCTTATATTCTCTCAAAATAAACTTAGGCTTGGAATAACGGTTGGGGCCCAAGAACAAGCCTGATAAATAGTGATGCTTCAATCTGGACTCAGAGCTGATTCCCAGACTTCTTCTCCATTCCACTTCATGAGGCTGCCGCCCTCCTCTTGGAAGGAGGTCTTAGATGCTGAGTGGCTGGCAGTGCACCTGTGTCTGAGTGAAGTGGTCCCCAACCTTTTTGGCACCAGGGATCAGTTTCATTGAAGATGATTTTTCCATGGACCGGGTGGGGATGGTTTCAGGATGACTCAAGTGCATTACATTTATTGTGCATTTTATATCTACTATTTTTACATCAGCTCCACCTCAGATCATCAAGCGTTAGATCCCAGAGGCTGGGAGCCCCTGTCTGAGCTTATCTGCAAACAGATGCCGTCCAGGGTTTTGGTGACACCTGGGACAACAAGCACCGATGAATCAAGCAATGAACACACACACCATTAACGATTCGTAGTTCAGTATTTTTTTCTTTTAATTCATACTGTACTTCCATGGCTCTAGCTACTTTACATTAAGATTGGACCGGGAAGCCTTGAATGTTTCTAGGTACTAGCAGTAAGTTTTCAGACCTTGCGCACAGCGCCAGGCAAAGTAAGTTACAGATCCAAATGCAGATGGCCAGAGAATTCGACTGCAATCAACCTGCATTCCTTCCCTTGTATGGCCCAGTGCAGGTGTTGGGGGCTGCTCCCTCTGCCTCACCCCACTCCACCCCAGGTCAGGATTATCCAGGGGCCGCGGTGGCCTCTGACCCATCCCTCCCCACCTTGGAGTCCAGGTTGAGTCAGGGGGAAAGCACCATGGGTTTGGGAAGATGATCTCATCCATGCAGAGAGTGGTCTGGCCCTAGAGTGCAGGACAGAGAAATGTGGAGCCACACACTGTTGGCAATGACGGCTGCTTTTATTCAGCAATCTCGGCTTGCGGCACCGCAGCCTAGGGCCTACTCCCCAGGCGGAGTCAGCTGTTCCCGCCTGGAGCAGATGCCCCCGTTTTGCTTCTGCAGTGTCTCCTCATGTTGCGAGAAGTAGGCAGGGCCGAGGGGCAGAAGTGACAACGTCCTTTACGCCTTCACACGTCGGGTACATCGTCCGGCACCAAACTCCGTGCAGGCAAGGTGCTTCTCGCCAGCAGCCAAGGCTCCAATCTGGGCTCCCAGGCCTGCTGAGGGCCTCGAGTCACAACAGAAAACAATGCCCAAGACCCCTGAGCTTCACACAGAACATTGGAACCGGGAGCTGGCTGGGCCCGTCACAGCCATGGCTGGAGCAGGAGTGAGGTAACGAGGTGGGCAGAGAGGTGCGGGGGAGCTCTCTACACCATGTGCAAGTTCCTGCTCCACATCAGGAACGCAGGGGCGTGAAATGACGGCCTTTCAGAAAAATGTTCCTCCCGGACCCAAAACTGCATCTTCTGGAAGAAAACTAGAGGTGGAGGGGAGCGGGGCCAGCCCTGCTGGAAGTTGGGGGATGAGGGCAGAGGATGCAAGGGGTGGATGGGGTGATTGTCCCACTGCCTAGAGACGAAGGATGGAGGAGGAGAGGGTCAGGAAGAAAGGTTCTCAAGCTTCCTAGTGGAGTGGGCGGGTGCAGTCAGGGGATGCCCTGCCACCTGGGGGGAGAGAGGAGAGTGCTAGTTCTCCTGGGGGCCCTGGGAGGATGCGCTGGCCTTGGCCGCTCTGCAGAGCTAAAGATGAAGCATAGAGGGCACAGGAAAGATCCTGCTGAGACCACACAGTCCAGAAAGATCCTTCCCCTAATCCCGCCTCTAAGATTTCACCCTAGAGATGCTGCCTGCAAGCTTATGGACACGGTCAAGCTTGTGTCACGGACAAGGCAATGAAGAGAATCCACTTCTCCCAAAGCATTCCTCTAGGTCTCTTGGTCCTCTGCCTTCTGGTAATCCCAGGTTCTTAGTGTCAGTGTTCTAAGGCAACCCAAGGATTTTAGCCAAAGCTCCATACTTAATCCAAGCCCCAGTGAGGTTAGAGACAAAAGAGAGGTGGTCGAATCAGGAATGACTTCTCCCCACCTTTTGTTCTAGCAAAGAGAAAGAAGGATGGACAAATGAAAGGCTTCATGGCCCAGGGATGGAAGACAAGGTTAGTCCAAGATGGTGTCCTTCTTCCTACCCTCCTCCTCTTCCCAGCTTAGAAAAGTTCCAAGGAAGGAACTCTCCGAAACTAAGACTAGGCCAACAGAGGAAGAAACACCCTCTCAGGTTAACACTGAACAACACAGCAAGCTCGATCTCTCTCTCTCATCTCCCTCTCCCACCCATTCATTGGACCTCCCTAGTCCTCTTAGCCCTTAGAATAAAGTTTTACTACCCTGGATTTCCCGGGAACCCAGACACTACCCTACGACTCACCCAAACACAAGAGAAGCTCTTGTCCAGAAGGCCTGTCTTCTCTTGCCAGGGCGCCTTCCAAGTTTGAGAAAGCCCAGCCTGGCTAGGCTCTGACCCAGCCTCTGACCCAGCCTCCAAGACCATGTGAAAGCTAGAGCTGACCTTAGGAGAGTCTAGGTCAGGCCTTGAAGCTTAGAAGGCGGGTGTGTATGTGTGTGTGACTTGTCCAACAGCGGGGCCAGGACTCAGGCCCAGGTCTCCTGATCCTCTCAGACCAGTGCCGTTACTGAGAGCTCCAAGCTGCTGATCCTACTGTTCTGCAAAGTTACCCCTTTGTCCCAGGATGGGGATAGGGCAGCAGAGAGTCACAGACACGGCTGGCCTCGCCAACACCAGCCTCGTCAATTCCCCCCCAGTCAGTGGGAGTGGACTGCAAACCTTACCACTGTTCTCACCTGTCTAGAAACTGCAAAATCTTTTGCAGAAAGTGCAAACACTCACATGTCTCACTACATGATGCAGAAAGACTCCTGTATGACTGAGTTCTTATGTGGGAAAGGGAAAAAAAAAGCCCTGGCGGGGAGAAATAACATAAGAAATGGCAGTTTTAACACTCCCTTACAAGCCAGGCTGCCAGCCACGAGTTACCATGTCATTTACATGTTTTACTCCCAGACAGATCCGCAAGGGTGAGGTCCCTTCTCTTTGACAGGTTACTGAGTAAAAGGGAACAGCTTTTGTCTGGGAGTGAACAGAGGTGTTGGTTTTCTCCTGGTTTGAGAAAATACCTATAAATGATCCAAGATTCTTAGAAATGAGGCAAGCCAAGAGACGCTTCCCATGTGTACACTGTCTCCTGCCCAAACCCCCAGAAATCCAGAGGGTTCCTTGCAGAGTTCCCTGTCACTGCTTCTGCCTGAGAGGGGCCTGTGAGCTGAAGCCAAAGTAAAACAATCCCGCAGAGTCAGGCCTACCTCCACCACTTTATTGCCAGCAAATAGCCCTTTTCAAGTCACCCTGAAGGTCCCAATACACTACTTTTAATAACTGAATAATTAAATAAATAAATATGCATGGAATAAATTAGAGAATTTACCATTTGTCCTTTCAAAAGTTTCTGAGAATACTTTTGACTTCTAGCTACTCCAACAAGAAAGTTCTTAGCAGCCTGCACTCCTCCTTCTCCTTTGGCTTGGGTCCCATAAGCTCTGAAGCTCATCTGGGTCTCCCATTCAAAGTCCTGGTCAGGGCTGATCTCGACCGCCTGGCCTGTGGGCACATGTACCCTTCACAAGGATTCCATGCAACTCCATTTCCTCGTATCTCCTTTTCTAAATGAGGGCTATCAGTTCCAGATGACCCTCATGGAACCTTCTCATCCTACCTGGCTACGGCATCTGTCTGTCTTCTCTTCCTACCCTTAGGGCAATAACAAGAACCTCTTTTTCAGACAGAATGAAAAGTTAAAAACTTTTTTTAATTGCCAAAGTGGGATGCTCAGGCCAGTCCAAGGGAATATAATATAGCTCTTCTTTTTGGCTAGGTGAGTGCTCAACTCTCCCTTCCCTCTGCCTGTTCCATGAAGAGGTCTGCTAGAAAAAGAAATCTGGAAGAGCTCTTGCCAAATTGGTATAATCCTTTCCTGATAAGAATCTCTATAAGCCCTGCCTGGGGCTGGCAGGATTCCTTGGGTCATCACAGGAAGAAACAACAGTTGGTATAAAGGATGCTAAGCACGTGCAGCAGGGCCTCATGAGGTCAGAAGAATCATGGGTTCTGTAAGCCAGCCCCCAAAGGCCCTCGATGACTCACTTTCCTAACCCATGGCCTTCTTCCTATTCCTTAGTGATCTCATACCTCTCTGGGGCCAGAGGTCAGTGAAGGCTTTGCTCCTCCTGCTAGAACTTCCATTCCTAACTCAGAGAAACAGGGTCTGGAACAGCCCCCAGTGGGGCAGACTTGTTTGGCTTTTTCCTGCCCAAACCCATGCACCGGGACCAAATTCATTCCCTCCAAGGCTTAGGTCTTCTTTCATGGGCAAAGTATCTCAGATAGTCATCTCCCTTGACTAAGCTGGCTCCTCACCGAGAGGAAATGATGCTGGCAGCCAGGAAGTGCGTGGATGTTGGTGCTCACTACTCAGAGGAGCTCTGTGGTGAGACCCTCCATTCCATCCACGGCTAATACATTCATCTCCTCAAACCCTGGAGGTCCTAGAACACCCTGATTCACCCTAGAAATCAAATGACAGCTCAAAGGGAAGGGGTTAGAGCCACAGACCTGACTTGCTTACAATCACTAAAAGAGAAGTTTAACAAGATCAAAAACATTCCACCCTGACTAATAAACAATGTGCTCTTAGGGCACAGAGGAAAAATAGGGCTTTAGGCACTAAAAAGTGACACTTCACCCAGATCCAGCCTGGGAAAAGACCAGAGAGAAGGGGGTGGGGTGGGAAAGGAAGAGACCCCCACCCTTACTGGGTCCACACCCCACGCAGGTTAGAGGAAGGTGCAGGGGTAATGGGGGAGGGTGCCCTTCATCAGAACACCAGCCCTTGGGAGCCTGCAGCCACGAAGCCCAAACCCTTCAGAGACGCCTGCCCAGCCAGCCTGCGGGACCCCTTCACCGGACTCGTGGTGTGCGGTCCACGCACACGGGGCGGCCTTGTACAGTGGAGCTTAGATTGGGCTCCTGCCCTGGACGCTTCCTCTTTCCCAAGAGAACATCTTGGGGGAAGCATAGGGTAGGGAAGAAAAGATTCTCTTCTGTTTTGGAAACAAACCAAAAGGGGATTCGGGAATGAAGCACCTTAAGCAATGCCCGCCTTGAGACCTCTTCTCGCGACCCCAGGGTCTTCACAGGCATAACTTTGGCTCGACATCTCCCTTCTCAGAGCCGAGAGTGGTCAGCAAGGAACAGGGTGGGGACGACAGGATGGGGAGCAGAAGGTTCGGGGGAGGTCGGTGCTGAGAGGCGGTCCCTGCCCTCCTCGGTGCTCTGCCGGCCAGTGCAGGGGTGGCCCTGCTCCTTCTCCCTGGTACATAGGCATTAGCTCTTTTTAAAATCTGTATATAATATATATATTTATATCTGTATATATATATATTTATATATATATTTATATGGTCTCTGTACATGTATTGCACAGGCCTCCTGCAGACTCCCCAGCTCCTGCCTTGTCAGTGGTACCGGTTCCTCTGCTCTTCGCTTTCTGACGTGTAGTCCCGGGACCTGATGCCATTCTGAAGATTGATGAGTGAGTCCTTCATCTGTAAGACAAGGAAGCGCACCCCAGCCCAGGTTTGTGCCCTCAAATGGGCTTCTCCAGCCAGCAGCACCCACCGTGCCTGAGTATGGGAGGTCCCCTGCCACGCCAGGGAGCTGAAGGGGGCAGGCTCCTAAAACAGGGTGGTTCTCCAGGGACACAGTCTCAGGGCAAAGGAGGACAGCTGATCTATTAAATAGCACTGGGCACCCCCAGGGTAAGGGTCGCTGTGTCACTGAGTTTCATCCCCCAACCTGTTTTTGCTCTAAATTAAGAATTCTCTCAAAGTTTCCACTGCTATCGGGACCTGCATACAAGGCCACTGGCTCGGCTGGCTTGGTCTTCTCCTCACTCATCTTGGCTTTCCGCTGATCCCGAGTCTACTGCCCTCCTACCCTGGAACAGTTGCCACACTGTTCCTCCTCCCCAGCTCAAACACTTCTCTCTTACCCATCAATCTTATGCATCTACTATTTTTTTTTATAAAGTTTTTTTTTTTTTTTTTTTAATGGACCACTTTTAAAGTCCTTATTGAATTTGTTACAATATTGCTTCTGGGGACTTCCCTGGTTGTCCAGTGGCTAAGATTCCGCACTCCCCAGGCAGGGAGCCCAGGTTCGATCCCTGGTCAGGGAACTTGATCCCGCATGCCCCAACTAAGACCCAGCACAGCCAAATAATTAAATAAAAGTAAATATAAATATATATATATATTGCTTCTGTTTTGTTTCTTGGTTTCTGTGCCATGAGGCATGCAGGATCTTACCTCCCTGACCAGGGATCGAACCCTGTACCCCCTGCGCTGAAAGGAAAAATCTTAACCACTGGACCACCAGTGAGGTCCTTCACCCATCTACTGTGAAGGCCCAGAACACACACAAACCCTCTGCGGCTCACAGCCATCTCTCTCTGTCCTGGCCTTTCGTGCCCTGCTCCCTAGGGTTCTGCACTGCAGTCATCTTTAATGCCTTTGTTTCAGGCATGTTGAGATTGAACTGTCCTATCCTTCCTTTATTCACCATGAGTGCCACACAGGGAGCTGGGAAGGCTCCTGGCTGTACCCATATCACTGAATTAATGGAATCCTAACTGAATTTCTTAACCTCCTGTAAGAAACACACGCATCCCACATCACAGGATGGAGTCTACATGGGGCAATTCCAGCGAGAGAACCCTAAAATGAGGTCTACCACAACACAACATGTTTCAACCCTGGATCTGGATAAGCTGCTTTGTTACAGCCCAGGACAGAGAACATTTCATGGGTAAATAGTTAAGGATTTTGAGAACCTCTGATTTCTCTGCTTAATCCACCACTTTCTTCTCTTTAGTTCTGCTGGATCCTCTGCTCAGTAGGGATGAGGGGCTCCTTAATGTTCTTTTAAAGGGAATGGAATGATGGGAATCCCCAGGTGGTCCAGTGGTTAGGATTTGGTTCTTTTACTGCCAGGACCCAAGTTCAATCCCTGGCTGGGGAACTAAGATCCTGCAAGCCACAAAGAGTGGCTAAAAAAAAGGGGAAAAAAAGAGAGGAACAGAACAAACCACTGATTTTTTTTTAAAGATTTTTTTGATGTGGGCCATTTTTAAAGTCTTTATTGAGTTGCTTCTGTTCTATGTTTTGGATTTTTGGTCGCAAGGCATGTGTGATCTTTGTTCCTTGATCAGGAATGGAACCCATAGCCTCTGCATTTGAAGGTGAAGTCTTAACCACTGAACCGTCAGAGAAGTTCCAAAAACACCAATCTTAATGCTTGTAGAGTCAAGTCTGCACACATACTAAGTCGCTCGTGTCCGACTCTGCGAGCCCGTGGATGGTAGCCCTCCAGTCTCCTCTGTCCACAGGATTCTCCAGGCAAGAATACTGGAGTGGGTTGCCATTTCCTCCTCCAGGGAATCTTCCTGACCCAGGGATTGAACCTGCATCTCTTAAGTCTCCTTCACTGGAAGGCAGGTTCTTTACCATTAGCACCACCAGGGAAGCCCATAGAGTCGAGTCTACCAGGCTACAGATCTGATGGCCCCAAGCTCCTCCTGAAGGAGTCCTGCCTGAACAGGATTCCATGGCTGGAAGAGGATCAGGTCATCCAGTAACTGCCCCTGCCCCTTTAATCCCTAAGTCCCTCACCCCACGCATCATCTCGTCACCCTGGGAGCACTTTCAGAGATGGAATCACAGTCCTTCGAAGCAGCCCGTTCCGTTTCTGGACTGCTCTAACCATAAGGAGTCTGCTTCTAGTTGATGACTCAAAAATTTGATGCCCTGTAACTTCTGGCCCTCGTTCAGTCCCCTGGAGGTTCACAAGCAGTCTAACTCTTCTAGCTGTTAGAGCCCAACCTCTGAGACTGTCCTCTTCTGCTCACCCACCCAGTCTTCCCTATTCCTAAGCACATCTTTAATTCTATCAGTCTTCTTGATGCACCAGAGTTCCAGACTCCTTGCTATGCTGTCTACCCTCTTTTGATTAAAAAAAAAAAAAAAAGCCCTCCTTAAATGTGGCTCCAGTGCTCTAACACGTGATACTTTAAACCCACTGGGGCTTCCCAGGTGACACAGTGGTGAAGAATCTGCCTGCCAATGCAGAAGACTCGGGTTCAGTCCCTGGATTGGGAAGATCCTCTGGAGAATGAAGTGGCATGGGTTCTTGTGGAACCCAGTATACTTGCCTGGAAGAGTCCATGGACAGAGGAGCCTGGTGGGCTACAGTCCATGGGATCACAAAGAGTCAGACACAACTGAGCACAGGCTAAACCCATTAAACTGGATCCTGGTAGTTGAATTAAAATTCTCTCTCCTTAATTGAGAACTAAGAGACCAAACCATGAAGGAGAAAGAAAATTTAATATTAATGACTGCCTATGTGCCATCAGAGCAAATGTGACAGCAATTTCACGAAGCAACGATTACAATTTCCATCTTATAGATGAAGAAATGGAAGGTTACCGATACAAAATCCTTTACTTAAGGTCAAAACACTAGTTAGTGGCAAGGGGAGGATCCCATCTCTGTCTGATGAAATGGAATTAATGATTTCGCCCCAGGAGGACTTTCTTAAAGAGATGCATTCAGTTTTCAGATAGCAGGAAGAAGCAGGAAGAAGATGTTACAGAAAGAGGACACAGTACAACCTTCTTTTCAGACTCGCAGCACAGCCTCTGAGGAGAAGCCATGTCCTGAATTGCTGGGTGTTGTGTCTGTGTTTTGAGGGCAAGAGGTGGTGGAGGACGGATGAAACACATCAAAAGGAACTAGAAAGACATGCCCTCTGGGAAGATAAATCTCAGTAAAAAGGGAGCTCTCTCTTTAAACACCTGTCAGATGTCTGTGGCTTACCAAGAAAAAAAAAAAAGCTCTCCTTCCATCTAATCTATAGTTTTTTCCTCTTGCAAATCCACTGTGTTATTTCACTGATGTAACTTTGGGGAACCCGGGTGTTTCCAACAGCTCACTCAAGGATGGCTCTAAGACGAGAACCATGGCTGGCCTGGAGAAGATCGGATGGAGGAGGAGGACTGGGGGAGGGAGATGGTGCTCCTCGCAGAGTGCAGGGAATACGGTCCGCGTCTAGAAGCCTGGGGCAAGGAGGGCAGGTCAGGGCGTCTCACCTGGTCAAGAAGCATCACCGAGGATTTGATGATCTCCCTCCATTTCTGGAGCTCAGTGTCGTGGTACTTTTGCTGGGACTCTAAGAGCTGGGCCCACTCTGTCTGGGACTGGGGTAACCTGTGGGGTAGGAGAAGGGGTACCGCAGCAGCTGAAGTTATGTCCTGTGCGCCCAGACCCCACAGCAGAGTGCTCTGTCCTTCGCAGGTTCTCCTGTGCCCCAAATCAGAAACAGACTAAAGTACAGGCACAACTGTCAGAGCTCACCCATGGACTCATTCCCAAGGGTTACCCACTCCCACCCCACCAAGGGCAGCAGGGCCGTCCCAGAGAGGCAGGCGCTGGGACACAGCAAGGGGCAGGGAGGGGAGCAAAGGAAGAGGCTGGGGTTACCTTTCTTGGAGCCGGAGACCCTGCCAGGCAGTGAGGGTCTGGGTGGTATACTCCAGCATCCAGAGTTTGTAGAAGAGCATCACGTTGAGGATGACCAGCAGCACCAGACTGAGGAGGAGATTGGGGGAGGGGGGCAGGGGGTGGAAACAGCAGCCATGAGACGGAATCTAGGAGGGCACCCTCCCTCTCAGAGGCAGGGATGCACCCCACCCCAGAGGCCACCGTCCTTGACCACTGGGTCACCTGAAGCATCGCAGTGAATGAGTAAGTGAGCTGGGGGAGGTGGGGAGAGGAATGCAGCAAGTGGGGGCAGGAGAGAGACAGAGAGACGCACTCTCACCTGGAGGGGCTGGGGCACAGCAGGAGGACCGTGGAGGGGTGTGTGGGGTGAAGGCCTCAGAAAGGAGAGACACACAATCACCCAGAAGCGGGTGCTGGGGGAAGAGAGGTGGATGGAGAGGAAAAGAGATGGGGGGGTGAAAGAAGCGATCAGACAGTACCTGAAACAGATCCTAATGGGAGCAAGGAAGAAAAGTGGGGAGGAGGCAGAGGTTAGAAACAGACTCGTGTGGGGAAGGGGAGGCTGCGCTTAACTCGAGCCAGAGAGAGAGTGAGAAAGAAACACCAGGAGCAGAGAAAACAGCAGATGAGGACAGTGAGCAAGGAAGGGATGGGGGCAACTGTAAGTGGACCTTTGGTATCTCAAGGGAGATCAACTGAGACAAGGTTTCTCCTACCAACCGGAACCGCAGGAGGAATTTCAGGGGGGTTCCCAGCTCTGACCCCCGACACCGCCCAGGTGTTAGCATAGCTGCCTGAGAGCTCCTGGCTCCTCCATGCATCTGCCAGAGCCCTGCACGGGGACCAGCCGAGGCTTCCCAGGGATAGGCCGGAGCTACGAGGAGACCGGGAGCTGGGAGGATAACCAGGAGTCGGACCCAATAGGGAATGGAGAGTCAGCGAGGGCCTGAGAATTCTCTCCTCTCGGCCTCAGCGCCTCAAGGTTCATGGAATGGAGAGATGAAGACTCTGGGACAGATAGGACGTAGACACGCAGACACGCAGAACTGGGCACAAAGCCTGGCTCCCGGCTTTGAAGCCTCTTAACTTCCTATCAAGTTTCCCAATAATACCCACTCTACTGGGGTGACTCTGTGCACAGAGTGGGTGTATGTGAAGCCCCCCATGGAAGGGATGTATGTGAAACCCCTCACGAGGGGTGTGGTTACTTTCATTAAAGGAGGAGGTCCAGACACACAGGAAAAGGAATGACAAAAATGGGAAGATAAATAGATGGAAAAAGACCAACAAAGAAAAGAAAATCTGCCACATCTCTGACCTTTCAATATGTGTGATACATGTGGCATGTGTTTCTGTGTTTCTCACCCCGGCTTCCAGCACTCTGGAAGGCTGTCTTCCTTAAAGGGGCGGCTACAAATCCCTGGGGCTACTCAGCTGTGTTCTTGGGGCTCTCTGAGCTCTCTACAAGGACTTCTAAATGATGTACTGAATCTCAACGATACCACCTTTAATTGCACCAGACACCTGGATCTTCTGAAAGCCATCTCTTCAAGGTGCCCTGCAACCACTGCAACACCTGCCTTTGGGATTGTGCTTACAGTTTAGTCTGTGCTCAGCGGAGGCCAAGGGACACCCCTTGATGTGGCTCAAGTGAGGCCTGAGGGTGGTCTAAACAGAGAAAAGATGCAAGGGCTGGATGGCCACAGGGCAGGCTTACGGTGGCACGGGCCACTTAGACAGACACCCTGCATTGTTCTCAAAGGTTCCACTTGCACGCTGGGAGCAGACCCACTGCCCGGACACTCTAGGGTTGAAAGATGAGGTCTGAATATCCTAAACTATCAGAGCTCCAACGTGACTTAATCCACTATACAAGTTACTCAGGCCACCTGATCTTCCCTACTTACAACAAAACACAGAAAGAGCTGAAACAGAGCTAACGCAAGGTTAGAGTTTTCTGTTAAGCAAACCCAACATCAGAGATTCCGTTTTGACAGTGGTAGGAATGACATTAACATGCTGCTGCTGAAGATGGATTTTCACTGGTCTTACAGTTGTCTTTGTATTTAGTTTTATAAAAATATGTGGGCTGCTTATGCCATAGTCATAGTCAGAAGACTTGCATCTATTTTTATGTTACGTATTTAGGTGCGGTGAACAAGAGCGCCCCGCCTCCTGACACTCACAGGCCCCCTCTTGCCACCTGGTCCCCGGCCTGTCCTCAGCCCATCTCCCCTCTCATGCTCCATACTCGCCGCCATGATGATCTCATGCACACCATGGCTCTGATGCTACTGACAAATGAATCCGCAACTGCAGTCTAAACTCCCCCTCTAAGCTCCGGGTCCACACTGACAGCTATCTACCTGTCACGTCCATTTGGACAACCTCAGAAACACTGGGGACAGCATCTCCCGCAACATCTTTTCACTAGGTTCCAGCTTTCTGTCCATGACACAACCCTCATGGGCATGTGGACCTCAGAGTCCTCATCTTTAGCTACGTAACCAGGTGCCACAAACCTTAACCTCTGGGCCCTCCCAGCCCCCAGCCCTCATCTCAGCCCGACCAGCCCCTCCCGCTGAAATCACTGCCATCTGCTCCACTGGCCTCCCCGCCTCCTGCCTGTTCTTGTCTATTCTATACACAATGCTGCCATCAGGGTGATTTTTTTTTTTAAGTGAAAATCCAACTGTGTCAGTCCAGGACTTCTTTCCTAGTTTCCTGTGGGCAGAGCTGTGTGCTTGCTTCTGTGTTTCTGAAAATGCCTCAGTGAAGGCATGAAGGCTGGGGCGTGGGGTGGGCGTCACAGAGCAGGACAGAGCTACGGACGGTCTAGTGCCTGGTGCACCCCTGAGAGGGCAGCATCTGGGCAGCTCCTGAGTCCCCAACTCCCTCAGCTATGCCCCCACATCCCCCAGCACAGCCCCAGGCAGGAAGGGCCAGGCTGTCAGGCAGTGGCCCAACCAAGCGGAGGAGCGGTCAGCACTTCGCTGTCTGAGCTGCTCCTGCCCAAGGTGTATGAAAGTCCTTACAGCAGCCTCTGGGCTTACACGTCAGAGAGCTATGTCCTCCCACTTTGTGTGTGTTAGTTACTCAGTCGTGTCCAACTCTTTGCAACCCAATGGACTATAACCAGCCAGGCTCCTCTCTCCATGGATTTCCCAGGAGTGGGTAGCCACTCCCTTCTCCAGGGGATCTTCCCTACTCAGGAATCAAACCCAGGTCTCCTGCACTGCAGGCAGATTCTCTACCATCTGAGCCACCAGGGAAGCCCTCCCACCTTACATCCTCCCTTCTCTCAATGAACTTCCTGTGCAAGTTACTGAGCCCACAGTTTTATAGCTTATGGCAATAAGTATACATTACTTACAATAAAATAAGCACGAACTTTTCCTGGACTCCAAAGTCCTGGACTTTGTCTGGCCGCCCAGTCAAGGGTGGGCCCGTAAGTGCACAGTCCCAATGCCCAGCACAGAGCAGACACCCAGAACACCAGTCGCAAACAAAAGAGTGGGCTCCTAAAACGTCTGTAGCATCTCTGTATTAGCATTTATCCAACACTGCTGCTGCTAAGTCACTTCAGTCGTGTCCGACTCTGTGCGACCCCATAGACGGCAGCCCACCAGGCTCCCCCGTCCCTGGGATTCTCCAGGCAAGAACACTGGAGTGGGTTGCCATTTCCTTCTCCAATGCATGAAAGTGAAAAGTGAAAGTGAAGTCGCTCAGTGTGTTGACTCTTCACAACCCCATGGACTGCAGCCCACCAGGCTCCTCCGTCCATGGGATTTTCCAGGCAAGAGCACTGGAGTGGGCTGCCAACCCCTTCTCCGATCCAACACTGCAGTAACCATCAATTTCTGCCCGTCTAACCCACTTGAAATTGAGTTCCCATCACGGATGCTGTATGCAGCATTTTCTTCTGAGTCCTAAAGGCCTAGCACACAGTAAAGCACTGAATGAAACAGAAAAAAGCAGCAAAGAGGCAAGGAGTGACAGACAGAGCAACTGATCTAGAGAGAGACTAGAGGAGCAAGCAAGAACCGGGGCAGCAGCGAGGCTGTCTGGACGCCTGAGGAAGACAGATGGGGAGGAGGCGGCAGGCGAGAAAGGAAGGGGCGGGGGCAGGGCTGGGGGAGAGCCGGAGTCCCTTACACACAGCTGATAACCAGCAGCAGCTTGGACACGCTCTGCAGGTGGAAACCGTTGGGGCTGTCCTCGGGGATGTGCCGCGTCTGTGTGGAACCTGTGGGGAGAAGGAAGAGGCCATCATCACGCAGCCCATGAGCCCACCACCAGCTGACACGAGGCCGGTCCTGCACAGAGCTGTCTGTGATGCTGCTGTCTCAGAAACCACATGCTTCATGGATAGCCCTCTGCCCTCTGAAACTAGAAGGGAAGTGACTGAAGGGATGAGAAAACCCCCCGACCCCTGTAGCTGGGACCTGCAGATGTAGGACAAAGAGGCCTGCAGCCGTAGGAGGCAAATAGCACTGGGCTGGGCCAGAGGCAGGTTTCAGCGCTGGCTTTATCCCTAACCGGCCACGTGATGCTGAGAAAGTCACGTGAACACTGAGGGTCAGTTTATTCAAATGAGAAGTTAGTCAGAAGTCCTGTATGTAAAACACACAAATAAGATGGGAGTGCTCCGGCTAAAGCCTGTCGAAGTACGTGGAAGGCTGACACCCCCCTCCTCCCCCACCTCAACCTGCTGTGATCAACACCCCAATATCCGGGGAGGGAGGAGCAGAGCATAGTCTGAAAAACCCCTGCTGCAGGTTTCCACGACTGAGCAAAGACAGGAGAGTGTGAACAGCTCCATGGGACGAGGGAGACACACCGAGGAGGGGGCCACCTTGGACCCCATGACCTGTTACGAGGTAACACGGGTCTGAGCTTCAGCTTCTCCAGGAGCCTTTCCTGAGAATGCGGAAGCTTCAGGCTCAAGCTCATGCAGGGAGCTATGGAGCTCAGGGAACACAGAGGCAAAAACTCAAAGACACTTTCTGTTCAACAGAGCATATAAGGGGTACAGTAGGGGCTGGGGAGCTTAAGGGCAAAAGGAAATAGTAGAGCAGGGGTCCTGAACCTCTGAGATCTAATGCCTGATGTTCTGAGATGGAGCTGATGTAATAATAGTAGAAATAAAGTGCACAATAAATGTAATGAGCTTGAATCATTCTGAAGCCACCCCGCCCTGCACCCCAGTCCATGGAAAAATTGTCTTCCATGAAACCGGTCCCTAGTGCCAAAAAGGTTGAAGACCACTGCAGTACAGCATCCAGAGCCTCAGACTTTATGAGTCGAGAGCCAGTCACACCCAGTCTATCCCAGGCTGCAAGGTGAGTGTGCCTGTGTGCCTGGTACAGGCAGGGAGCTCTGCCCACAGCCCCGAGACATCCACCCTGCCCCCACCTGGCACGCACCTGCCACATGTTTGATCCTGTGGCCCACGTCCTCATCCGTGGGCGTGGTGACGGGGCTCATCACCTCCTCCAGGTGTGGCACCCGCAGGTGGGCATGGGGCCGTTTTCTCCTCCGCACCGTCGGGGGCTTGCTGGCCTTCTCTTTAGGAGACTGTCTGTGCATCTCCGCCAAGTAGGTGCTCTCTGTTTTGGTCAGCTCACTCTCTGTCGGGGCCAAAAGACCACGTAAGAGGCCACGTGCCCTTGCCTCCAACCTAACATACTGACCTCTGGAGCAGCTCTATCCACTCCTAGCTGAATGCCCTCTAATAGTACCATGTTCCCATACCGGACTCTGGGCTGTTGCCTGGAGGGCGGGGGTCCCTCAGGGATACTCCTGAGCCCTATAAAGTTATCCTGGGACCCAGCCCAGCCCAAAGCCCTCTTCTGGATCGTTCAACAGTGTGTAGACAAAGGCTTCCA
This sequence comes from Oryx dammah, assembly GCF_014754425.2. NCBI lineage: Eukaryota > Metazoa > Chordata > Mammalia > Artiodactyla > Bovidae > Oryx > Oryx dammah. Next base: position 33,478,789 of record NW_024070201.1, on the reverse strand, counting down.
ACGTACACCCTCACATATGCAACCCAGGGCACGTCACATTTCCCAGTGGCTGCCTTCAATGGCTATTTCCTTCTCATAACGTGTATCTAGATCTCAGGCTCATTCTGGGGGGTCACGGATCCTTTCAATTGTGGTTTAGTTGCTAAGTTGTGTGCGACTCTTTGGTGACCCCATGGACTACAGCCCTTCAGGCTCCTTTGTCCATGGGATTTCCCAGGCAAGAATACCAAAGTGGCTTCTCCTCCAGGGAATCTTCCTGACCAAGGGATCAAACCCACGTCTCCTACATTGGCAGGCAGATTCTTTACCACTGAGCCACCAGGAAAGCCCACCCATCATGATCACAACCTCATAAAGGCCGCAGTCAGAGTCTCCTGAACGTGCACACGTTCATATACACGGACCCGTTTCTGGGCAGACTCAGGGACCCCGTGAAGCCCCCCTCACCTCCTCCGTCTTTCCCTGTGCCCCAGGCCCCCTCCCCTGCCTGAACGGGGACAGAGGGTCGGTTCACCCAGCAGCATCGGCAGGCGCTCACCCAGGTGGCGGAAGTAGTCCTCCAGTCCACTCCAGAAGTTCTTCTCGATGAACGTTTTCACCAGCCCCCAGGGCTGTTTCCGATAGCGCAGCTCCGTGGAGACCCTGAGGAAGAAGCCAGGACCAAGATCAGCCCTTTCCTGGGTGGACCCTCCTCTGCTGGAACAGGAAACTTCAGGTTTCAGGTCAAAGCAGCCTCATGCTGCCCTTTACAGGTTTGCATCCATGACATCATGTGATTTCCCTGGGCACCCCGGGAGGCAAGTGAAGCTAGTGGGGTTATCCTCATTTTAGGGATGGGAAAACTGAGTCTGAGAATTTGTAAGCGGACCAAAGACTAACATGAAGAGCCCTGACTCCCAGCTCAGAGCACACTCGTGACACCACAGGGCCTCCTCCTGGGAGGGCCCAGGGCCCTTCTCTCTGTCTCCAGAGACTTCGAGCCCAAGGCAGAGTCTTGGGCTTCATAGCTTCCACTGTTAAGAGTTTCACTGGCTACCACCTGCCTCCTGCCTTTCCACCTCCCCAGCACTTTGCCAGCTCCTGCTCTGCCCGTGGGCCTCTCACTGCCTGGTCTCCTGCAGCATCAGCTCCTTCTGCTCCTGCTCGCCCGCTGCTCTGCTCTCCTGAAGGTTCACTTTTACTCCCGACGCTCCCCACGTCCAAGACTGCCGGCTCTGCCCTCACGAGGAAGAAGGGACCCCACCCCAGTCTGATGTGCGCTTGCCCATGGCCCCTCACCCCACTCCCAGCAACCATTTCCTGGACTAAGGGTGGGCTCTGTGGGGGTCTAGCTGGACAAGCAGCTACCTCTAAGGGAGCTGGGCAGAAAGGACATCCAGCTGGAAGACCGCCCCCCCACCACCCCTGCCAAGGAATCTGGAAGCAAGGAACACAGACCCTGCAGGAGAGGAAGAGAGGGGCTGGAGGGAGGTGAAAGAAGGGAGAGGGCAGGAGAGGGAGGAAAAAAAGGAAGAAGGGAGGGAGAAAGAAGGGAGCGGGGAGGGAGAAGAGAAAGAGGAAAAAGAGTGGGATGGGAGGGGTTGCTCTCACAGAAGCCAAAAAGAATTTTTTTTTAAATAAGAAGACGAGAAAGATTCAGACCCTTTTCCAAAGTGTGGGTATTCATTTGATCTTCCTGACTCCCCAAAGACCCCTCTGCAACCTTTTATCAAATTCCTATTCTATTTGAATGACACGAATGAATTTCTGCTCTGTAAAAGATTTTGGTTTAAGATACAGGTACACGACCCAGTTATTCTCAGATGGGTGTGTGCCTTGGCTTTTCAATCTAACTACAAGCTTCTTGAAATGTCAGAGTCTAAATTTCTTCCATCCTCAAAACGCACATCACAGTGCCCTGGACAGCCATAAACAGCATCGGACTAATCACTCAATCAACACTTACTAACTCCGCTGTGTGCAGGCCCCATCCTGGGTGCTGGGAATAGAGTGATGGGTGGGCTCCTGCTGGCCTGGACAGCTGGAGCCGCTGCCATCAGGAAGATGCCTGGAAACTCGCAATGTGCCCAGCATTCAGCAGGACAGGAAGGGCAGAGATTCGCTTCTCTAAGACCTGGGTTTCAGTGCTTGTGACTCTTGGAAAAGTCACTCATCTTGTAATGCCCCTCAGTTTTCCTACCTGAAAAGTGAGGACAAACTCACCTCCTTGGGTTACTCCAAAGAATCCAGTTCATGAAGGTGAAGTAACTACACAAGACTTATGAACTGCAGACAATCACTAAATAGCAGTGGCTCTGATACTGTAGTAACGAGAGACACAGAGACTTCCCTGGTGGTCCAGTGGCCAAGACTCCTCCCTCTCAGGGCAGGGGCCCGGGTTTGATCCCTGGTCAGGGAACTAGATCCCACATGCTGCATCTAAGAAAAGATCTTGCCTGCCACAACTAATGATGGAGCATGCTGCAACTAAGGCCTGGTGCAGCCAAATAAATATTTTAAAACAAAAGAGACAGAGATACACAGAGGGAAACATATGGTGGAGAAGTAGGAGCTGTCAGGTTGCGGGGAGGGTGTGGGGTGGGTCTTGAAGTATTCAGAGAAAAGACGGAATAAAGAATGAGCCCACAGCCAACACCCCCCGCCTCCCTCCTCCTCCTCCTCAGGAGCACATCAGTGCTGTCTGATGCAGGGTCCCCCAGAACACCAGGGACTTGCTCTGAACCTCCCCGTCTGCAGAGACAGCACCTGAGTCGACTCTTGTTGCGGGCCACGCGGGTGAGCGTGTAGCGGTTGATGGTGTAGAAGTAGTCGTGATATGGCACGTCGTGCGTGAGGACCTCGGCGTCGATCACATAGCACTCGCTCTCCTGGCTCGCCTTGTACATGGTCTTCAGGGAAGAAAGGGCGGGGGACGAGGCTGAAGAGGAGCAAGTTGGGAGAAACCCCTCCTTCCCGACGACCTCCCCCAGCCCGCTCCTGACTTCTGAGCAGGGAGCCAGAACCGAGGGAAACGCAGCATCTAAGCACTGTTTCAGGCTGACCATCACTCATGCCCAGATATTCACCCTGACATCTCTCTCCTGAATCATTTACAGCAGAACAGAGGCCGTCCCCGCCTGACCTCAGCTCACCTGTGTCTCCCTGACGGTGGCAGTTTTGGGAGCCAGAGGGTTGGTAAGGGTGATAGTGTAAAGGATCACTCGGCTCTGGTTTCCATTCTCTTCCTTCTTCCACGGATGGAAGATGATATCTGAGGGAGAGGGGAGCCAGGGGATGAGGGAAGGAAAAAGGCCTGCTGTCCCCACCTCTGAGTGGCCCCGTCCAGTGACCTTCTCTCGGGTGCACTGGTTGCCAACTGGCCCCCCCAAAGGAAGTCAAAGGGCTCGGGGAGGAGGCTGAGAGGAAGGGGCGTCCGAGCAGAAAGAGGCTCATTGTAGACTGGCCGAGGACCTACACAGGCTCCGGAATGCGGATTGTTCTGGACTAGGGCAGGAGGTCCTGGGGGCCACCTACAGGGGTGCTGGCAACACTGGAGCTACTGTGATGGGGGCCTGGGATCCTCGGGAAGAAGCCCTCTCCTCTGAGATGCGACCTCTCGTTGCCCTCGGCACGCCCCTCCTCCTGGCAGAGGGCTACGCTGGTGCCCAAGGGCTCCTCCGCGGCTTGGACGCTGAGCAGCCTTACTGGTCCCCGGGGAGTTGCAGGGCAGGAGCAAGGAGCATCCAGTGCAAAAGCACTGACTCTGAGAGCCCGAGGTTTGAATCCCATCCGGGCCCCTTCTTAGCTGCATGATCTTAGGCAGGTAACAGGGGTCTGAGATCCACTTCCCTCCTTGGTATCATGGGGACCACAATACCAGCACCCAGGGCAGACTGGAGGATTGAATGAGACAAGACAGGGTCACGAGCCTGGTGGGCGGCATGTGCCAACCAGGACATGGCAGCTGCTGCTCTCGACTAGATGTTGAGCCCTGGGAGTCCTGTTTGCTGCTGAGCCTTTGGGGGGGCCAGCACTGAAGGTCCGGCTGCAGAGGACAAGTACAGCCACAGTGGCGTGGGGAGGAGCAGCTGGCAGGGCCCCGGGGAGCGCCAGAACCACGTGCAGCCAGGGAGGGAGCGCCCTGGGCCAGGTGGCTGGGAAAAGGAGGGTGCATCGGAGGGGTGGAGAGGAAAGCAGAGCAGACAGAGCGGGAAGGGGTGGGAGGCACCAGCCTGGGGAGGGGCACGGACCTGAGAAGCGTCGCTGCTCCATGAAGTCCCGCTGGAAGGGTGAGTCGGTGAACAGGAGGTCATAGAGCTTGTCCACGCTGAAGTTGAAGACTTCGTTCACGTACTGCCGGCCACTCAAGTCCTCGTAGAAGGCCTGGACCTCCCCTGCACAGAGAGGATGAGGAGGGTGGGCAGGGAAGGTGAGGGACACCCCAGGGACACCCCCAGGGCACTTATGTCTCTGTAGCTAATATGGGAATGGCTGCCAAGGCTCAAAGGAGGCCTCGGGTGGGGTGGGGGAGCCCTGGCCTCCACTGTGGCTTCGTGTCAACTGGCCTCATTCCTCGGCTGGCACGTGCACTGGATGCCAATGGGACTGGTCCAATGGGACTCTAGTTGCATCCCATTCACTTAACCTTTACAAAGAGCTCGTGAATCCGTTTGCCCTTACACTTTCAGCCTTCCAAATTAAAGTGGTCTTTTACACTAAAGTTTAAACAATAAATGACTACTCCTTGGGCCTGCCGGACGGAATCCAGAAGATCAGTTATCAACTGTCTGTATGTTAAACCACAAGTGACAGCAAATGTCATCGCAGCCCAGGGCACAGGTGTGTCCAGGGACGCTTATGAGTCTGTTTATATAAAAGCTTCTAGGCTGGACTACGGGGCGGTGATCTGTGATGTGTAAGGTCTGCTCTCCTTCCATAAAGCTGCCTCTATCCCCATGACTTCAATAAATTTAATTTTCTACAGGAAGGAAGCTTCAGAGTACAGGTGTGTGCACGCTCAGTTGCTCAGGCATGTCCGACTCTGCAATCCCATGTATATATAGACTATAGCCAGCCAGGCTCCTCTGTCCATGGGACTTTCCAAGCAAGAATACTGGAGTAGGTTGCCATTTCCTTCCCATGGGATCTTCCTGACCCAGGGATCGAACCCATGTATCCTGCATAGGCAGGTGGATTCTCTACCGCTGAGCCATGCAAGAAGTCCCTCAGAGTACAGGAGAGTTGCTCAAACCTCAGCACTCCTCCTGAGCCCTCAGCACCGCCCAGGCCCTGATCGAAGCACCCGCAAGGGCTGGAGTCTGATCTCAAGCAGGACGCTGACATTTCTGACATCCCTCTGACCCTGAGAAGGCCAGGGCATCCTGGAGGGTCCATGCCCACGACTGTGCAGGATCAGGACTGTGGAGCACAGTTGGGAGAGACACTCCCTTCTCAGTTTACAAGAGCGGCACCCTAGTTATCACACAGAGACTACCTGTGTAGCCCTAGACGGCCGTGGCAAACCAACCGCAGGTGAGACACTGCTATAGGTGACTCACAGGAGAGACTGTCCAGATGGAGAAGTGGGCACTGCTGGCCCAGCCTCACAAGTCCAACCCCACCACCAACTCACAGTGCTCGTCAGCCACACTCATGAACATTGAGCATCTGGCCTCTCGCCCTGGAATGTAAGAGGCAGCATGTTCCTGGGCAAGGGTGAGAGGCCAACCCTCTGTCGGAGGGAAGTAAGAAGCCACCTACTTAGAAATGTCAGAGAAGCACCGTCTCCACAGTATATCTGACAGCAACAGCCTAGGTCTGAAACCCTCATGCTGGAGTCAAAGCAAGTGTCTATTAAAACCTAACTATTTTCCAGGGGCTTCCCTGGTGGTTCAGGTGGTAAAGAATCCGCCTGCCAATGCACGAGGTGACGGTTTGATCCCTGGGTCCGGAAGATCCCCTGGAGTAGGAAATGGCAACCCACTCCAGTATTCTTGCCTAGGAAATCCCACGGACAGAGGAGTCTGGGGGGCTACAGTCCATGGGGTTGCAAAAGAGTCGGTCATGACTGAGTGACTAACTTTCTCCACTGAGAGTGCTTTTTTCAAGGCTGCCACTAAATCCCACAGTCAGCTCCTATGGTTGATCAGCTCTTCCTGTTTGAACGCTTTCTATTCTTAGTCTCTAGGAAAACAAGCTCTGGGGTCACAGCTACTTCTTTTCCATCTCTTTGTTGGTCGGACACGACTTAGTGACTAAACAACAACCATCAATTTCCAGGGGCTGGTACTTTGCTGGTGGCATAAACACTGATGGGCAGAGCTGCAGGAAAGCCAGTGCCAACATGCAATGACAAGACTAAATGGCAGGATAAAGCATTACCCAGACAGACAAAGCAAAGACAGACAACTATGAAACGACAAGGATCCTACAGTGAGTACCCCAAAAAAGGGATATTTGCTAATAACAAGAGTATCTTTTTTAAAAAAGAGCTCTATTACCCACCCACCCTTCCGCCGGGAAGTCAGACTGACTCCCGTCTCCATTAAGGGAACATCTGTCAAGCCTTCAAAACGTCTGGAGAGAGGAAGGGCCACTCTGCCCCCACTGTGGACGCCCACCTTCATCGTGGGTGTCGGAAGAGTCACTGAGCTCAGTGGGGATGTCCTCGTTGTCGTTGAAGTCCAGCGAAGGGGAGTTCACGGGCGCGATGATCTCAATCTTCTCCCCGATGATGTTGTCGATGGCGAGCTCCTTCTCCAGAGACCCATCGCCCTCTAGCACCTCCTCCTCCAGGGGCAGGCCGTCAAACTGGGGTAGAGACAGAGCGGTCAGCCTGGTTTCCTCTCCAGGGGGAGGTCAAAGAGCTGGTCGAGGGGGCCTGCATGTTCAGAATGCTCAGGAACTGGGGTGTGGGGGCCAGGGTTCTCCCCAGTTCTGCTGTGGAAGACAGAACCCAGCAGGAGGCCCTGTCCTTCTCCTGACCCCAAGCCCCATGTGTGGGCACAGCCAGATCCTTTAGTCCAGCTCTTCTCCTGGGCCCAGGCCTCCACCATCATATCACCACGTGAGCCTGTCTCTACTACCGCCTGTTTCCTGGGAGGTTCAAAAGGCTTCTTAAGCACTATTTGATTCATTCTCCCTTTAGCCCTGCGAGGGAACAGGTACACCTCTTTACATTTTAAAGTGAACCTCAGGGACTTTTCTGGTGGGCCAGCAGTCAAGAATCTGCCTTCTAATGCAGAGAATGTGGGTTCAATCCCTGGTCAGGATACTAAGCTACCACATGCCTCCTCAGAACACCTAAGCCCACACGCTGAAGCTAGAGCTCACATGCCACAACTTCAGAGCCTGTATGCCACAACAAGACCAGTGCCAGTCAAAAAAAAAAAAAAAAAAAAAAAACTCAGACACAGTAACTTAAAAAAACAAGTTAACTTCAGAGACAGAAAATGCAGACTAGGCATCGAATGGATGTTTTCATTCTATGGCCAAGTGGTCTGACTCCTAAACCACTAGAACACAAGGCTCCCTTCTCTGGGAACCCTTTCTTCTACCTGCCAGCTCACACCCGGACACTTCCTTCATCCAGCTTCTACGTGCTCCATTACCAAGTCCCAGAGGACAGACTCCTTAATCCATACTGTTATGTCTTTTGCAAAGCCAGCACAGCAGGTAGGTAGCAAGGAAGGGAGCCTTGAGTGCCCATAGCAGGGGCTCCATCGCGATTTACGGGATGAATGAACAGAGAGAGGTTGTGCAGTCCTGTACTCATGTATGACTTTGACTTCAGATCAAGGCAGTGAAAAGAAGACCTAGAATAGTTTTCCACCAGCGGGCTGATCACGGCAGGCCGCCAAGGGCAAAGCTCATACAACGGACTTGAAATGATTCTCATCTGCTAAGCCAAACAAACTCTGGTACCCGACACATTGAGAGACCAGTTCTGGATTCTACACTCATCTGAATGTGGAGCCTGTCTGCATAAACTGACCATGGTATAACCAGCCTCCCCTCTACCTGCTCCCCAGGCTGGGAAACAACATCACTGGGCTGGGGTGGAAGCAAAGTGGGGTCCCTGCCCGTACCGAGACGGGCGCTTCACTGCTCCCCGTGGACGTCAGTGTGCTGTTGGTGATGGATTTCTTGGGCAGCTGGGGACTGGCATCCGGCTTGGTCTCTATGCTGCTTTTGGACGAGCTGTCGTTCACTTCATTCTCCTCTACAGGGATCTCCTCACAGTAGCTGAAAAGAGAGGCAACATGAACTTACGTTAACCTCGGTGGCCAAGATGGCCAGCTCAGGAGAAAGTCACACTCCTAAAACTATACGGGCTCGTCTGTTTCTTTGCTGTGTCCAAGGCCTTCCTCTATCCACTACTTACCTGTGAACTGCCCTTCTAAAGCCTCCTTCCCACCTTACCCCTCCTTCCTGTGGTAAAATCTCTATCCCCAAATTCACCTTTTCCAGGCATTCTCTTAAACGTGACCATTATTTGTCTTAAAATTCCTTTTTTGCCCATTGGCACCCCATCCCACCCCAAGCTGACCATTTAATCAAACATCTGTGCTCTGGGCATACATCTGATTTCTCATAGTGACTAGGACAGGACTCTGAACGAGCGCCTTTTGCTGGTGCTGCCCAGATTCTGGATCATAAATAGCAGACTTCTCTGCATCACACACTGAGGCAAAACCCTCCTTGAGATAAAGGCGGGCACATTTCTGTGGACACTGCAGGACTGCAGGTATGGCATTGTAGCTTCTCCCAAGGGAGAGACCATCACCACCATTCTCATCGGCCTCTAACCTCTACACGTTACCACATCTGGGTGTGCTGCAACTCTGTCTCTAAAATGCATGTCATGATTTATGCGATCAAGTAGACACACAGTGAAGTGACAATACTATTCAGTGTGAGAAGCGGTCCCTGAGCGCAGGCCTACGCACTGCACATCTGATGCTCTTTCCTTGTGGTCTATTCCTCTATGCCTCTCACACGACCACGACACCTCTACCTCAAGCCTGCCTGCACCGCTTTAACCCATCAATAGCACGTGGTACAGCAACAGCCCCTTCTCTTCACAACGTCCTTCCCTTGGCTTCTAGCACACGAAATTGCTAGCGTCCTCCCACCTCAAGGATATTCTTTTGTGTTTTCTTTTGCTGCCTCTTTCCCAGGTCCAGTCCCGGAGCTGCTTCTTATGTTAATTCAGTCACCTGGTGATCTCAGCCACCAATAACCTCCGAGGTTATGGCCCGGGCCCAGACCTCCCCACACTCACACAAACACCCACGTGACATCTCCACATGGCTAACAGTCATCCCAAACTCAACTTGCCTAACATCAAGCTCCCAATTTTCCCTCACAGCTGCTCTGCGTCTGGTATTGTCCATCTCAGTTCAGAACAACTCTATCCTTCCAGCTGGTGGATCCTTAAAGCCACTTGTGAGTCCTTTCTGACTCATCAGCAAATCCTCCAAAATATGCTGGTTCTATCTTCCAAATATATTCAGAAACTAACCTCTTACTGCTGTTTCTACAGCTACCCTCCTGGTCCAAACCACCATCACCTCTCATCTAAAGGGTCTAAATTATTCAGCAGACTCTTAGCCGGTCTGCCCTGGTTCCCCTTCAGCCTGTCTTCAACCCAGGAGACAGAGTGATGTTAAAATGTTAAGTCAGGTCTCATCAATTATCTATTTGAAGTCTTCCCTGGCTTCTCATCCGACTCGGAGGAAATCATGCCGGCCCAGCAGCCCTCAGAGTCCAGCCTGACCTCCTGCTCCCCACCTGGCCTTGGCTGGCTGGCCCAGCCGCCCGCTTTCTCCATCTGGGAGGGGCTTCCCACAGCCCCGTCCTGGGTGCCCCTCACTTCCCTTGGGGCCTGACTTAGATGCCAGTCTCTGGCCATTCTCCCCCGCTGCCGGAAGGGCTCCCCGCAGGCGGCCTGGCCCCTGCCTCGCTCACCCCATCGTGTTGAAGTCGTCGTCGGGGGGCACATAATCCTCGTCGTCACTGGTCAGGCCCAGCTCGTTCCCGTAGCACTGGTGGACGAAGTGCCACAGCTCCTTGGGGCACAGTGGCTGCAGGGGACAGCAGAGAGGACTGACCCTCCCTTCCGTGGGACTCCACTCTCCACAGAGGCACTGAGTTTACCTGGACTCCCTCGGGGGATGAGAAGCCAAACTCTACCCTCCTCAGCTGGATAAGTGGAGGGCGACAGCGCCATGAAAACCCCACCCCTGCCCTGCCCTCTGCTCCAGCTCTGTTTTTCAAGAACATGGCTTTTAGCAAAGCCAGGAACTTGACCTGTTCCCTCTATTCAGGTCTGCAGAGCAGAACTGATGGGCCCTTGAACTGCCCACCTCCTGTCCTGTGAGTGAGGCCCAGCATTAAGCAGCATAAACCAAGGTACTCTGGGGCCAAAATGATCACAGAGCTTCTGAGCTGGACTCCGAATGAGACAGCCTTGAGCCAGTCTCCCTGACTCAGCAGGAATCTGATACTAACAGTGGCCTCGCAGGCCCCAGTGGATCAGATCCAGGAATGAGGTGCAACACCTCCAAGGTGGCCCATTCCTCAGCTGGGCAGTTCCTGTGCTTGGAAAGAAGCTGCCATTTTCACAGCTTCAGGGGCCTCAAAGGTCACTGGATCCAACTCGCTCTTCACTGCCCGAATACTTCTTTCTTTATCCTTGATCACAATCAGTTCGCCTACAGGTCTATGTATTAGTTCCATATAGTTTTTCTCATTTCACTGGATGTCTACATATTCTTCTCAAAAGCACTGTCCTAAGAAAAGTTAAGCTCTCACTGAGGTTCAGAGCTTCAGGCAAGAGGCAACAGAATGTCAAAGAATGAAGGTCAAAGGTGGAGACCATGGATGAGTCTTGGTTTTCTGGGAGGGAGAGATGCTGGGAGGGATACATGTGAAAAAGAAAAGTGTTAAGAAAAGCAGAAACAGTAAAGAACGTTCCCACCAATAGATCTGATAAGGAATCGGCGATTTCTTTTGATGTCACCCTTTTAAGGTGTGGGCTTTCCTCGTAGCTTAGTCAGTAAAGAATCTGCCTGAAATGCAGGAGACGGAGGTTTGATTCTTGGGTCGGGAAGATCCCCTGGAGAAGGAAATGGCAACCAACTCCAATATTCTTGCCTGGAGAATCCCATGGACAGAGAAGCCTGGAAGGCTACAGTCCATGAGGTCACAAGAGTTGGACACATCTTAGCGACTAAACCACCACCAGTTTTAAGGTATAGTTTAAGAAGCAGGCAGCTGGCAGGATGCCATGAGCCAGGGTTCCAGGATCCCAGTGGAGAAATGCCCAGAATAGCAGTTGCAGTTCTCTCTGAGCCAGGGTCCAGGGTGTGTGTGTGTGTGTGTGTGTGTTGCGGTAGCCAGGAGAGTGTGTGTATGTGTGTCGGGGGCAACTCTCTGTGTTCGCTCTCCCGGTCCCAGAGGAAGGCACTTGTTTCTCCTGTACCTGGACCTCTTCCCTCCAGTTTTCATGGACACCATCCACCGTGCGGGGAACATGCCTGCCTCCCTGCCGGACCACGCCCTCCCCTTCCTCACAGTTTGCCTTCTCCAAGCAGCCTTCCCTGCCTGAGTCCACCAGGCTCAGCTCATCTCACCATAGCTGGGGGAAAGCACAACTGGCAGACTCTGCTCATCAGGCGGAATTCTTGATTATTTTGTGAGAGCTTTTGCAAACCATATGGATGATCCTCTGTCTTAGAAATGACAGTGGTTGTGAGCTGAAAATTCAAACCTGCCAGCGGAGACCCAAATGCATTATCATTTTACCACTATCCATGGCTGATAAAGGTTGATGATCAACTCAAGTTATCAGGATTTACACGAGGGCTACAGACTTTTAGGTCAGAAAAAGCTCTAAATAGCACATCTGTTCAATTTCCTTTAGATAATGGTAAGTTTGGGCTAGAGTCATATATATATATATGACTATATATATGTCATATATATAATTGGAATTATTATATAATCATATAATTTCCCCCCCCTAAGTCTCTTTCTTTGGCAGGGAAGCTGTTTCTTAACCCCTGCTGCCTCCCCACAACATTGGCATCTGCATGGGAATTCTCTAACACCTTCAGCCAGGTCTCGTTCATCTACATCTCCCACAGAGTCCCCTTCACTCAGGAGGTCAACTGGTGGCTGTATTAACTCTATTTTCCTACTTTCTGTATTTTTTAAAAAAGGTTTATTTTACTGAAGTATAGTTGACTCATAATATTGTGTTAATTTCTGCTGTTCAGCAAAGTGATTCACATATACCTATATATCAATATATTCTTTTTCATATTCTTTTCCAGTTTGGTTTATCAGAGAATACTGAATAGAGTTCCCTGTGCTATACAGTAGGACCTTGTTGTTGATCCATTCTATATATATGATACTTTGCATTTGCTAATCATAAACTCCCAATCCTATTTTCTGTATTTTTCATGTTCTGACATCTAAGGCCTTGCTGACTGTGGAGGGCCTGCCCCTTGCAGGATTAGCTAATTTCTACAGATAAAAATCACCCCATGAGGAAGAACACCTTTTCTAGGTAAAGCCTCCAAGCCAAAGTCCACACCCTCAAGGACCTCCCTTTATAGCTCTTACATTCCAGGCCAGTTCTCTCTTGCACTAATTACCCCTGGACGGTCTCTCTGGAGAGAAGTCTCTCTATCCTGAAGCCCGATGAAACATTCAAACCAGCCAGTCCTAACCCTGCTTGGGCTTCCCAGGTGGCTCAGTGGTAAAGAATCCACCTGCCAGTGCAGGAGATGCAGGTTTGATCCCTGGATCAAGATGATCCCCTGGAAAGGGAAGCGGCAAACCACTCCAAGATTCTTGCCTGGGAATTCCATGGACAGAGGGGCCTGGTGGGCTACAGTCCATGGGGTTGCAAGAGTTGGACACAACTGGGCGGCTAAGCAACAGCAACGCTCCTTCGTTCCTGTGAAATGAAGGCTCTTATCCTGCGGTGCCTCCTCGCTCGCTCTGCCTCCCGACTAACCTGGAGCTTCCTGTATGGTATGCTGGGCCTCTGCTCTAGGGATCTGTAAGTATAAACACTTCTTCCTCATGACAGTTATTCCTGTTTCTGTGTGTTTTACCACACCTGATTGAAACAAACCCCAGTACATTTTAAAACAGCAGAACTGAGTGCCCTAAGTCAATAGGGCCTTGCTCCAGGCAGCCAGGAGGTTGTTCACTTAAGAGGACATGCTACTCCCAGCACCTGAGTCACCAGCAGTGGAGGACACGTTACCGCGAGCCTGGAGGGATTCCAGAACCAGGGGAAGCAGGGGCTTCCTAAGAGCAGGCCAATGCTGCAGCAAGAGCAATCACCCCAGTGGCCCCCACCCAAGGGGCAGGGAATTCTAGTGGGTGTGCGTCCGGAGGCCGAGGAAGGAGCAGGACTTACCTTTTCCAGGAGAGCATTCTGCCAGAGCCGGAACATCATCATGTACGTCCTATCCCGGGCCCCGAACGAAGTGAAAAAGTGCTGGATTGAAAGAGAAAATGGCAAGAAACGTCTATGAAGACTTACAAAATAATGGATGGAGACATGGAACTCCTTCCTTTAAAAAAGCTACTGAGGGATTTTCCTGGTAGTCCAGTGGTTAAGACTCCATGCTTCCAACACAGGGGGTGAGGGTTCGATTCCTGGTTGGGGAGCTAAGATCCCACATGCTGCGTGACATGGCCAAAAATTTAAAAAAAAAAAAAAAAAAAATTAAAAAGCTACTATCCCATCCTCAAATACTGCACCCATGATGACAGCACAGGGCTCTGCAGTGAAAGGGCTCAGTTCGCTGAGTAACCCTCTGTCGTCAAGTCCTTTGCAATGGCCCAGGCACCCGGGACCTCTGAGTCACCCACGGTCTCTAAGTCCTTCAATGTTCATCCAACTCTGCTCAGTGCCTCTCTTTCTGGTTTGAAGTTTTCACCTCCATAAAAAGCTTCCTTTGCCTCCGTACATAGACTGGTAAGTGGGAACCAGCCCAAAGGAAGGAGAAGGTAAACCCACTAGTCACCCTTTGATTCATTAATTCAGCAAACACTTGAATATCAGTGTGTGCCCTCTTCTCCATGTACATACAATAATGCATGTGCAAACACTTTTCTACACATTCTGAGCTCAATAACAAAACAGAAAGAAACTGCTGCTCTCAAGAAGCCTACACATTTGTGGGGACCTTTTATAATATGCAGGAAGAATGCGACAGAAAACCAGATCTTACTGAAGACATTCCAGGTGCTTCACAAATACTACTTCATTTAAACCACACTAAAACCCTGGAAAATAAACACGACTGCTAATATTCAATAAAGAGAAATAAGGTGGTGATGGTAGGTGACCCCTGTAATCACAAAGCTGCTTCATGCTAGAAGCAGAACTCAAAGCAAAGACTGTCGGACCTTGAGGTCTCAGGGCTCTTGATCCTGAAGTGCCTGAGTCAAAGGGTGTTGTAGACCTGTGTTCAGTCCATCTCTAGCCCTGAAAGTATCAGTCTTCAGGGCCTGGTAAAAGGTCCAAGATCACAGTGCTTTCTCCACTCTAGATGTTATCTACCACATCTTCCCCATGGCAACGATACAGACAATCCCTTTCCTATCAGACTCAATGTAAGTTGTGTCATTATGTATCAGGACAGCTCATCAAAAGGAGTGAGCTGTCCTGATACATAATGACACAACTTATGTTGTTCAGTGCTTTACAATTTAGTGTTTTCAAGTGTGGGAGGTCATTCCAAGATTCTGACAAATAGGCATCGCTGGCTCCATTTCACACATAAGAAAACTGAGGCTCGGGTTACCTAATGTAGCTATAGCCACGGGACTCTATTTCAGGTGTTCTGGCTCTAAGTTCAATGTCCTAGCACTCCACTCTCATGTCTGCTAGACTCTAAGCACCTGCCCACCACAGAGGTGGTTCCCGCAATCCACATCACTTTACCACCTCTCACCCCAACCCTACTGGTCTCCTCATTAATGCAACTGAAGGGTAGGAATCCAGGAGTACGGGGACTGGGGTTTGGGGGAGTAGTAAGTCCAAGATCAGACTCTACTTACCTTTTCTGAGTCAGTGCAAACTTGGATGGCATTGGGGATGAGGCGAGCTGTCTTTTCTTTAGTCATGGAGCAGATGTCTTTCAAACGCACAGTTAGCTGGCATCCACACAGAAACAGAGAAAGGAAAACAAGCAAGAGGCAGCGTTAATAGAGTCAGGTGAAGAGTGTTCTCCAGGCACCATTTCACACAGAGGAAGTCAGATCACAGGCTATATGCTTCTCAACTGCGAAGGGACCTCCTCGGAGATCACTTGGTTGAGTCCCTTATTTTAGAGGCTGTAGAGCAACCCTTACTGGGAGCTCAAGGGTCTCTTGATTCTTGGTCCAAGGAGCTTGCTTTCTCATTTCTACACAGCCTGATAAACATGCATGGATCCCATCAGAATCTGCCACTTACAGAAACACAGAACCCTGGCACCAGATGAGACCTTACAGTCACTTAACTAGTTATCATTTCTCACTTTATTTTGTAAAACTAGGAAATAGGCAAATGAAGAATAAAGGACTAGCTTAAAACTGCATGGCTAATTGGTTGTAGGACCCAGAAAGTACAAGCCAGTTCTGCTGAGTTGCAAGGCCAAGAGTCCTCTGACTCTTCCTATTCTGCTCCTGTGGTGGTGGTTTAGTCACTTAGTCATGTCCAACTATTGGGACCCCATGGACTGTATGGCCCGCCAGGCTCCTCCATCCATGGGATTTCCCAGGCAAGAATACTGGAGTGGGTTGTCATTTCCTTCTCTTGGGAATCTTTCCTATCCAGGGATCAAACCCACATCTCTTGCATTGTAGGCATATTCTTTACCACTGAGCCACCAAGGAAGCTAAATATTTACCTGCATTTCCCCCAAATCAAATGGTCTCCACACTCTCTTCCACACCCAAGAAGGAGGGAAGAGGAAAAGGCATGGTAGAGAGACCTATCCTTCAAGACTCATGCTTTTGTGAATTATACAAAGGCTTGGGTAGAGCATGACGTCAACCAAAGAACAAAAGTGGAGGCTACTTCCTCAGCTACAGCCCAGGGGACAGCCTTGGGGAGCAAGTCTCAGGTTTTTTTTTTTTCCTTAATTTAGTTTTTGGCCGTGCAGCTAGTGGGAGCTTGGTTCCCTGACCAGGGATTGAACCCATGCTCCCCAGCAATGGAAGCTTGGCGTCCTAACCACTGGACCACCAGGGAAGCCCCGGTCTTTACCAGAGTTTCCCAGCGGAAGATGTTGCTGTAGAAGCAGATCCAGTTTTCGGAGAGGTAGAGTCGGCCCTGAAGAAGAATGTCTCTTTGGAGTGCACAGGAGTAATCTGTAGCAGAATACGGGAGATGGAGCTCAGGGACAGGGAGGCTTCTCAGTAAACCGCTACAATTAAGCAAGATACTGCCCACCCTCCGGCCCTCACCACCCCCCTCCCCCCCGCCCGCCAGCAGCCCCAGGGAGCCCAACTGCCCACCACAGACTAGGTGTGAGAGACACCAGCCTAGCGGCCCAGGGAGTCCCTAGCAGCTTCTGCTTGGGAACATGTAGGGTGTGAAACACGCTACTGCCTGGAGGCAGAGGCATGGATGAGACAGCAGAGGAAGCAAGAACATTAGAGGCAGAAAGGCCAACACAATTCAGCTAACGCCACTGCCCCTCCAGGATTTCCCCAGTCCCCCATGCAGACACAAGAGTGGCAGCGACTGCTCCCAGGCGGGGCTCTCTGGAGGCCATCACACACGGGGCTCAGCCCTGAGCCCCCATCACTGGGTCAGCACTCTGGATGTCTCCTGTCCCGCTTCCCAGACAGACGCTCTCACTTGGGGACCCTCTAGTCAGAGAAGCAGCCTTCCTTCCTGTGCCCACACCCAGGTCACCCTGCTCACCAACAATGAGGCGCTCCGTGTCTGGAAGCTGCTTAAAGAGCTTTCTGAAGTCTTCATTTCTCTGCTTGTATGTGGGGCTTAACACCTGAGTGACAATGGTCAAGGTTAGTGGATGCTGCTAGGTTCATGGGCTGGGGAGGAAGGTGCAGGAGGAGAGCCTGCTGGCATATTTAGAGGCAAAGTTGAGGTTCCAGTTAAGGCAGAGACCCTGGGAGGCCAGGCTAGGCAAAGGGGGCTCAGTGTGGAAAAACACGGCAGAGAGAATTTGAAGCTGCCAAGGGCTTCGTACCCAGTGTCCATCAGTGAGAAAACGTCAACCTTACTAAGCAGGGCTCACATAACCACATCCCAAGTGGAGAAAGGAAGAGGGGACCACTCTGGGCTATTGCTGCCCTGCCTTCTGCCAGCAGGAAGCACCAACTGACTGGAGTAGGAGCCCAAGGGGACCCCCCCTTCCCCCATAGCAGGACCCAGGATATAGGATGGTGCCTAGTGCAGCTCTCAGAAGCTGTCATCGTGAGTAATACAGTAAGCACTTGGCTGTGTCTGAAATTTACGACAGGAAAAAAAAAAATCATAAAACGTAAGACCAGTACAATGTTATGTCAATTATATTGCAATAAAACTGGTGTGGGGAGGGGCAGAATTGCTCTGGATTTTTAAAAAACCCATAAAACTAGGACTGAAAAAAGCACACAAGTAGAGAATTAAAAGCCTAACTGGTAATTGAGGTACTCAAACTTCATTTGCTCACCACCGCTTACAAGACTATCCCCTCCAACTCTTTTACATTACTACCAAGGAAACCAAGCTCTGAGAGTGGTCCCTGCCCAGGGTCCCCTGGCCAGTCAGGAGCAAATCTCTGGATCCCTGGTTCCGAGCTCACCTCGTGCCACCACCTGAGCTGCCAGACGTCCCTGCACCCACCAACCTTTTTGGTGCCTCAATGCAAACTCCTAATGATAGCAAATCATTCCAGGAAATCCCATAAACCAGTTGATAAGACAGGAATTCTGCTCTTTCTAAGCTTATAATCGTGTGCCCATAGATGAAAGGAACCCAAGGATGATACACGAAGACAAGTGCACAACCCGGGAAGGGCCAGGTATCATGATACAGACCATCTGAACTCTACTTGGGTGACCTGTTGACCTACTTAGGTCAGGAGCACAGACAGGTAGGCAGATTGTCCTGGTATTGCTGACTGACGGGTCTTGGCCGTTTACACTTTCTCGCCCACTTTCCTGAGAATCCACTAGCTGTGGCAACAATGGAGTGAGCTTCACACTGTTAGCTTTTTGGCTTTTTGCAGAACCAATAGCCTGCAAGACAGGGACTGCTGCAGCCCGGCCACCCTGGCAGCAGGTTCTGACTACCTCAGCTCAGCTGACTACCTGTGCCAGAGAGAAGAGGATTTTAGGAAGCTGGAGGAGAGAAAACAGCACATCTTCAGTTTGGGAAGGTTTTCCACGTAAGAGAAAAGACAGTGTTTTCCACTACTTGGCCCAGAGTTAATCTGAAATTTAAACGTCTGTTTTGGCTCATTTATAAAATGAGTTGTATTTCCAACGGGATCCTCTGTTACCTTCCCCAAAGCAATGACATGCTATAGAATCCCAAACTTCAAGAATCAGGATCACTCACTGGGAGGGAAAATCTGGAAGCCAGCCCACCCCGTGACTTCGACAGCTAGAAAAGACCTTAGAAGACAACACTCCTCTGACCTACATGTTAGTTTCAAAACGACACAAAGATATCCAACCTCAATGTGAGGCTCCCTGGCCTCACAGAACAAGAGGCCACATGTTGAAAACCCTTGCTTGACCACCTGGCTGTCTATAAGTTCCTGACCGACCTCGTAGAGCTAACACGGAGTGGGAAATGACCACGCCCCAAGCACTGTCATGACCCCGTTCACATCCTTTCACCTGACTACAGGGTCATTTTTATTATCCCATTTTAGACTCGAGGAAACTGAGGCACAGTTTAAGCAACTTGCCCAAGGCACATGGTTACAAATGAGAGCGTAACCACAGTATGAGCACAGTGTGGTCCACAGCTCCTGGTCTGAGCCGTCCCTCTGCATAGCCCTGGGGTTCCTGAGCCGAGAAGGGAACCACAGCCGAGCACAACCTCTTGGTGATGAGATACTAACTTATGTGGGGGTCCCCACTAGCTTACCATGCCTGCAAGTGGGTCTTTTTTTGGGGGGTATGGTTTCAGTTTTGCAAGTTCTGGAAATTTTATGTACAACGTGAACCTACTTAACACTACTGCAATATACATTTAGAAATACCTATGATGGTAAACTTTATGTTACATGGATTTTAACACAATTTATTTGTGGGTTTTTTTTGCTACACTGTGCAGCTTGCAGGATCTTAGTTCCTTGACCAGGGATTGAACTCGGATCCCTGGCAGTGAAAGTACCGTGTCTAACCACTGGCCTGCCAGGGAACTCCCACAATTAAAACAAAAACAAAAACTATTAGTTAAATCAGTCTTTATATTTTATAAAGTTCCAATATCAGCCTGAGGACCAGCCTACCAGGTGGCCCCAAATCCCCCTCAGTTGAAACTGGACATCAGACATGCGATTACCCCCAGCCTGGAAGTCCTCCCATTGCTAATGCTCTCTCCCTGTCACCCCTGCTCCTCTCACATCCAGTGAGGACTCAGATATCAACAGAGATGCAGGTGCAGGGAGTCGGGTCCTCATCTCCAAACCAGAGGCAAATTGAGGGAGACACCCTCTTCCCTCCTCTCCTTAAACACAGTCCTGGCTGTCAGGAGGGGAGAGCCCATCCAGCCCTGGTCTTGGAGGTCTGCCAGTGCTGCGAGGGCTTCCTGGGGTGTAGGAACCCCTTAACTCAGGCCTGCAAATCAGTGGCCTGATCTGAGCAGGCTGCCAGCATGGAAGGCAGGCCAGCTAGCCTCCCAGGGTCTAAAGTACAGAGATATTGGTCGGCTGCCACCAGCTACCTTACTGACGTGGGAGGCGATGACCCATTCTCCCTGGCGTCCTCACACTCTTAAAGCCATCTCCTCCCACAGAAAGAGAAGCAAGGCTCATGCATTTTCATTTTAAATGGCCAAAGAATTTTGGTCCAAGGATTGTCAAACCCGGGGCCCCCAGAGCACAGAGAAGCGAGGACATGCACTCACGGCAGGGATCTCCTCAGACCCAGGCCGGCAGCAGAGTTCCGCACTGGCAGGTCCCTCCGTCAGCTTCGTCAGGTGCTGCTGCAAAGGCTGGCCGTCCTGCTCCAGCAGGAGGCTCCAGAGGACCCCCGATTCCATCAGAGATTCCACTGCTCCCACAGGCTACCTCCTCAAGAAACAATGATCCTTGAGCTCAGATCCCTCACCGCACTCCCAGGATGCAAACAGGCAGTCTCGCCTGGGCTGGATGTGAATGGGTGGCTTCGGGCTCCTCGGCAGAGGGTCTGTGTGACCCTTGATACTTCCTTGGCTTCCCTTGAGCTCGGTTCCCAGCGCCAAGCTTCACAACTGGGCGGGTGTGGTCAGCATGGTTCTCGGGACAGGCTGGCTGGCCAGCCTCCCGTGGCTGGGCTCTGTTTCATCCCACTTGGCTCCCAGTGCTGTAGGTCTCTGGGCTAAGGGTGACCCAGAGGGAACGTGATGAAGCCGCTTCTCCAGGTCGGTGTGGACAGCTGCTCTGAGCAGCTGGCAGTGGCCAGGTGCACGGGGCACCTGGTGACGACAGGGCAGGTGCACGGGGCGCCGGAGGTCCCCCCTGCTGCGGCTCACTCACAGCCCAGTGGCTCGTGGCGGGTCTCAAACTCCCAGGAGGACAGACACCCAACTCCCCAGCGCCGTCTGGCTGGTCCCACAAGGCAGCCCGTTCAATGTGCAATCGCTCCTCTGGGCGGGCGCTGGTGGCTATGACTCACGGTCCTCACCCAGGCAGCACGGCCACCGCTGGCCAAGGCACCAGGGCCTGCTCCCACCCCCACCGGTACACACCCCCCTTTCCTCCCAGGCCGAGCTCCTCTCGGCTGACCAGCAAACAACTTCT
Organism: Oryx dammah; assembly: GCF_014754425.2. NCBI lineage: Eukaryota > Metazoa > Chordata > Mammalia > Artiodactyla > Bovidae > Oryx > Oryx dammah. The sequence goes on along the minus strand of NW_024070201.1, from coordinate 33,457,823 downwards.
TTGTTAGAGTCATCCGTGGCAGGAGGGAGGGGGGTGGCTGGGCGGGTGAGCGGGCAGGGCCAGAGCCCTACACATGCCTCAAGTTACAAGACCTGGGTGATGGTACCGGCCAATGTCCTGCAGTAACCCCCGGCCGAGCCTGGCCTCCCCAGCAGATGTTTCCTGCAATGGAAAGTAGTTGGCCAAGGCTCTGAGTGGGGGAAGGGCGGGGAGGAGGTGCCAGGGGCACTGCTGTTATGCTGAAATCTAAAATTGAAGACGCAAAACAGCCAGGGACTTCTTGGAGACACACTGGCCCCTCACTGATCCATCCATCCACCGACCTCCCCAGAGTAGCAGCAGGAGCCTGTTGAACTCATCCCATTTCAGAGGTGCAGGTGGGGAGAAGTTGAGGTCAGCAGTTTCCAGGTCTGTCTGAGGCATCTCCTTCCTTCCCGGGGACGCCGTCCTGCCTCCAGTTCTAGCACGATGGGGATCAAGGCCAGGATGAGGATTCCCAGACAGCCGCTCAGACCTTGGCGGCCAAGGAGCCATCCTCTGAGCAGAGACTGGGCCTTTTGGAGCAGGGAAGCTGAGATCTCTGGCGAGGACGGGAGCCAGGCAGATGGGAACAAGGAGGCCTCCAGAAAGAGAAGCTGGGGGCAGAGGTCAGACAGCACTGGGGCCGGGAAGGTTGGATTCCCAGGAAATGTCAGAACTTTGAGACAAACAGGGCACCTTCCTCGCCCTCCCCAGCTACATCCGGCCCAGGAGGGTCTCCAGGCTGCACAAGATGAAGAATGTTGCCTTTGTCCTATTTGACTCAGACGTGACTGTACTTAAAAATGATCTAACAAATGTATGCAAGATACAGATTCTTGCTTCTGGATCTCAAATTTCTGATTCAGAGGAACCTGGCGTCTCCCAGTTATATGGTGCTGGAGGAAGCAGAGGAAGATTCTGAGTCCCTTCCAGGACTTGTATTCTTGTCTCTCTCTGTGTATAACCCGGATGCAGCCACCACCTCCACCCATCGTATCACACAGGGCGATTGTTCCATCAGACTACCACTGTCTCCAGGAACACGCTACACCTCAAACGATCTCCTCCAGCACTCAGCATGGTGAATTTCAAGTATCAGCTGCTCAAGACCTATTTACCAAATGAAGGCATTCCTTATACACCTCCGACACTGTTCCTGTTGCCATGCCATCTCGTGTGCACGCATCCATACACGTCCTCACTCCTATAGGCACCCCAGCGCCTAGTCCATGCCAACACTCTCCAAGCCACATATCCTAGCTTCTCTCCACACTATCATCAGCAGTGGGACAGGAGAACCCAGAAATTCCATTTTACAGGGTGACGGGAATGCCCTGCTCCTGGGCCACCCCAGATCCAACGATCTAGGCAGTAACCAGGACCCATGAAGGCTGAATCCTGGAAATGCTTGAGTATCTCTGGAGCCAGATGAGGGGATGACTGGGCTCCAGCAGGGTGACTCAGGGACAGGACACACCCAGAAAGATAAGCCCTGGGACCCTTTGTCTCCTACACCCCCTCACAACTGCCACCGGGCAGGGCACTGCCAGCCTGAGGAGAGGGAACTGACCTGGGCTAAATATTAACTCGATGACAAACACTGGGAGCTGGGACCAAGTGGTACCCGCTCCCTGGGTAGAGCAGCAGGAGGGAGAGGGTGGAGGAACCCAGGAGAAAAACAGATGGGTTTTGGTAGAATGTTGGCCTCACCTAGGAAGAAAGCCCATTAAGACCCTCAGAGCAAACACTGGACTTTCAACCAAATCCAGGTAGGGAGGAGCCGGATGTGGACTAAGCGGAGATGGGGGAGGTGACTGAGCAAAGGAAGGAGAGGGGAAGGGCGAAGGTGTGACAGAGAGACACGGAGGAGCAGGACTGGGAGAGGTCTCAGTTGGAGACGGGTCACTCCACAGAGTCAAGACGGCTACTGGGGATGTGGGGGTCAGCATGTGGAGGAAGAGGAGTCCATCTTCCCCGGAAAAAAATACCAGGTTGCCAAGGTGTCGTTGGGGATGCCTTCAGCACTCACTCCCACTTTTCTCACCGACGCCCTAATCCGAGTTTCATTCCTACAAAGCTCTGTCCTTTTTCTCAGTCATATGTCTGCCAGACATGCCCGGTCACTCCATGGGACTGGCGCCATCCTTCTTCCCCGTGGACAGCCAGCATTACCCCCACCTGGACCAGCAGGCAACTTGGGCCCAAAGCCTCAGGGCAGCCTCCAGGGTCTGGGCTCCTTCCCTGGGTTGCCTGGAGACAACTGATCCCAGGAAAGAGGCAAGGCAGGTGAGAAAGCACCTCTGTCTACCTGGAGCACCAGGAAGAGACTTCTGTGACTTGGCTTCCTCCAAGATTTAAGTCTGCTACATCCAGCAGGGCCATTTTTGGGGGGCAGCTTATTCCCCCTCTTGCTCCCAACTCTCCCCTTGGCTCCCTGTTTCAGCTTATCCCTCTGTGAACTTAACTCCCAAACTAGGTGCCTTGACTAATAAAACTGGGGTGGTCAATGGTGGGTCTGGGGGGTGAGGAGCAGAAGAGGGGCACTCAGGGGCAGTAGATGTGATCAGCCCTGGGAGGGACTCAGGGCAGCTGCTGACAGCCCCCACTTCAAGCCCCATTCTTTTGGGCCATGCTGCACAGCATGTGGGATCTTAGTTCCCTGACCAGGTATTGAACCCAAGGCCCCTGCATTGGGAGGTGCAGAGCCCTAATCACTGGACAGCCAGGGAAGTCCCTCAAACCCCACTCTTGATCTGAAGAGCCCTTGCTGGAGACCAGAGGCTCCTGTCTCAGCCTTTGCATATCTTCCTGGGGTCTAAACACCTCCTTCCACGGGACCCACTCTTTATAAATGCCAAGGTGGTTTGTCACATGGTGACAGTTCCTCCCTGGATAAATAGATAGAAGAAGAAAATGCAGAAGAGAGGCAGGTAGAGGTAGAGGCAGAGGCTGGGGCAGAGGGCAGGGAGGCGTTGGGTCGGCTTCCTCTCTTATCAGACCCAGGCCATGCCAACGGGCTGGAGACGTTCTTGCAGCAGTCAGCAAGTCTGTGCTGACCCTCCCTGTCCTGGATCCGACCAGGCACTTCTAACTGTCCCCGGGGCTGAGGACGACAAGGCCTCTGCTCAGCCAAAGGACTTCCAGAGCCAACAATGGAGCCTTGGGCAGCAGAGCAGCCGGAGAGTCACCACCAGTGTCAGGAGAGGGGCCAGGGAGGGCTGAGGGCGGAGCTGAGGGGGAGTCACCCACCTCCTTCCTGATGATCCGAGTCTGGCCGCCTCAGGGCAACACAGAGGTGACATGTGAGGGCCAAGTAGATGCAGCAAAAAGAGAACCGGGTCAGAGCAACAGAGGCCCAGCAAGCACCTCCTGAGAAACCAGGAAGGGAACACTGGGGGCAGTGCTGGGGAGAGGGCGTTGAAGGGAAGCTTCCTGGTGGGGCCTTGGCATGCAGGCGCTGACACAGCACAGTGCTCCGTTGGGGGCGGGGCCCGGCACGCCCGTGTGCATGGGCTCAGGAGGCTGAGCTCAGGCTCCAGTCGGGGAAGCCCCCAGGACCTGGCTTCCTGATCGAGCCAGACCATTCGGCCTAGGAGCACAGCCACACTCAGGCCGTGCCCGTGGATAAGCACGCTGGTACATCTGGGTGGGCTTCCCAGGTGGCTCAGTGGTGAAGAATCTGTCTGCCCAGCTCTGCCACCTCTCGCTCATCTGCCAGCAGAACCCCCTGACCCCACAGGGCAGCTGGCCCACCTCCATCATCCAGCCCAGCAGCAGCACCTATTTCTAGCCTGTTGCTCTGCTGAGGGCTCGGGCACCAGGTCTTCTGAGCGGGGCTGAGGGAGAGATTAGAGGTGAAAGGGTGGGAGGGAGGAAAATCCGTTAGAATCAGAGAGAAAGAGACAGCCAGTCAGGATAACTGAGCCAGAAAGGAGCGGCAAGCGGAGGTGGAGAGACGAAAATGGAGAGGAGTCAGCCAGGAAAGGGGAGGGAAGGACTCTAGGGAAGGCAACGGGAGAAAGAACGGAAAAGCCTACTGGAAAGAAAAGAGAGGAGCAGGGGAGAGGGAACGCAACAGGGACGAGGCCCTGCGTGTTCAAATCCGGTCATTTTAACGGTCTCATGGGTCTGCAGCTACGTGTTTCCCGGTCCCCTGTGAGGCACTAATTTTACAATAGCCCCCCCACCCCCACCCCAGGGGGTGGAAGATTCCATGAGGGAAAGGATGCTGGAGGTCCCACCCACTCCCAGGAAAGCATTCTCCAGCCTCACCTCCCACAGACAGCGAGCTCCTCTCCCCCCTGGGATGTCAGCCCTAAGCCATGGGGCGGCCATGAGCCCAGGTGAAGACCACAGTTGGCCCAGGGGGCTGAGGGGCTGCAGCCCCAGGCAGGCTTCTCCTCCAGGCGGGCCATCTCGGCCCTCAACTCCCCTCCTACCCGCGCAGCCCAACCTCCTTGTCTGTGCCATTGTGATGCCAGGGCAGGGATACAACAGTCCTATCTCAGGGCCAGTCCGCTGAGCAGCAGTGGGTCGGAAGCTACAGGAGCTGACCGCTGGCTGCTTGATGCTGGGGGAACTGTTGAGCCATGTGGGAAAACACTCCCCCGCCTGCCACACACATACACAGTGACTCTGACCGGAGCGTCCACATGGAACCCAAGCCTCTCCCCTCCTCCCCGGCACCAGAGCATCCTCCAAGTCTGTCTCTCAGCCGCCTGCTCCCACATCGTCCCCAGGTCCACCATGCAACCTGCCCTGGTATCAGGAGAGCAGGGAAGATGCTTCCACAAGACTGGGGAAGCTTGGGGAAGAGCAGGCTCCGGGATGGAAGGCATGGCTGGAGACCAGCTGGCGGCTGTGAACCGCCCGTCCATCCGCAGGGCAGGAGAGTGCAGTAGGACGGGGCAGGCGGCTGAGACTTCAGCCTGTGGCTCTTCAGGGGCGAGTTTGAGACCCTTGGCCCCAGCTCTGTGACCCAGAGGATGTGGCCTCTACAGGGGCTGCTTACTCCATAGCTGGCCTCCCAGTAGGAGCTCCTGGCTGGAGCGACCCCAGGGACGCGGGCTGTGCTCTGGGTGGAGCATGCCGGGGGTCGACTGAGGTGACCCCAGGGCAGAAGTCACATTCTGTTACATTAGCCAGCCTCTGCTAAACGAAAAGGTTTCTGGCTGCTTGTTTTTTCCTCCAAATGTCTTGGTAAAAGGAAGGAAAACTTGGCCTTAAGATCAGGCCCCAGGATGATGGTCCCCGTCCCAAGTCCTATCTGCCCTTTGGCGGGGGGGCCTCCCCAGCCTGGTCTCCTCCATCAGGGCTGGAGGGTGTCCAGGATCCGGGGGTAGGGGTGGGGGTTCGGGGAGACAGTCCATCCCCCACCCCCCACCTCACCAGCAGTCCTGCCCTGCTACAGAAGGTAACTGTGGTCTGGTTTTTGAGGGAGGGCGCTGGTCAAGGGCAAAGCCCACTGTTCTAGGCTCCAAGCCCACAGGGAGACCACAGTGCGCCCCCACTACTCCATCCCCTAAGCACAGCCATCCCCACCCACGCGCCCAACAAGAAGAGAAAAGGGATACTTACATTATACCAGCTCTGGCTTTTCTGAAAGAACAAAGTAAAAGAGAAGCAAAGTTAGTGGGGGGAGAGGTGGCAGGAGCGGCCAGAGTACTCCTGGCTCCAGGGGGAAGGTACACAGACAGCGGAGGGCGGGCGGGGAGGAGGAATCCCAAGGCAGCTCAAGGCCCCCGTGTTGCTGCTCGGGGCGGGGCGCAAGGGTCCTCCTTTCTCAAGACAGCTCCCGAAAGGAGGCCCAGGGAGCAGTCCATGCTGGAAGCCCCCGTGGCTGGGGTGGCAGGCAGCGCAGCACCAGCGAGAGCTTGACTGGGAGGGAGTCGACCCCATCACAAGGCTCTTCCGATGGGGGTGGGGTGGGGGGAGGGATGCGCTGCAGGCATCCGAGACCCAGTCCCCAATGGTCCCTGATCAGAAGCAAAGTACCCACGGAGACTAACACAGCCGTCTGCTCCACGTCAGCCCCTCGGAAAGTCTGGGCGGGACCCTCTGGGGTTGGGGATCCAAGGGATCGCTAGAAACTTCCCTCCAACTGGGCAAATTCTTCCCTCCGCCCAACTGGCTGATCCGCAAAGAGACAGTGGCCAAGAAGTGGTTGGGGCTTTGCCTTGGGAGGACAGGTGAAGCACGTAATTGCTAAAGGTCCTTCCTGACTTTGTGAGGCTCTAAGTCAATACCAACACAGCCGGTCCGACCCAACCCCACCATGCAGGTGCCCTCCATTCCCAGCCCTGCTAGAAAGGCTGCTCATTCTCACGGGAATGGGAAGTTTTTTTAGGGAAAGAGGAGGGATGAGTAAGATTGTGCCTAGTCCATCTTCCATCTCACAGGCCAGGAGTCCCTCACATATGGCCCACCTGAAGACAGACAGACAGGCAGACGGAGATAGACAAACACACACCTGCCTAGGCCCCCTGCCTCGAGGGGCTGATCCGACAGGTTCAGCTTGGGTAGACTGGAGTATTTTCAGTTTTAGAAACTTTGCCAAGGGTGTGGTTCAGGAGGAGAATGGCTGGGTGCAAGGAAGCTTTGTCTGCGGGTCCACATCTTAACTACACACACATCTCGTTTGATTGCACTTTGAAGATATTGCATTTTTTTTTTTTAACAAATTGAAGGTGTACGGCAGTCCCATGTCAAGCAAGTCTATTGATGTCATTTTGCCTACAGCATTACATTTTAATTAACATTTTATTTTTAATTGTAATTTAATTAAACGTACACTGCTATTTTAAACAGAATGCTATTGTACACTCGACAGGATGAGGCACAGGGTAAACGTGACTTCTATATGCACTGGTAAAAGAGAAAAGCCTCATGATCTGCAGGACTGTAACCTCTGCTTCACTGTGGTTGGGCCCTCCAAGGTAGGGCTGTGCATGAGAGGTGTGGACCCTGGGTGCAGTCAGCAACCTCTATCCTGTCCACCTCGTCCTATGCGGTCTGACTCATCAGGGAAGGAGGAGGCAGCCAATGTCCCAGGAGGTCTGCTGTGTGGTGTCTGGTGGAGCCCAGAGGTGAATGTGACTGCAGAGATGAAGCCTGGTCATGCCATTGCTCCCTCTGCTGGCAACCCCATCCTGCCAGAACTCCGTGGAGCCCTTCACTCTGAAGAGGAAGAGCGTCAGCAAGGCAAGGACAGGCATTGCGGGGGTGCCGCCTCTCAGTGGCTCTGCTCATCTCCACACCCTATCTCAATGGCCAGGGGGCAGACAGCAGGGCAGGATCTCAACCCTCTTCTCTCTGCAGGATGCTCTCATAGTCATCTTCCAACAAAACCTGTCCGCATGGCCCCATCTGGGAGTCACATATTCCCACTACAGCCTTGTCTTCTCCTCCAACCCAAGCCCAAATGTTCAAAACCAATGTTTCCATCATCAAGGGAGTTATTACCACAAGGGAACTGTGGACTGAAAATTAGCCTCTAGTCATCCTGGAGGAGAGAGGATGGGGCAAGGAGGCTGTGTCAGACTTTACCTGCACCTTGTTGTTGTCTAGTTGCTAAGTCATGTCCAACTCTTTGTGACCCCATGGACTGTAGCTCACCAGGCTTCTCTGTCCACGGGATCTTCCAGGCAAGAATACTGGAGTGGGTTGCCATTTCCTTCTCCAGGGGATCTTCCAGACCCAGGGACTGAACCCACGTCTTCTGCATTGCAGGTAGATTCTTTACCACTGAGCCACCAGGGAACCCCTACCTGCATCTTAGGGCACCAAAATCCCTGGGTCCTGGTTCTGAGCTCACAGGGCATGAGGCTGTGCAGGTATCCACGAGAATGCCTCTCAACAGTAGAAAGGCACATTCTAGGAGCCGCTGGCCTCAAGTGCCTGCAGTGTGCCTGTGTTTCACCAAACCAACCCTTCTGAATCTGTCTAGAACGAGGAGATTCAGGACAACTGAGAGCCTGCACCAGGGAAGCTGGGCCCTCTCTTGTCTCACTGGGTGGCACCTCTGTATGTTACCTGCTTGTGTAAACTGGGGATAAGAATATGGGTTTGCAGGTACTGCCATGTCAGATACACAGAGCAAGGACTTTTGTCCCTCTGTCTTAAGACTCTGCCTCCATCCAGCAATCTCTGGGCAGCTGGTTACCTGTCACCACTGAGAGTGTCTAGCCCTCTGGCCAAATCCACAGCAGCCCCTGGGAAGAGCCATGTGGGCATGAGTCCCTGAAATCCAATCAGCCTTGCAAGGGCAAGTTCAATCCCCGTGGCTCTGCTTTTGAGGAATGAGTCCTAAAGAAGCTGCTGGGCCAGGAGGACCTGACTCACAGGGCCGAGGCCAGGCCCAGTGGACCTGGCGAGTGTCCCCTGGACCCGTGAGGTCCCCGGCCAGCAGGTTCTCAGCCCCCTCTGTCCTCCGGTGCAGAGAGGGCTGGGCGTGGGGGAAGAACAGAACGAAGGAGTGGGCAAGGGCTTTCTAACAGGTTATGTATTAGTGGATTTAGCCAGGAGGGGAGGAGGGGACATCAGGAAAACTGCCCCAAAGACAGCTGCTGGGTGAGGGCTGAGCTGAGCAGGCTTCTATGCTTTTCCTAGAAGTCTGCAGAACAAGCCTCTGGGGGACCCCAAGGCCCCTGGAAACAGCGACTTCCTTACACATCTCCCCAGTGCAAAGGCCCAGGAGTCTGGAGATGGGATGGGGGCAGGGGAGGGACAGAGGAACGCTACAGTTCTAGGAGTAGGGAGCAAAGAACAGTTTCTTACTTTGATCAGGTAAAGTCTGTCATACTGGAAAGGAAACCAAAAAAATTAGGATAGAAAAACAGGGCAAGAGTCAAAAAGTTAAAGGCACACCAGAGCCACAGAGCCTGTGACACCGCACACCCAGCGCAGGGAGCCACAATGCGGGGCCAGGCAGGGACTGGCCTGGGTCCTACCAGACAGCCCTGGTACCCAGTTCAGGAGCTGGTGGGGCAGGCGATGGCTGAGGGGCTCCCCCTGGTGGCCACAGGTCAGCACTACAGAGAGGAAGCTGGGGCATGGCACCAACTAAAGGGTCCTGGAACAGAACTGGGCCTTGATGTCCAGCCCTGGGCTCCGGGCAGGGCTGCCCCAGCCAGGGTCAGCTGCAGCAGGATAGCTACAGAGTCACAGGAGCGAGACCTCCCCAGCTACCTAGTCCAACTCCAACGTATTAACACACAAGGAAATGCGGGTGCGGGGAAGGGGAGACAGACACTGTGAGGTCTGGCTCCAGGGAAAAGTGGGGGCACGATCCAGTCTGTCTGAAGAGTATATGAGGTCATCTCCCCTAAAAGGTGGAGGTGACGCAGGGAGAGAGGTGGCCTGGCTGTGAGAACAGTGACGGTAGCTCTAGCTGCCAGACCCCTCCCTGTGGGTACATGTGGTCAACCTGAGAAAATGCTCCATGGAGGGATGAGGTGTTCCCACCACAAGACCCTTCTTCTCTCTTTCTCTCCCCCTTGTAGCTTTCCCTCGCTCTCTGCTCCAGGCCCTGACCTGTGCAGAACCTGATTTCTATACTGGTCCTCATAAGTCATCTTCGAAGTCTGTCCCAGACCGACCACGGCTGCAACCACGTCCCTCTGGGGTGGCAGGGTACCCTCCCCCAACGTCAGTCCTTGTTAACTGCTGGGGTATCAATGATGAATGGGGTGGGGAGGTGGGGAGCTCGTTCCTTCCTCCTTCAGCTCCTCAGCAGGAAAGGGGCAGAGATGCACTCTGGATCTACACTCAGGTCCTGGTCCCTGCTGAGGCCCTGTTGTGCCCCTCCACAACCCTACTGGGAGTTCTAGCCCAGCTCTGGGCACCAGCTCCTAGCCTCAGACATGAGCTCTCCCCTGCCTTTGAATTCACGGAGCATCCCAAGTACTCCTGTGGTCCTTAAGGTCAGGTTTGGTTTGTGGATAATCTCGGAACAAACAATGTGGATAATCTGTGTTTCTTATCTCTCTTCCCAGACTGGTCGCTGCCTGGGGGTGGGAATCTGGTCTTCATATTCCTTTCTTACAGAAGATCTACCGCTTACAAGTTTTAAAAATCCTCGTTATTGGATGCTCCTTCCAGCCTCATCACCTGACCAAATGAGGCACTTGGTGAGTGCTATCGACCATAGGAAGTGTCTGCTCACTGAGTGCCTTGGCACAGGGGTGAGAGGGTGAGGAGGCTCGGAGCTTGACCTCAGGATGGTGAAGGTACACACCCTGTGGCCAGAGGCAGAGGAACAATAACCAGACGCCTTGTCCAGCAACATCTGCCCTCTCACCAGCCAACGGGGTGAGGCATTCTGGAGGGGTGGACAGAGGTCATCTCCAGACCCCATCCGACCCATACAGCCCTGCACTGTTAAGCTCCGAAACCCACAGCAGACTCCTGGGGGCCTGCTCAGGCACATTTTCCTTCTCCTGCCCATAGCCAGCAGCCGTCGTTCAAAATCCTTAGAGCTAAGATGAGCTTTTACCCTCAAGGTCACAGACTGCAGGATTAGCACTGTAACCTCTTGTTCACCCCTCAGGAAGCGGAACAGCTGTTCATCCGGCTGCTCCCCCAAACAGAGGCTTGAAACTATAATTAAGTTCACCTCTCAGCTCTCTTTTCTCTAGGCGGTAGCCACCCGCTTCCCCTGTGGGTATCATCCCCTGAGCCCCGCTGTTCGGAAACACCTACTATTCACCCTCCACTCCCTCTGAGTTCTCCTCAGGCCTCTCAAATCCTGGGGTCCTGGGTAGACTCTTGGCACAGGCTCCCTGACCTGGTCATATCTATGCAGGGCCTGGCAGGGGCTGTCTATGTCCATGACCTTACAGTGTTGGCACCACGCCCTCTGGGATAAACGTTCCCCTCTGATCATGGGCCAGGATCCTAAGACCACCACGAGCCGCAGGCTGGACAGCGGGTGGAAGCAGTAAGGGGCGCTCAGGCTGAGCAAGCAGAAGGAAGGAGTGGCTAAGGTGAGCTCCTAGGGTCGCTCTATTGCGTCAGGGAACTCACGTAGGGGAATCTGTGAGCTTCAATCAACTCACCTGAGCAGCGGGCATGAGGTCCCACTGCTCCACCAGATCTGGAGCCTCTCTTCCCCAAAGGAATGAAACTAAGCCCCGGCAGGACTCTGCTTCTCAACGGCACCATGTAAGGAGGGGACAGACTTCCCGCCGAGGCAGTGTTTGGGGAGCAGGCAGAGATGGGGTTAGGGGTGGGGTGGGGAGGATGGGGGTGGGTCTGTTCTCCGACTCTGGGTGCAGTGGGAATGGTCCCTTGGTGACCTCAGCCAGCCTGCCACGGGCAGTGGGGCTGGCCCTTCTGGGAAAGGGACCAAGCAAGACACATGGGCCAAACTGGGCAGGGGGTGGAGGGCGGGGTGCCGAGCACTACAGACAGTTCAACACCGGAGGGGAGACGGAAGACAGAGACAAAAGATGGCTTACTTTTGAGAGGCGCTTGTGAGACTAAGACCATGCATGCAAAGAAGGTATTTGGGGGATGGTGGGGAAGAAGAGGAAGAACAAGAAATCAAAAGACAAATTCAGCTGGGATGCCAGCTCCCGAGCCTCCCGGGGTCTCCTCCCCTCCCCAGGGTCTATGAGTCAAGAGGGAAAGAGAAGCTCTTTTAAGGAGCATCAAGGCAGAGACATCATCTGCCTCCCAAAGGACTAAAGGCGGGGGCGGAGGACTCTTTGTGGAAGCATAAGTAGCCCAGGCCCCTTTAGGCAAACGGGGGCTCAGGTGGTAACAAGGACATACTTGAGAGGGGTGGACAGCCCTGTCGCCCTCTTCTTGGCCAGGTGGGTACCAGGTGGGTTATTACCGAAGGTAAGGCTGGGTGATGGCCAAGGCCAAGGTCAATACAGCATTCTGCAACGGTCCCTGAGGACTCCCTTCCCCACAACTGTATTTGTCCCAAATAATGTTCCCTTCCACACCAAATTTGGAAAAGGCAGCAGTGTTGAAGAGACGACTCCCTCTAACCCCCCGAGCTCCCCTCCTCCAAATCTCAAGGCTTGTGAGCCTCCCTTGCCCCTAATGAGAGACAGTGGTCATTGTGGAATCCTTTTACTAGCTCCCGGGGCTTCTCTGAGGGTTAAGCTAAGAAGATCAAGACTTAATAGGGGTTCTCCCCTGCCTCCCACTCTCACCTCACAGAACAGAGGCTCTCTCTGGGATACTAGGGCTGGTCAATCACGTCAGGTCCCTCTACGAAGGGGTTCTCTACCTCACTGTTCCCCCAACACCAGCCTCCCTGCAGCCAGCTACTGAGCAAGGACAGAGTGGCCGGCGGGTCAGGCTCACCTTGGAGTTTTTGCCACCACTGCGGCCGGACTGCGAGGAGCAGCTGCGCTGCACGCCCTGCTCCGGAGTGGATGGCGACTTGTCCGAGGAGTGATCTGAGCCCTTCTCCACCATGGTGTCTCCGTCTACGTTCTGCGGGGTTGGTGAGCGAGACCGCTTCCGGAGGATGGGGGAGCAGGCTGGCGTGCTGCGGTTGGAGTTACTGGCAGTGCTGCAGGGGCAGACGGAGAGGTAGTGGGGTGACAGGGAGGGGCAGGAAAGACAAGCTGTCAGTAATTGAGGGCCAAGACAGGTCCCAAGGAGCCAGCTCAGGGAGCCAGGGTTTGGGGCTGGGGAGAAACAGGGACGAAAGGGCCCAGCTAGGGCCCACCTATGGACTGCACCGTAATACTGCTGCTGGCCAGGAGGGGGCGGTGGTGCCCACGTGAAATGGAAATAGCAGTAGGAAGGGGTAAGTAGGGCAATTAGACACTCAGAGATTCGTTCATCCAGCCGTCCATCTGTCTGTCCATCCACCAAATTTTGTTAGGACCCACCCTCTCCCTCCATTATATGCCAAGAATTGTCTAGGGAAAACGGAATATAAGAGCTGAGAGACTCATTAGAAATCATATCAATACTATCAGCTCATTTTATATATGCTACAAAATTCAGGTTCTACATTTTGCCTCAGAGTTATCTGCCCATAAAAATAACAAAAATAATCCCACTTTCCAAAGCATTTAAGGAATCATTTCACCAAGGTAGTAATGACAAGTGCCACAATTCCTATTTTTAAAATAAAGACCAGTGCATGGCAAAGAGAACCAAGTGTCCTCTGATCACAGAGGCTTAGAAACAAAATCTGGGTCTTCTGGCTTGAAACTCGCCCACACTTCTATTTCCTTGCAAGCTGTTATTCCTGCTCCCCTTGCCCATGGCAAAGGTAAACACAGCGGAAGTACTCACATGCCATGTCCCCTCCCCCAAATTCATTTCCAACAACTACCTTATACACCCACCAAATCCCCTCATACCAAGGCTTGTGCACTTTATAAATATTTATCTTGTGTTCTTAAAGGACTAGAGGAGATGAAGGAAGGAAGAAGAGAGGAAAACTCGATGCAGCCAAGTTCTAACAGTTGTTTGCTTTGCTTTGAGAAAATGGAGAAAGCAAAGAGATGGGGAAAGGAAAGGTTACATAGGGAAGAGACAGAAAACACACAGGAGACAGGAAGGCCAAAGAAGCACAAGGGGAGGGGCTGAGAAGAAGCGGGCAGTCAGGGCAGCGTCGGGCTTTGGGCACTGCCAGATCCAAGGCCGTCAGGGCCCCAGGAAACACTCTGGGCCCTCCCTAAGCGAGTGGAGTGCAGGCTGGGGAACGCTGCCATTTGCATGGAGATCCAGCTGCAACCTCAGATGGCCCACTGGATCCATTTGCAATGAAAACTATACCCTTTGGGCAGAACCTTCCACCTGAGGATCCTCGGCAGAGAGGACAGGAGGTGAGCCCCAAAGCCCCAACCAGCAAGTGTGGGAGGAGGGCAGCCGTGGGGCGAGGGTGAGCCTTTGACTCCTGGAAGGAAGCTGATGCAGAAAAAAAAAAAAAAAAAAAGAAGAAGGAAGCTGATGCAGAGAAGAAACAAAAGGGAAAAACGAATCCGAGAAGATGTGTGGAGACACGTGTGGCCCAATGCTGTGCTTTATCCCCGAACAGAATTTGAAACTCATTACAGTACCAACAACAACTAGGATTTACAACAAGCAGCTCTTCCAGGTCTCACCACATTCCCAACATCCTTACCCTCTGCTTCTAAACTCATCCACTACGACAAAACCTGGAGAAAGGAAATTACGTTCCTTTCCCTCAGCTGGAAAAGCCGAACATTAAAAGGGTGGCAAGTGGATTCCTGGACCCATCCAAAGAGCAGACTCAGGCACTCATCTCCCTAGGGTGGCCCCCTTTCTCTCGAGCCAATTTCAACCCACAGCCAAGTACTCCAGGGCTGACACCATCTCCTAGGACTGCTCTGCTGTACCATCAGCCAGGAACTCTGCCCCTAACCTCAACCAGTGTGCTCAGAGAAGGACTAACTGGAGAGTGGATGACACCTTGCCCAAGCCCATCTCAGACATATGAACCCACGGGTGGGCTCCCGTCTTTTTCTGAGATAAGGGACATCCTCACACACGGTCATTCCAGCCTTGGGAATAGAAAGGAGGTCCCTTTATCCTTCCTCAAACGCTGCATCCCTGCTGATAAGTGGCTGTTGAGGAAAGATTCAAGCAAGGGGTGGGCAAAAAACCCCAACCTGGAAGAAATGTACCCCAACTATCTAAAACCTCATGACTCTCAGGCACCCAGGATAGACATGTCCGTGAGACGTCCTCCACCCTTAGTGATCCCGTGTCAGCTGACCCTCCATATGCTACCCGAAGATGCTGCTTTCAACATGTCAATCAACAGACAATTCACATGCTCATGTGCCACTTCCATCTCTGCGCTTATAAGGCTGTTGATCATTTGTGTTGCTCTTGAAAATCTCTCCCCTTCTTCCTGATGACACACACCTCCCCTATTCCTCTTCCTGTCTTAGCAATTAGTTCCACTCTCGCCTTTCCGCCTATAATTCAGTTCCTCCCCAAAGGTGGGCTCTTCACCGCCCAAGCCATTTCCTGTTTTTGGTGACTTCAACCATGCCTGGAATCAAACGACTCCTCTACCTGCTTCTGACCCAGATCACACCTGTTAGCTTCAGCCCAACAACCTGCTCCCAACATGACACTTCCTCTAAACAGGTATCCCACGAGCACCTCAGCTTCAGAGCCGGGCAGGTGGTCTCTCCTCCCAAGCCTCCGCCCACGACTGCCCGTCCTCAGTGGCACCACCATTTCCTAGACTCTCAGGCTGCAAATTCACCCCTTCCATGTCCCCCCCACAAAAGGTGAGTCACTGAATCCCATCAATGCCATTTCCTTAAAGTTCTGTAATGCGTTCTTTCCTTCTTTTCCCAGGGTCCTAGTTCAAGTTCTCAATGCTTCTGCCCTAGAGTTTTCTAATAACCTTCTAAGTGGTTTTCTTCTTGCCTTCCCTCTTTTGTGACCATTCATACCTTTGTCCTTAAAAGTCTTTCTAAATAAAAGCTTGATACTATCTATCTGCCCTCTTACTGACATTCATATTAAAGTCTCAAATCCTCAGAATGGAATTTAAAGTTCTCTACCAAAAATCCTTTGACAATTACCTAGACCTCAATACTTTCTCTTTGTACTCACTTAAAAGAGTCCCCACTGGACTTCCCTGGTGGTCCAGTGGCTAAGAATCCACCTGCCAATGCAGGGGACATGGATTTGATCCCTGGGCTAGGAAGATTCCACATGCCTCAAGGTCAATAAGCCCAAGAGCCCCAACTATTGAAACCTGAGCACCTGGAACCTGTGCTCTGCACCAAGAGAAGCCACAGCAATGAGAAGCCCGCACGTCACAACAGAGAGAAGCCTCTGCTCAACGCAGCTAGAGAAAGCCTGAGTGCAACAACGAAGACCCAGTGCAGCCAGAAAAAGACAAGAGTTCCTATCTTCCAGGCCTGCTTATCTCCCCCTAGTTTTCTTAGCATGCATACTCTTTCCGACTCCCCAACTGTTCACCACTTGTGCAGGAAGCACACTCTCCTTTCACATCTACCCAATGGAGTCCCATTCATCCTTTAGGACCCAATTCAACCCCACCTTCTCCAAAAGCCTTTTCTAAATCTCCACCAATGAAATGACCAAAGCAGTGATCACTCTCTGCCTAGTGTTAAAGTGAAGACCTGCCCACTCCTGGGGGCACATGCCTTTGCACCTTCCTCACCTTTTCACCAGGATGCTCTGTAAGTATTAGCAGGATGAGCTCAGCTAACATCTGCACCGAGTCTCCTTCCAGGGCAGGTCTCCACACTACCCACGGCTTTACCAACCCTCAGGATCACAACAGCTCCCACATTTGTACCACCAACCTGCTACTATGAACACAAATAGCTAAGGTTATGAACGTTTATGAGCTCCTGGCATAATGGCAAGTACTTATTAAGCATTATCTAATTTAATCTTCCCAACCACCCTGCCAAGTATTCAGGGGTATTACTAGTCCTACTTTTCAGGTGCTAAGTTGACCAACTGACAGAGTGAGTAGTGTGCCCAGCGTCACACAGATGGGTAAGGGGCAGGAGAGGCCTAATCAAATGTGGGCCTACTGATTACAGAGCTTGTTCTCGGAACCAAGCATTCAATAATGCTTGTTTGCTGAGTAAAGCGAATGAAGGATAGATCACAAGGACTGATGGTGAGCTGGGTGAATAGAAAGAAAGAAGAATCAACTTTCTGCCTCCACGCTTCCATTCATTCTCTACGTTGCTGTCAAAATGAACTTTTTACAAAAAGTAAAGCTGTCATTTTTAGCCGCCCTCCCCTCTCTGGTTAAAGCCCTCTCTGGTTTTCTACGCTTCTTGGAATAACATGAACTTCAAACTATGGTCAGAAATTCCCCAACTATCACCTCCAAGTACCCTTGAGAGCTCTTGCTTGGCCGCTCCTCCCCGCACACACTCTGCCTCAGCCACTGAGGCTTGTCCCCAGATCCCTCCCTTACTCGTCCACCCTACACCAGACCTTCCCACACAATGCTCATACTCAAGACGAGCCCCAAAACCATTCTTACCCACTACCCCACGCTCCTCCTCCACTCTGATCCCTCACTAAATGAGAAGAAAATGCTTGGAGCAACTAGAGCCCTAACTCAGCAAAATCACCACCACATTTACCAGACTGGAAGGACTGATGCTGAAGCTGAAGCTCCAATACTCTGGCCACCTGATATGAAGAGCCAACTGACTGAAAAAGACCCTGATGCTGGGAAAGATTGAAGGTAGGAGGAGAAGGGGATGACAGAGGATGAGACGGTTGGCTGGCATCCCGACTCAGTGGACATGAGTTTGAGCAAGCTCCAGAGATGGTGAAGGACAGGGAAGCCTGGCATGCTGCAGTCCATGGGGTTGCAAAGAGTCCATGGGGTCACAACTGAGCGACTGAACAGCAACAAGACTCTTTTCCTAAGCTTCCCCCCGCCCCCACGTTGGCCACACTGCACGGCTTGCAGGATCTCAGTTCCCTGACCAGAGACTGAACCCAGGCCCTTAGCAGGGAATCTGCTAAGTCCTGATCACTGGACTGCCAGGAAATTCCTCCTAAAACTCTTATTTTTTTAAAAAAGCTTTTACTGGGGTATAGTTGCTTTATGTTAGTTTCTGCTGTAGAGCAAAGTGAATCAGCTATACTTATACACAAGCCCCTCTTTTTATGAATTGCTTTCCTATTCAGGTCACCACGGAGCATTCAGCAGAGTTCCCCCTGCTCTGCAGTAGGTCCTCATTAGTTATCTGTTTTATACATAGTATCAATAATGCATATCTGTCAATCCCAGTTCATCCCACCCCCTTCCCCCGCCTGGGTGTCAATGCATGTGTTCTCTATGTCCATGTCTCTGTTTCTGCTTTGTAAATAAGACCATCGACATCACTTTTTTCAGATCCCACATATATGCATTAATATACGATATTTGGTTTTCCCCCTAAAACTCGTTTAAAGGCACTCCATTCTACAGATTCAGCTGTCCTGCTGAGCAAATAAAACCTATTCTGGAAAAAAAAAAAAAAAAAAAAAAACCTATTCTGATGAATCTTATAATCTGTAATATTGTCTTTCCAACAAACTCTACGATTCACCTTTAATCTGATTCAGCCATCCTTATTAACAATAGTAATATATTATATTTCAAAATCTGCAGGTTTTAAAGCTAAACACGACCGTAGATTTGCTGTAGAAAGAAAAGGAAGACAAGGTTGGAGGAGTTAGTGGACTAAGAACTCCTCTTGTAGATTTTCGAGTTAATATAACCAACTCTTAATTTCTCATAAGAAACCTGAGAAATAGAGGTTAAGTGCCTGGCCTAGGTGACAGAACTTATTATCTGGGTCTTCTGTTCTACAAACATACACTGAGCACCTGGCATAATCCTAGGCGTTCAAGTTCACACTGGTGAGTGAGAAAGGATCTTTATGCTTGGGACACTATCATCAGGACGAGCCAGACACATGCTCCTCTCATTTTAATAAAAGCAGTGTGACAGGAAAGAGGAAAGGCGTCTTAGACAGGGGTCCATAAACGCTGCCTTGAAGATATGGTCCTTGGGACTTAAGCTGGGTCCTGGAAAATGTGTCAGAGTGAGCCAGGTGAAGGGCATGGTAGTAAGAAGGAAGAGAAGGTTCCTGAAAAATCAAAATATGTAAATAAATAAGCCAAAATATCTGCAAGAACAAAGGTATGAAAGCCTAAAATCTAAGAGTATGGAGTACACAGCACATTACAAGGAACTGTGTGCCTCTGAAGCATGACGTAAGTAAGTGAATACTTAAAAAAAGATTCTTGTCATCATCAGCTTTCCCCAATATTAGGTCAGCTGAGACGACCTCCCCTAGTCACTTTTAACCCATTGCAAGGGGCCCAGAGGTCATTCACTCACTTCCCATCTCTCCTGTTTTCAAACCTCCAACAAGACTATGTTACTCCTCTCCCGGTTACCTTGCTAACAAACAGTGCTTCCTAAAGTCTGACCACAGTCCCACACACTATAGTTTGGTCCTGGCTTCCCACAGTTAGGTCTGCCTAAAGTCCCCAAGAAACAGGGGCCCAGGGAAAGAGGACCAACGCCCTTGGCTTTCTGCAGCGACTTTCCTGGCTGCATCTCCCACCCCCACTGGAGACACGGGAGCCACAGCCTCCGTCCGCTTGGCATCCTGTTCCCATCTTCCTGCTTGGTGTGGTCGTGTCGGCCCAGGTAGACAGTACCAGCAAGCCAGCTTCCTGATCAGCTACCCACACAGTCTCAGATCCCCAAGCAGAACAGGCCCAGTGCTCCTCATCTAGGTTAACTTGTTTGCTTGCAGTGAAGTCAACTGTTTCTACCCCAGAGATTTCAAGGTATGTACTGGCCGCCCCACCCCCAGCAGCTCCATCTGGGCTCTCTAGCCACAGAGCCTTCCAGCCCTGGCTCATCTCCAGTCAGACCCCTCCTCCTCACCCCCACATTCTTCATGTTCACTTTCTGGTTCCCCCTAGGCCCAGTTCTGCAAATACCTGGCTGATCAAACTTAACGGCTGTCACAGTTTCAATGTGCTGTATAGGCAATTTTTAAAAGACTGCCTGATACATTCCAGGGCACCCTACTCTGATACAGCATTGGATTAGAAATTTAGAAAGCCAGTTTCAACTGAAACAGTTTGCTGAAGGCCTGCCTGGGCGCTGCAGGCTCAGGATTAATGCCAGTGTGTAGAGTCAGCAGGCTCAGGGTTGAGGCCCAGCTCTGCAACTTGTTGTACAAACCTGGCCCCTAAGCCTTATTTTCCTCATGGGACAAATGAAAAACATGGATACCTATCTCAGAGGACTATTGTGTTAAGTAACACAAGTGACACAGATCTTTCGTGCAGTGAAAGGTCATAATGAATGCTCAATAAATATTTCTGAGCTGATAGTATTAAGGTTTTTGTTCCTCTCTGTAAAAACTGGAATAATTATTCTTGCCCCTTTCCCTCAGAGTGGTCTATGAACATGCTTTGAATGCTCCCAAATATTACTTCCCATCAAAGGGAAAGTGTTAGTTGCTCAATCATGTCGGACTCTTTGCGACCCCATGGAGTGTAGCCTTCCAGGCTCCCCTGTCCATGGGATTCTTCAGGCAAGAATACTGGAGTGGGTAGCCATTCCCTTCTTCAGGGGATCTTCCTGACCCAGGGACTGAACCTGGGTTTTCTACATTGCAGGCGGATTCTTTACTGTCTGAGTCACCATGGAAGCCTTATTACTTCCTAGTGAAAATTGCTCAGTCATGCTAGTTTATTTGCGACCCCATGGACTATGCGGTCCATGGAATTGTCCAGGCCAGAATACTGGAGTGGGTAGCCTTTCCCTTTTCCAGGGGATCTTCCTACGTGGGAACCAAATCCAACTGGGATGCTTCCTTGAAGTGCAAAATCCCAATCATGTAAGTATCAAGGGATAAATCTGCTTATAACTCTCTTTAGAATATTAGCTGTTCAGTGTCTCCTGGGTGGTTGGACTCGCTTGAGCTTGTCAGAGGAACTGCCAATGGGGAAGACCCCAGGGTTGCTGGGGGCTGGGCATGAAGGCGTGGTTCTCAAAACTATGGACTTCCCTAGTGGCTCAGTGGTAAAGAATCTGCCTGCCAATACAGAAGATACAGGTATGATCCCTGGGTTGGGAAGATCCCTTAGAAAAGGAAATGGCAATGCCTTCTAGTATTCTTGCCTGGGAAATTACATGGACAGAGAAGCCTGGTGGGCTACAGTCCATGGAGTCACAAAAAGTCAGACACAACTTAGTGACTAACCAATAACATGACACAACACACCTTCTTTTGGTGCAGGAGCTGGATAATTAACCATGAGATCCCTGCCCACAGCCATACTGCAAGCACCTCATCCCTCCCTGCCCTTGGTACCATCGAGTTAAAGCTGATTCTGATATCCAGTTGTCCTTAATTCCCAACAGCTGACTATTCTGTTATCCAGCCATGCACCTCCCATCCCTATGACAATTCGGAAGTCTCATCAGTACTGCAAATATCCATGCAAATTAGCCAGCTCCACTTCGAGTTTTCCTATAGCACATGTTCGAGTGTCTGAGACAGGAAGGCCCACAGGTGTATTTGCATAACGTTTGCATGAAATTTCCATGCTACCTGCAAATGCCTCCATTAGAGCTGTCCACCTAAAATGGATCCAAATTCAGAGTTTAGGAGAATTCCCTGAAGATGGTTGATTTTCGATTCCTCTCCATGTTCCTGCTTGTCACGTGGTGGCTCTGTACCCATAAAGGCGCACAGCACGGAAGATGGGAAGGGCAGACCCAATCATAACTTTGCAGAGGAAGAAAAATGGCCCAAATCACAAATCCTAATTGGGCTCGACGCTTCCCTTGGGCTCTCCTCCCTGGAGAGCAAAATACCAAGTCATTTAGGAAAAAAAACAACAAAAACCTTCCCAGGCCTGCTCAGTTCTTGTTACAATGTCCTGGAGCTCCTGGTCTTGGCCTCCTTTACCCATGAATACAAAACCATAGTCTCAGGGATGACTGTTCCAGAGAAAGAGTCAGAAGGGCTCATCTGATCCAGTCCTCTCTCTGTTATGGATGAAGCCCAGGTCCAGAGAGATGATGTGACTGTCCACCAAGGGGTTAGCAGGAAGCTGGATGGGGTGCTCAGTAGGGGAAGTCTCAGTGGCATTCCCCCCTCCCTACGCTTTTCAGGATAGCAGATGGGGTGGGGTTTTGAAAGGACAGTAAATGTACTCCAGTTCCCCTAAGAGGACCGCCTGGTGACCATGTACAGAGCTCACTCTTTGAGAACCTAGACTTGGCAACAGCTTTGCCACTGGGTCCAATTCCTTGCTTAAGGGAGAAAAAGCCAGTGGTGCCTTATATGCCACACTGTGATTACCTGGTTGAAGACAGGGGCCAGACAGCCTCTAAAGAGATGCCCTTTTGTTGCTGTTGGCACTTCTTGCTGGTCTGTTTTATTCTTGCCTGGAGAATCCCATGCACAGGAGAGCCTGGTGGGCTACAGTCAACGGGGTCACAGAATGGGACACAACTGAAGCGACTCAGCACATACAGCATGCATCGTTTATGGCATAGAGGCTCTCTCCCCAACTTAGGCTAAAGCAGGTCTCTCTCAGCCTGACTGCAGCACACCACACTTTGGCCAGAATGTAGCATCACACTACATTTCAGCAAGGTTAAGGATAATGCTCTTCCTTCCTATCACAATTCATACAATGCAGCTTCAGAGCGTGACACAGAGTGGGTCTCCCTCCACTGCCAGAAGACCAAGATTCTGACAGAGATGAACAGCTCGTTCCCTCTTTTCTGTTCTAGAAACTTGCTGAAATGCCCTGGGGGCTTTCCAAGTTGGGCCCTTGGGTGAAATAGACACAGTGTTCAGGGACAGGTTCTGTTTGAAATTTGGAACCAAGAACTCAGAACTAGATTGTTGTCAGATCAGACCAAGGGCAGGGACACTTTACAAACGGAAGCTCGACAATTCTCCAGACTCACTATCTGGCCAATGGTTACCCCAATATTGGCTCAAAGGGTCCACATGGCCCAGCCCCCACCCCCTCTCTGCACGCTGTCCCTCACTGGTCCCCATCTCTGTAGCTACTGTGTAGATAATTCAGGGCACTTTTTATGGCCAACAATTTCCACTGACTCATTCTTCCATCCCTATCTTGTTCAAGTACCTATGGAAAGTTAATTTTTTTTTTAAAATCTTACAAAAGGAATGAAGGATAGTAGAAGCCCATCCAAAACATCTGTAGCCAGCTGTCTAATGCCTTCTAGGTACATACTAGATGGGGGCTTCCCACGTGATGTGTGGTACAGAATCCACCTGCAGATGCAAGAGACTTGGGTTTGATCCCTGGATCAGGAAGGTCCCCTGGAGGAGGAAATGGCAACCCACTTCAGTATTCACGGACAGAGGAGCCTGGCGGGCTACAGTCTACAGGGTTGCAAAGAGTAAGACACGACTGAGCACACAGCAGGTACATACTAGATACATTCTCATTAGGGAGTTAACTTAAGCCTGGAAGAAATTACTTGTGGAGAAGATCTTAGCAGTGACTTCAGTTGTTGATGAATTTATTAATTGACCAATTAACAAAAAGGCAAGGTCCATGGAAAGTCTTTGGCCAAGGAGAAGGGCAGAAGGGTATCAGTTACCCTTTTACTGGTGTTTCTGGTCCAGAGAGGTGATGGGTGAAGAGAGGGCCAGGGACTGGGCAAAGGTTGCCTGCCTTTTCCAACACAAGCCAAGGAGGACAGATTTCTCATCACAGTGGCCATAGGCTCCATCCACCCCACTCCCCCACTCCCTGGCTTTCCTGAAGCTTCTGTTCAGCCCAGAGTTTGGAATTCAATCCAGGAACAGGCATGACAAACACTATTTTTCATTTCCATGGAGACCAGGGCCTGCAATAGAACCAGGACTCCATGCCTGAAATGCCAAAACAGCCTGACCCACTTTCCCCCTTCCAACAAAAACAAAGTAAGTTCATTTGAGTCCTGCCAGAGCTGAGGGATAAGCCAGAGCTCCAGTTATCTCTATGGACATTTCAAAGAGGAACAAATGACGATAACCTTTGAAAATTGATGACGCTACAGAACCAGTGGACATGAACTGTTTTGCCCAAAGGGTGCACAGGCTGCACCAAATCCATTCTGTGTCCTTGTCCTCACCTTT